>NC_134532.1:5615833-5962500 GCF_050624435.1 Tenrec ecaudatus | reverse complement strand
AACCAGAAGGTCACTAGTTTGAAATAGCCAGCCACACTGCAGGAGAAAGATAAAGGGTTTTACTCTCAAAATTATTTAGTCTTGGGGGACCCACAGTGTCATTTCTACTCTGTCCTATAGGTGTTGCTGTGAGTCAAAATTGCTCAAAGGCAGTGATTTTTAAAAAATCATTTTATTAGGGACTCTTACTGCTCTCATAACATAACATTCCATCTATCAATTGTATCAAGGATATTTGTACATATGTTGTCATCATCATTTCCAAAACATTTTCTACTTGAGCCCTTGGTATCAGCTCCTCTCCCCCCCCCTCCCTGCCCCTCCTACCCTGTGAGTCTTTAATCAATTATATATCATTATTTCATATCTTACACTCTCTGTTCTTCCTTCTTCTGTCTTCCTTCACCCACATTTATGTTATTCGTATATATTCAACCTTGTGATGACTTCGCCCTCTCTCCCCCTCCCCTTCCCTGACCATCTCCCTATCCTCATGATATTGCTACTCTACTACTGTTCCTGAGGGGTTTATCAGTCTTGAATTACATGTGTTAAGAGCTCGTATCTGTACCATTGTGTGCTCTCTGGTCTAACCAGATTCATAAGGTAGAACTGGGTCATGGAAGTAGGGGGAGGAAGCATCCAGGAGCTAGAGGAATGATGTGCATTTCATGAGTGCTATCATTCCTTCCTATAACCTTTCTGTGGGGGGATATCCAATTGTCTACAGATGGGTTTGGGGTCTGCACTCCAACCCCACTTGCTCACATCAATATAGTTGTAGGTTTTGGATCTTTTGAGACCTGATCCCATCTACAACTCATAATCACACAGGCTGGTGTGCTTCTTCCGTGTGGGTTTATTTGCTTCCCTGCTGGATGGATGCTTGTTTGACTTCAAGCCTTTAGAGATGCCAGGCACTATATCTTTTGGTAGCTGGCCACCATCTGCTCTTTTCCCCACATTTGCTTATGCACCCATTTTGTCTTCAGCAATCATGTTGGGAAGGTGAGTATCAGAGTGCCAGGTTACTAGAACAAAATGTTCTTGTGTTGAGGGAGGCCTTGAGTAGAGGTCCAAAGTCCATTAGCTATCTTAATACTTAACATATGAATATATGTACATTTGTCTCTAGCTCTTTCATTATAAATTAGCATATTTACATGTATATATATGTGTGTGTGTGTGTGTGTGCGCGCGTGTCTATAGCTATACCTCTATAAATAGCTTTTGCCTCCTATTTCCTTCCTCTTTCCTTTCACCTTCTTCCTATCCCACTAACATACTCATCCTCCATTCAGCTCTCAGTAATTCCTCTCAGATACATTGCCTTTGACTAAAGCCCACCAAGCATTATACGCCCTCCTCATCATCAGTTTTAGATCTCTTGTTGTTACCTTATCCCTGAGTTTGTTGGCTCCTCACTCCCCCTTCCCGCCCCCTCCTCTCCCTTGTCCCCTTGGAGCCGCCAGGTCTGTTGTTTTCTCTCAGGATTGTTTGTCCTGCCTATCTTATAAAGATAGACATAGGGCAAAACAAAAAAAACAAAACAAGGAAAAAAACTGATAGTTCCAGGTCTGTCTGCTGACCCTTATGTAAGTTTTCCAATCAAGTCTGATGAGGTGCCAAGCTTTGTCCCCCAAGTTAGAAGTCTGTTTTCAGGATTCCTTAGGGACTTGGTTACTTTGCTCCCCTTGCTGCTCTGTTCCACTCCCTTTGAATTTCACCCTACTGTGCATAGGCCACACCAAGCACACTTTCTGCACAGTGTCTCTAGTGCTGCTCCCATAGCACTATGGGCCAGTGAGGGAACATGGTGTCTTGAGGTGGGGCAGACCCTGTGGTCCTCTGTGTGCATTGCCTGCTCTGAACAAGAATGTCATTTCCGGGGCCTGGTGGGCCATGATGAGGTTCTCTCGCTCTCTCTCCTGCTCTTAGTTCAGCCCTCATGTGATCCAGACAGATCTGCCTCTCTCCCTGGGCTATATCTTTAATGCTGACCTCTATTGGCTTCTGATGAGAGAGGGTCAACATAACTTGGCTTGGGCCCAGTCCCGTCCTCTCTGTTAGTTCGCTGCTCCATGCCAGTGTATTGCCCTCAAGGCTTGGTATTCTGGGAGGGGTCTGGTCCCTCTTTCCCTTTCCTGTGGAGACATAAACATTATGCTCCCTTGTGTTTGTGTCCTGTTCCCCATCACCCTCGAGTTTTGTTTTTTTTCTTTCCTCTCTCTTTTCCCCTCCTTTTTTATTTGACTGCCATATGCATGCCTGAGTTGGTTCAGACCCCTGCCAAAATGCCTGGACCTCGACCGAGATATCTGCATTAAGTAGTTTATCCCCCATGCCCATTGTACTTTTGAGCTTACCTCAATGGACTCATGTTGCACTCATTCCTTTGTTCTTGGCTAACTTTGCTTAGCATAATTTCCTCCAACTCTTCCTTTGAGACAATGTGCTTCATGCGTTCATCACTGCTTTTTAGGGCTGCATAGCACTCCCTTGTGTGTATATACCAGAGGTTGTTTTTTATTTTTAATCATTTTATTGGAGGCTCTTACAGCTTTTATCGCCATCCATATATCTGCCATCATCATTTTCAAAACATTTTCTTTCTACTTGAGCCCTTGATATCAGCTCCTCATTTTTTCCTCCATCCCCACCATTCATCCCTCATGAACCCTTGATCATTTATAATTTTTTTTTCGTATCTTACACCAACCGCTGTCTCTCTTCACCCAGTTTTCTCTTGTTGGTGGTGGTGTGTGTGTGTGTTGCATAATCTGTTGTCAGTTTGAGAGGATTAATAGGGAAAGGGTGAGGGACAAAGGAACATCTAAAATTGATTGTGAGGAGGATGTAAGAGGCCTGGTAGGGTTTGATCAAGGGCAATGTAACTGAGAGGAATTACTGAAACCCAAATGAAGGCTGGGCATGATAGTGGGACAAGAGGAAAGTGAAAGGAAACAGAGGAAAGAACCAGGAGGCAAAGGGCATTTATTGAGGTAAATACAGGCATGTATATATGTAAATATATTTATAAATAATGATAGGGAAATAGTACATATTTATGTACCCTGTACATATATTACCTATGGACATATATTTATATGTTAAGTATTAAGGTAGCAGAAGGACATTGGGCCTCCATTCAAGTACTCCCTCAATGCAAGAACACTTTATCCTAATAACTTGGCACTTCCTGTTGCTCAACTTCTCGACACGATCACTGAAGACAAAATGAGTGCATAAACAAATGTGGTGAAGAAAGCTGATGGTGCCGGGCTATAAAACGATATAGTGTCTGGGGTCTTAAAAGCTTGAAGATAAACAAGTGGCCATGTAGCTGAAAAGCAACAAAGTCTACATCATAGCCTATGTGATCATGAGGTGTCTATGGGATCAGGTATCAAAAATCCAGAACAAAAAATTATATCAATGTGAATGAGGGGGAGTTGAGACTCAAAGCCCATCTGGAGACAACTGGACACTCCCTTACAGAAGGGTCACAAGGAAATGATGAGACAGTCAGGGTGCAGTATAGCACTAATTAAACATAAAACTTTCCTCTAGTTCTTTAATACTTCCTTCCCCTATCTCCACTATCATTATCCCAATTATACCTTACAAATCTGACTAGACTAGAGCATGTACACTGGTACAGATAATAGCTGGAAACATAGGGAATTCAGAACAGATCATGAGAGTAGTGATACCAAGAGGGTGAGGGGAAGGTGGGGGGAGAAAGGGGAAACTGATCACAATGATCTACATATAACCCCTTCCCAAGGGGGATGAACAACAGAAAAGTGGGTGAAGGGTCAGTGTAAGATATGAAAAACAATAACAGTTTATAAATTATCAAGGGTTCATGAAGGAGGGAGGGTGGGAGAGAGGGGGGGAAATGAGCTGATACCAAGGGCTCAAGTTGAAATAAAATATTTTGAAAATGATGACAACAAATGTACAAATGTGCTTGACAGAATGGATGTTGTATGGATTGTGATAAGAGTTGTACATGCTCCCAATAAAAAAGATTTTTTTTAAAGTGAAGGGGTGGAGTTTAGCCTGTCAATCAGGTTGCAGCTTGAAGACCTCATTTGGAGACACTAAGGAGATAAATAGCTATCTGGAGGCAGGACACAGGCTTACTCCCTGGGAGACATTGCTGCTGACAAGACACGTGGAGCTATGCTAGTGACCTGAACTGGAGAAGCCACGTGGAGATCCCTCCCAGTGCTGATATGCTTATAACGCCACTGGATCCACAAGACTTCCTACCCACTGGCCTGTGATCTTCCTGTATTCAGTGTCATTGCATGTATTTTGTGAGTCTGAAGAGGACTTCATAGTTTGGTATTGGGCATATGGGCTAATATTGAACTTAAGGACTTCAGATCTGGACTAGACTGGGATGTTTTCTTAATAAGGAATTTCTCTTTATATAAAGCTCTTTCTTATACACATATGAGTGTCTATGAATTTGTTTCTCTAGTCTACCCAGACTACCACATGTCGATCACTGTGATCAGTTCCCCCTTTTCTCCCCCCATCTTCCCCCTACCTTCCTGGCATCACTACTCTTATTGGTCCTGACGGATTTATATGCCCTGGATCCCCTCTGTTGCGAGCTCTTATCTGTATCCATGTACATGCTCTGGTCTTGCTGGATTTGTAAGGTAGAATGAGCATCATGATAGTGGAGGTGAGGAAACATTAGAGAACTAGAAGAAACTCGTATGCGTCCTTGGTGCTATATTGCACTCTGACTGGCTCATCTCTTCCTTGTGACCCTTCTGTGAGGGCATGTCCAATTGTCTACAGGTGGGCTTTGGGTCTCCACTCTGCCCTTCCCCTCATTCACATCAATATGACTTTCTGTTCTGGGTCTTTGATGCCTGATACCCTGATCCCATCGACACCTCATGATCACACAGCCTGTATACAAGCGTTTTAGTCCATTCATCGGCTGATGGAAATTTAGATTGTGTCCAGGTCTCTGTGATTGTGGACTGTACCGTGATGAACATTGGAGCACAGATGTCTGGTCTTGGTCTGTTACTTCTGAGCATAAGCCTAGAAGGGGGGTTGCTGGATCATACGGTAGCCTGATTTCCATTTATTTCAGTTATCACCAGATCGATTTCCATACTGGTTGCATGAATCTATAGGACCACCAGCAGTGAATGAGAGTACCGATCTCACCACACCCTCTCCAGCACTTGTTGCTTTCTGATTTTTCGAATTGGCCTATCTTTGAGGGTGTTAGCTGGTATCCCATAGTTGTTTTAATTTGCATTTCCTTTATGGCTAACAATTGGGAACATTTTTGCATATGTTTATTGGCCATTTGGATTTCCGCCCCTGTGAAACTTCTGTTCGGGTCTTTTGTCCACCCCTCCTTGGGAAATTAGTTTTTTTTCTTTTTGTAGGCTAGCAGAGTATTGTATATTTTAGTAATAAGCCCTTTGTGTGGCTGGTCATTGCTAAAGTTGTTTTCCCAGTCTGTGGGCTCTCTTATTACTCTCCTGGCAAAGTCTTTCGATGTTCACAGATGTGTTACCTTCAGTATATCCCACCTGCCAATTTGTGCCTCCTTTGTTTTTATGTCCTTCCTTATTTCTAATAGCCTGTGTATTTTCTGCGCAAGAGTTGCTAAGTTTGTCCTAATTCCCTCATTGATGGCCTTAATAGTTTGGAGTTTTACTTCAAGGTCTGTGATCCACCCCAAATTTATTTCTGTGCATGGAGCGAGGCCTTGCTTCATTTTTCTGCAGGTAGATATCCCTTCTTTCTAGTACCATTTGTTGAAGAAGTTGTCTGATTCCCATTTAGTATTGCAGGGGCCCTGATCAAAGATTAGTTGTCAGTATGCTGATGTTTTTATTTCTGGATTTTCTGTTCTTTTCCATTGGTCTGAGTATCTGTCATTATGCCAATAACATGCTGTTTTGACCACTGTGGCTGTATGATATGTACTAAAGTCAGGTAAAGAAAGCCCTCCAACTTTGTCCTTCTTGAGGAGTTTCTTGCTAATTCTGGGCTTCTTCCCTTGCCATATGAAGTTGGTAGTCAATTTTTCCAATTGCTTGTAAAGGGATGTTGGTATTGGGGATAATGTTAAACTTATATAGTGCCTTGGGTAGGATTGACATCTTTACTATATTGAATCTTCTGATCTGTGATCATGGGATATTCTTCCATTTGTGGAGGTCACATTTGGTTACTTGTAATAGTGTTTTGCATTTTTCCTCATACAAATCTTTTGTTTTTTAGCTTAGGTAAATCCCTAGATATTTTAATATGTGTTTTGCTATTGTGTAGGGTACTACCTTTTTTATCTCCTCTTCCATGATCTTGTCTGGTGTATATAACAAACCTATAGACTTCTGTTTGTTGATCTTGTCTCCACTTGTGCCACTCTGCCACATTCCTCTTTCACTTCCAGCATTCCTCTTATGGAGCCTGTGGGGTTTTCAATATATAAAACCATATCATCTGCGAATAATGGTAGTTTCACCTCTTCTTTTCCCAGATGAATTCCTTTCATGTCTTGGCCTTATGTTGTTAACTAGGATTTCCAGTATGATGTTGAATAACAGAAGAGACAAGGGACATCCTTGTTTGTTTCATCTTTTCTCCCTTCAGTGTTACATCGGCTGTTCATTTTTCATATATGGCTTATATTATATTGAGGAATTTTCCTTCCATTTCTATCTTCCTGAGTGCCTTACACAGGAATGGGTGTTGGATGTTGTCAAATGTTTTTTTCGTCCTCTATAAACACTATCATGTAATTCTTATCCTTTTTCTTGTCAATGCAGCAAATAATGTTGGTGGACTATTGGCTATTGAACCATCCCTGTATCCCTGGAATGAATCCCCCTTGGTCAGGAAGAATATTAGTTTGGGTTTTTATAAAAATCATTTTACTGGGGCTCATACAACTGTCTAATCCCTTAAGTATTCAGAGTCCAGTAATCCTAGTGAGCAGTTCTATTCTGCCTGATAGGATCATGATATGTGAGACACGGAGTGTCCACCAACATTTTCTCCCTCTGGGATTGAAGATATGGGGGCACCATTGGGTAAGCATTGGACTGCAAGTTTGGTGGCTTAAGCCCACCAGAAAGTCCATGGGAGAGAGATGAAGCTCTCTGCTCTCATGAAGATTTGAAGTCTCAGAGACACTAAGATCTCTATTAGTTGGGATTGACTTGATGGCAGTGGGTTTTGAGGGTCTAGTAAGCGGTTCTCAACCTGTCGGTCATGACCCCTTTGGGTGTGGAACGACCCTTTCACAGGGTCACCTTAAAACCATTGGAAAACACATATTTCCAGTGGTCTTAGGAACCAAGACACCGCTCCTCTGTCTGTCTCCTGGCAGATCCGCCTACATGAGTACCCCGCGTGATGACATCATCGCACCATACAATTACCGGTGTATGTGACATGGTTGGCGTATTTATGCGGTCCATACACACCTGTGTAGTGAGCAGCTACTGTGTTGAAAGCAGCTACGCTGTTAAAAGCAGCTACTGCCCATTCACAGAAGTCCATTCACAGTGAAAGTTGAAGACATTCCTGAGAAAGCACAAGAGGAGTTCATTGAACTTATTAACAGTGGTGCAGCGAGAACGGATTTCTCTACGGTGCCAGTTACAAAATTTCTGCATCAAGTGTTGGCAGTCACACCCTGATCTGTCTGAGACTATGTTGGACCTTCTTCTTCCATTTCCAACAGCATATTTTGTGAAACAGGGTTTTCCAGCATGTTGGTTATCAAGTCTAAATACAGAAGTAGACTTGTTGTGGAAGATGATCTTCGTTGTGCTCTTACAAAGACTGCCTCGAGAATGTCTGATCTGGTGAGAAAGAAGCTATCTTAACCTTCTCACTGACATTGGCTTTTTACGCATACTGTCGCAAGATGTAGTAATGTGGTTTACTGTTGTTATATTAAGACTGTTACCCATGCTACACCATGCTTCAAGACAAAATTTCATTTACTTATAATTAGAAATAAATATTTCACAAAATATAATTATACATTGATTTTATGATCAATTACAATGCTTTAATTATGTTCAATTTGTAACAATTAAAATATATCCTGCATATCAGATCTTTACATTATGATTCATAACAGTAGAAAATAACAGTTATGAAGTAGCAACACAAATAATTTTATGGTTGGGGTCACCACAACATGAGGAACTGTATTAAAGGGTCATGGCATTAGGAAAGTTGAGAACCACTGGTCTAGTGGAAAGCTACTTCCAACTTTTAGTTCATGCTGTCATCTGGGGAGGTCAAAAAAACTGAAGAAATTTTAACATCTTGTCTACCTGAGCACCAGAGAGCCCCTCAGGACTTACATTTCTCACTAACTGTATCATTCCTTAAAAAACACATGGTTTCAGAAAAAAATAAATAAAAGCAAAAATTAATTTGGTCTTCAAAATTTTAACATTTAGGTCTCGTATTCATTTTGGGTTAGTTTTTGAAACTATGAATCTTGCTTTATTTTTTTCATATGTATCTCCCACCTTTGCCAGCATTGATTATTAAGAAGACTGTTTCTTCCTCATTGAATGGACTTTGATCCTTTGTCAAAGATCAGCTGCCCATGTTGTTTTGGTTAGGTGTTGTTAGCAAGTTCTGACCCATAGCAACCCCGCGCACAACAGATTAAAAACACTGCTGGGTTCTGTAACATCCTTGCCATGGTTCCTAAACCTGAGCCCATTGTTGTAGCCTCTATGTCAATCATCTTGTTGAGGCTCACTGCCCCTCTACTTTACCAAGCATGCTCTCTGTATTAGGCCAGATTGGTGAGAGAAGCAAATCCAGTGACACTCATATATGTATATGAAAGATATGATATAGATATATGTATATCAACAAAAGAAGGCATCCCAGTGCAGTCCATAAGTCTGCTGCTAACCCTCAAGTCCCTCTTTGGGTTCGCATAGCTGCAGGTGACGACACGAAAGGCAATGAAGAATGCACAAAGATCACAGGCCCATCGGTGCACAGTCATGTGCTCTAAGGTTGGTGGAAATGTGACAGGTGCCAGCATCTCACAGACAGCTCTCAAGGTTGGCGGCAGAGTCCCTTCAAACAGGAAGGCAAAGGAGTCAGAGAGAAGGAGGTTCCCATGTTCCCCCACTTTTACAGAGGCCGCACCCCAAAAGAAGTATTACCAGGCTGTAACATGATTGACCGGTTAGATTCCATGCCAACACTTAAAAAATATTAAAGTTTTGCATCAGGTCCTCTCTATTTGAAAATGATTAGGGCAAAGGATGTACAGATGTGCTTTATACAATTGATGTATGTATATGTATGAATTGTGGTAAGAGTTGTATGAGCCCCTAATAAAATGTATAAAAAATATATTCAAGTTTACATAAAATCGTTCTAACTGCCACATTGGCCTTTTCCATGGACCAGTCTCTCCTGACTACATGTTCAGAGTACGCAAGACAAGTCTTCCCATCGTTGCCTCCAAGGAGCATTCTGGTCACACTTCTAACAAGACAGATTTGTGTATCCTTTTAGCAGCCTATGGTACTTTGGTAGATGGCTTTATTTTCTTCTGGATTCTCATTAAGGAATCCTGGTAGCACAGTGGGTTACACATTGGGTTGCTAACTTCAAGACCAGAAGTTCAAACCCACGACCTCTTCCAAGGGAGAAAGTCTCAGCTCCGATGAAGACTTAGGGGGCTAACTCTAGTTTGCCCAGAGGGTCACTATGGGTCAGAATAGATTCAGTGACAGAGTAACGGAATAGAATTGAGAGCCCAAATCCACTGTCATTGAATCTATTCTGACTCAGTTATAGACACATAGACTAATGGAAGAGAAAGGTCAAGTCCACCATGTGTCGATTCAGACTGTCATAAATGGTATTGCAGTCTTGATTTTCTTTTCAGAATCCCTCTTGTTAGTGCAGAGGAATCCAAGTGGCTTTTGTGTGTTGAGCCTGCGCCCTTCAAGTTTGCTGCATCCTTCTATTAATTCTAATCGCTCTCCTATGGAGATTCACACAGTCTTAAAGAGAGTTTATTGATAATGATGACTACGTCATTATCTTAGAACCATTATTTCTTACATACACTTTTGAATCAAATACTGCTAGCATTCAGAACTTGCCATATGCAGATAACACAAACTTACTGACTGAAAATGAGGACGATTTGAAGTGCCTGGTGAGAAGACAGGATTGCAGTCTTCATTATGGGTTACAGCACAATGGAAAGGGAACCAAAATCCGTACAACTGGACGTCACATTACGATAAAGGGAGGAAAGAATTAAGCTATCAAGGATTTTGTCTCTGGGTTCACAATCCCTGCTCAAGAAAGAGACTAAATGACACATTGCTTTGGGTAAATAGATTTGCACAAGCCCTCTATGAAGGGTTGAAAAACAAAGATGTTACTTTGAGGACTAAGGTGAGAATGATCCAAAAAGTGAGAATAAAAAACCACTAAACTCACTGCCATCAGGTTAATTCTGACTCATGGAAACCCTATAAGGCAGGGCAGAACTGCCCCCCGCCCCCCGTGGGTTTCCAAGACTGTCACTCTTTACTGGAGTAGAAAGCCTCATCTTTCATCTGCAGAGTGTTTGATGGTTTCCAACTGCTGACCTTGCAGGTAGCAGCCTAGTGCATAACAACTATGCCCCCTTGTGCATGACCCAAGCCATGGTATTTTAAATCACCTCATATACATATGAAAGTTTGACCTTAAATATGTAAGACAGAAAAAGAATCAATGCATTTGAATTATGGTACAAGCAAAGAGTATTGAAAGCACCACGGACAGCTGGCAGAACAAATAAATCTGTCCTGGAATAAGCACAGCCAGAATGCTTTTTAGAAGCAAAGATGGTGAGTCTGGGTCTCGGACTTTGGACGTGTTATCAGGAGAGACTAGTCCCTGGCAAAGGACATGATACTTGATAAAGTAGCTGGGCAGCAAAAAGGAAGAAGGCTCTCCACAGGATGGATTAGATTAACACAGAGGCTGCAACAATGTAGGACCAGGCGGTGTTTCATTCTGTTGGACACAGGGTCACTATGAGTCTCAACTGACTGGACAGCACTGAACAGCAGTCACAGCGTCTATAAAAGAGCCCTGCTGGTGCGGTCAGACTACTAACTGCAAGGCTGGCAGTTCAAAACCACCAGCCACTCAGAGGGAGAATGATGTGGATATCTGTTTCTGCCTCAGAAACCCCATATATGGACACTATGAGTTAGAATAGACTCAATGGTAACATAGTCCCCAAAATACTATAGTCCTGCCATTCTAGGGGGGAAATGTTAAGCACTTGCTTAGTGGCAGTAAACCATCATAGCCTGACTAACCCTAACCTCGTGAGAGAAAGACCATATCTTCAGCTTCTTCGTGTGTGGTGAATGGGCGCTCTCAACGTTTGACTCTGCCTCTCTAATTTGTTTACCTCCATGAGGGAATCTACTGCTGCTTGACATATTGTGGTAGTTACATACTTTCATGTCAACTTGGCAGATAGGTCTAGAGTGCAGGATAGCTAGCTTCCTTGTGGGCGTGGCCTTCTCAAGAGGATTCTGGGAACTTCCTCTCTTTCTCTCTGGAGGAGGGCCACCCTCGCTTTCTGCTTCATCTTCGTGTGGAGGCGACACTCAGAGAGCTGGAGGACTCAGTGCTGAAATGCTGCCACTGGCATGAATCCACAAGCCTTTCCACCCACCGGCGTGTGCTTGTGCTGTACGAGTCTGAAGAGGAATTTAAGAACTAGTATCAGCCATATGGAATAATATCTGAATTATGGACTTGATCTGGGCTGGGATGTTTTCTCAATATGTAATTGTTCTTTGATATAAAACTATCTCTTGCACACATACGAATGTCTCTGGATTTCTTTCTCTAGTCAACTTGGTCTAACACACGCATTTAAATATATATGTAGTTTTTACCCTACTATTAAATTATTGTCAATCTATGATTGATCTGACTTAGAAACTTGTCTTTATGAGTCTGTTCTGTCACAAGCTGTATGTGTCCTGGGGATTTTTATCTGTCATCATTTAGTACTGCCTGCCATTCAGTTTTCATGTTCAGTGTTTTGTGTAAAATCATATGATGGCCTAGAATGAGGATTATGTTGAGTGGAAAACTTGGAAACTCTTGAGATGGCAGCATGTGCAACATACACTGGAGGGAGCATAATCTCACTTTAAAGGGATCCAATTGTGAGTAATTAGCTATCGAAACCTGAGGGGGGCAGGTCTTGGGGAGGTGAATGTTACATTGCAGTGGCAGAGTGTGGTGCACTTATTCACAAGTTTGAGTCATCCGTTCTTCCTCTGCATAAACAGGGTTGTTCAAATGAGTTTCATCTGTGGTCTTCCGAATGGCCCCTTCTAGACTGTTTCTGCTTGACTCTTCTGACAGTTGTATGGTCTGAAGACCTCACCCTTTATTGCAGCAAACTTTCCCAACTATGTGTGTAGAGTTGCCCAGGTCTCCAAACTCTAGATCAGTATTATGCTCTGAAATAAAATACAATAAAATGCAAGTTAAAATACAAGTTAGAAATAAAATACAAGTTAGAGATACCATTTCAGATTTCATAGAAATCACATTAAAAAATTAAGACAGGTGAAATTAACTTTACATAGTTTATTGAACCCAATGCATCCAAATTATCACTTTAATATGAAATCAATATCCAAAGAAATGAATGAGTTCCTTTAATTTTCCCCTCTAAGTTTTCCAAGTCTGCGATGTGTTTTCCACTTATAAATCCCAAACCAAGTTGTGTTAGTCTGAGTAGATTAGAGAAACAAATTCATAGACACTCACGTGTACAAGAAAGAGCTTTATATACAAAAGCAATTGAATATTGAGAAAACATCCCAGCCCAGTCCTGATCAAGTCCATAAATCCAATATTGGGCCTTATATCAGATACCAATCTAGACTCATGAAACACTTGCAGTGGTGCCAAATGTAGGAAGATCACAGGTCAGTGGGTGGGAAGTCTTGTGGATCCAGTGGCATTGCAAGCATCTCAGCGCTGGCAGGGGTCTACACGTAGCTTTTCCACCTCCCAGGGCTGCATCAGGGTATGTCCATGTGACTTTTCCCCAGGGATGTCTAGCAGAGAGGGAGTGTTTTCCACCTCCAAGGAGGAATACAGGCATTCCTAGAACCCTGAGGAGAAGGCCATGCCCAAACAGAGGCCTCATTGGGTATGACCTGACTGATAGACTAGACTCCACCCTTACACTCTGAATCCTCAAATTGACATCAGATTATGTCACTACCACACAAACCCATTGACTCTGACCCATAGCAGCCCTTTTTCCACTGATGCAAAGCTCATCCACTGCCATCAAGTCAAATTCAGACTCAGGGGCCTTAATGGAAGCAGGTAGTCTCATCTTTCTTTTATTATACATCTCATTTGGGATAATCCATACAAGTATTAATAAGCATACGTAGTGGCTCATACCAGTATTAGCTGTCATCGATTCAATTCTAACCCTTGACCATGCATGTTATATCATGTATGCCAGAGTAGAACTGTGCTCTATAGGTTTTTCAGTGGCTGATTTTTTATGGGTGTAAATCATACCTCCAAGGTACCCCTAGGTGGATTCGATCTTCAAACCTCTTGATGAGCAGCTGAATGTGTTAACCATTTGTCCCACCCAGGTATGTTCTACACTGGAAAATGCAGCTCTAGATTTTTCAGAAACTTTTTATTGTGAATTGGATGAACATATTTAGTATTCTATGCAAAAATTCATACGCATTCTCTCTTCTGTCATTGATTGCAATCTCCACACTATAACACCACTTATCCTAATTTGCTCCCTGTTTCTATTCCTTCTCCTCGCCTGACCTTCTGAATGTGTATTTGATTAAATTATGCTTTTTATCTCTAGTAGTTGCTTATTCTAACTTGTATATAACTCAGTAGAGTAATTGTTTCCTGTGTAGGCTATTGTTTGGCTGAAAACTGAATTATGGGGGTGATCTGAAGGGTGAGTAAGGGCCACAGTGTCAGGGGTCTTATCAGTCTCCATCTATAGCCCAGCAGTTCTCATCCTTCCTCATGCCGCGACTCGTTAATACAGTTCCTCACGTTGTGGTGACACCCCCCCCCCCACCATAATCTTATCTTCGTTGGTACTTCATAACTGTAATTTTGCAACTGCTATGAATCAGACGACCCCTGAGAAAGGGTTGTTCCACTCCAAATGGGCCTGTGACCCGCAGGTTGGGAACCACTGATCTAGCTAGTAAACCTAGTCTCTTTTATTCTGAGTTTTGTTCCACAGTTTTTCTTTTACTCTACCCAGGGTCTTCTAATGTGATCTCTTTCAGAGGATTTGGTAGTGCTAGCCAAGTACCATCTACTTCCTTTGGTCCCAGGGCCACAGAGATTGATGTTCTTGTGGTCCATTTATCCATTTGTCTAATAATAGGGTTTTTTTTATCACTCTTCTTTCCGCTAGACTCACACTCATTCACTGCATAGAGTCTAGTCAGATGCCTAGCAACCTCACAGGACAGAAAAGAACTGCCCATGTGGATTTCTGAGATCGCAAATCTTTGGAAGTAGAAAGTCTCATTGTTCTCCCTTGGAGTGGTTGGTGGTTTTGAACCGTTGAACGTGCATTTAACAGCCCAATGAGTACCGTATATACTTGAGCATAAACTGAGTTTTTCAGCACATTTGTAATGCTGTTTCTGTGGTCAAATTAGGTACCTTGGCTGATATTCAGGTCGGCTTATACTCAAGTACATACGGTAATCAACCATGTCACAGAGAGAAGAAAATGGTTACACTTTACATGACTGCTTGACTGCTCCTGAGCTTTACAGAGCCCAGTTGATACTCACACCTAAGTAGGATGCAGCACATTGTCTTTGTGGACCGTGTTAAGCCAACTGACCTGGGTGACCCCAGAGGCTGTCACCCTGAGCCTCAAGGCCCAGCAGTTCATTCCCTCAGGGTGTCCGGAGGCTCTCTGCTGCTATCCTGATGAACAGCCCCTGGAGACCCCAAAGGGCAGTTCCATATGTCCTATAGCTCGCTGTCAGTCAGAACAGACTCAAGGATAAAGAGTGAATAATCATGTTAAAGAACAGCCATTTGCTGTCAGGTGTAAAAATAAAAACGTGTAAATTAGTACAGTTGTTATACAGTTCAAAAAATAGACCAGTCCGCTTGGGCAACAGAATTTTAAAAGTTTGAAATCAGGTGATATTCACCTAGACTAGAAATCTAGGAATTCATAGAGCGACTCCTCAATTATTTTTTTTATATCCAACACAGAAAGCAAAACAAATATACATCAGATTCAGGCAGTCCCTGTCTCCTCTTTATGATGGACTCAACTTGTACTAACTCTCATGCAGACAGTGGTCAAGGCTGACTTTTTCTTTTGTGCCCAATATTTTCAACCTGAGCTGGTGTCTCCCTGGCCCATTCTTACTCTGGATTTGCGGGTACTGAGAATGAGAGCTGGAGTAACAGTTTTGACCTCCTAGCTGGTGATTAGCATCTGAAGTAGCTCTGTTCTTTTTAGAGAATGCTTTTCTGCCTACCTTAATAATGGGAGGGATATGTTAAAATATGTTTTGTGGAAGAAAACTCTGTTTTAAGAATAAAATTTAATCTGACTTCCATCTGCTTGACACCCTGACTCTTTATCTGCAGTATCATTAAGCAATTCTCACTACAATAGTTTAAGGCAGTGCATGTAAATGTCACAGTCCTAATATTGTATAAATGCACTACCATCGACATGTAAGAATGTATGGACACAAGGAGGGGAGGGGATGAAAACAACAGAAATGATTAGAAGGTATATAATATGATAGCAATACCAATCATCTGTCATCTGTCTTTTGTCAGATTATAGGACTAGATATAATACATAGGCTATCTACATGATCTTGCTTAATCCTTACTACACCCATATGCGCTTGTTAGAGTAAGCTTCATTGAATAGATAAAGAAACTACAGCAAAGAGACAGTAAGCATTTTGAAGAGGATTGAAAACCTATTATGAAATAGAGTTCTGATATAGTATGGTCCACTCGCATTCCTTAAAATGATGATGTCTTCCAATAAAACAGAACAAATGAAAAAAGAAATGCTTTACTGTAAGCCAATTGCAAGCCACAGGAACTATTGAACGAAAGGTCAGAGTGTGAATTACACGGAGAGAGTGACATAAACTTGGTGAGGAGAAATAAAACATGTAATCAATCCCATATAGCAGAGAGAAGAGGGAAACATTGAAGAAACAATGAAAGCGTGGTGTCCTGAGGCGATCCTAAATATCTTCCTCAGAAAATGAAAGTTTAGGGGAACAGTGGAAATTGAAGAAATAGGAAAGATGGTATGTAGAATGATAGATAGGTTTGATTAAGACACTAGAAAAGAAGAGAAAATAATTAAAATAATTCACATGATAATCATATCCATGGCTTTCAAACATTTTTTTACTGTAGCTCATAGTAAGGAATACATTTTATACAGGGACCCATTAACACACTATACATAAATAACTGTATACATCAAGATATATATATATACACATTATAAAAACAAATATTTATATACATATTTCTTTTTTTAAATCATTTTATTGGGGGCTCATACAACTCTTATCACAAGCCATGCATACATCCATTGTATGTCAAGCACACTGGTACATTTGTGCCCTCATCATTCTCTAAACATTTGCTTTCTACTTATTCCCTTGGTATCAGCTCTGCATTTTCCCCCTCCCTCCCCGCTCCCCCTTCCTTCATGAACCCTTGATAATTTATAAATTATTATTTTGTCATATCTTACACTGTCCAATATCTCCCTTCACCCACTTCCCTATTGTCCATCCCCCAGGGAGGAGGTTATATGTAGATCCTTGTATATTGGTTCCCCCTTTCTACCCTACCTTTGTTTCACCCTCCCAGTATTGCCACTCTCACCACTGGTCCTGAAGGAATCATCTGTCCTGAATTCCCTGTGTTTCCAGTTACTATCTGTACCAGTGTACATCCTCTGGTCTAGCCAGATTTTTAAAGTAGAATTGGGATCATGAGAGTTGGATGGAGGAAGCATTTAAGAACTAGAGGAAGGTTGTGAGTTTCATCAATGCTACACTGCACCCTCCCCAAGACCCTTCCAGTTGCCTACAGATGGGCTTTGGGTCCCCAGTCCCCATGCCCCCTCATTCACAATGATATGATTTTTTTGGTTCTGATGCCTGATACCTCATCCCTTTGACACCTCACGATCACAAAGGCTGCTGTGCTTCTTCCCTGTGGGCTTTGTTGCTTCTGAACTAGACGGTCATTAATCTACCTTCAATCTTTTAAGAATACATATTTCTATATTTCTATACTAACACAAAGATACAAAGGCAATTCAGTCGAGAAAACCCAAGAATAATTGAATAACCATAGTGAGGGGCAGGGGGACTTTAATCTATGGGAGAAAATAAAAAAGAAACTTCATATTTTTACCATATATAAAAATTGACTGGAAATGGCTCATAGACCTAAATGTAAAATATGAAATTATAAAGGCTCTGGGAGAAAACATAAGAGAAAATCTTTGTCACTCTGGACTAAGCACAGTTTATTGTTGTTGTTGTTGTTAGATACATTTAGGCCATAAAAGAATAAATTGATAATTGGACTTTGTCAATATTAAAACCTTTTTTTCTTTAGAAGACACTGTTAAGAAAATGGAAAGACAAGCATAAACTAGATGATTTGTACAGCATCTAGAAAAGAGCTTATATACAGATTCATATCAACCCTATAGGGTAGAGTAGGATAGCCCAACAGAGTTTTCAACTACGTAAATCTTTACAGAGGCAGAATGCTGTATGTTTCTCCTGAAGAGAGGTGGTGAATTCAAACCAATGATCTTTTGTTTAGCAGCCGAGTGCTCAACCACTGTGCCACCATGCGCCAACTACAGGTCTACCCAAACCAGATCCACTGCCATTGGGTCCATTCCAACTCCCAGTTGCTATACGATGGACTAGAACTGCCTTCTAGGGTTTCTCAGGCTGTAATCTTCATGAAAGCACACTGCCATGTCTTTTCCCCAAGGAACCTTGTTGGGTTTGAACTACCAACCTTTTAGTTAGCAGCCAAGCTCTTAAGCACTGCACCACCAGGGATTCTTTCAGAATATACCAAGGACTCTTAAGACTCACAAAAGAGAAAACAACCAAATTAGAAACGGAAACAACCAAAGATTTGAACAGAGATACTTCATCAGAGAAGGTATACAGATGGCAAATAAGCACACAAACGTGCTCAAGATTATTAGTCAGTAGAGAAAGGCAAATTTAAATCCCCCCAAAATACCACTACATACCACTTTATAGAGTGTAGGCAAGGGTATACAGAAGTGGAACTTACATTCACTGCTGGTGGGAATATTAAGGGTATAACTACTTCTGGAAAACAATTGGGCAGCTTCTTTAAAATCAACACATTTACCACATGCTCTAGCCATTCCATTTCTATGTGCTTTCCCATGAAAACATATGTTCATACAAAGAGCTGCACTCAAATTTTTCATAGCAGCTTTATTTGTAATAATGAAAAAGGTAAAAAGCAATTCAAAAGTGCGTGAGCAGATAGATGAATAAGCAAACTATAGTATATCATACAATAGAATACTCTTGGTGTTGTTGTTGTTGGGTGCCATCCAGTTAGTGCCAGCCCAGACTGACTCTATGCACAACAAAATGATACATTGTCCAGGCCTGTGCCATCCTCACAATGGTTCCTATGTGTGAGTCCATTGTTGCAGCCACTGTGTCAACCCATCTCATTGAGGACCTTTCTCTCTTTCTCTGTCTCTCTACCAAACGCACTGTCCTTCTCCAGGTTCTGGTGTCTTCTGATAACACGTCCAAAGTATTACGACCAAGACTTAGCATCCTTGCCTCTAAGGAGTGCTTTGGTCATACTTCTTCCAAGACAGAGTTGTTTGTCCTCTTAGCAGTCTATGGTGCTTCCAATATTCTTCTCAGCAACACAATTTAAACACATTAATTCTTCTACGGTCTTCTTTCTGCAATGTCCAACTTTCACAGGCATATGAGGCAATTGAAAATACCACGGCTTGGGTCATGTGCACATTTGTCTTCAACGTAATAGTCTTGCTTTTCAATACTCTAGGAGGTCTTGTGCAGCAGATTTACCCAATGCAATGCTCTTTGTGTCTCTTGACTGCTGTTTCCATGAATGTTTGTTGTGGATCCAAGTAAGATAAAATCCTTGACAACTTCACTCTTCACTCCATTTGTTTTCACATGATCTTACCTATTGGTCCAGTTGTAAGGATTTGTTCTTCTTTACATTGACTTGTAATCCAACTTTATGGCTGCAATCCTTGATCTAGAATAATATTCGGTGGAGAAAAAGAATGAAGCAGAGGTATATGTAAACTCTTAGTGACAATTACCTAACATTTTAGAAAAAAGGAACTACAAAATCGATAGTAACAGAAAGATCAGGGGTTACCTGTGTCTGGCAGTGGGCAGGGGTGGCAGCATAGATGGTTTGTAAAGCTGTGAGGATGCATATGCTCTTCATTTTGATTGTATTGCTAATCCATGATTGGGTTTGCCAGATTTAACAAAAATGCAATGTAATACAACCAGCTAAATTTGAATTTTGGATAGACAAAGAATGCATAGTTTTTAGTTTTAAGCTTTTTATATATGTAGGATTAGGTGATGTTCTTAGCAACTGTAGTCATGTGTGTAAACTTATGTTTAAACTTAATAAATGATACCCTTTAATTGCGTATAGTTTATTGTATACTTTAAATACTTTAATTATACCATTGATTGATATGTGCAGTTACTCCTCAATAAAGCTGTTGAGCAGAAAAAGAATTTGAGGTAAATCTGAAAAGATAAAATGGCTTTCCCAAGCCCTCTCAGCCATGGGCAGTAGAGCCAAGACCAAAATTCTCATCATCATTCTCTCTGTCTGAATGCTATATTGGGCTACACTGATTTCTAGAGGGGAAAAAAGCCTGCTCACGTGGTTGGAAAAATAGATCCCCAAAGTAAAGATAGTCAGGCAGGGACTGGTAAATAAATTCAATTTTTAAAATGTGCTTCATATTTGTGCTCAAAAATTCATTTGAAAAGCATAATGCTACCGCTTGTTGAACTCTATTCTTGGAATGAATAAGGGGTCATTTTATTTTAGTCCTTTTAACGTTATCTCTGGTTGTCAGAATATAGAGGAGTGAAGGTCTTATGAAAGGGGTGCTCTGCTTCTTGGTTCCTAAAATGATATCGTTTTTTCAATAAAAAAGCAGCTCCACACATCTGCATCGCAGTGTGCACTCAGCTATTTTCACTTGCCTATTACATAATTTGCAAAGTTGAGAATTACCACTTTCTGGTAATTGAGTCACTTAATGTCGTCTAGAAATAGCCTCTTCTTTCATGATGCACTGCATATTGAGGGAATTGTTGTAGTTCATCCAGACTAAAACACATCATTTTTATAAGTTACACTTAACATGTCTATAATTGTGATGCATATCCTGCCATAAGTGCTACAATTAAATGGGTAAGGTATCTTTTTAATTCCTTTCTCTTTTTGAAGCAAAGCCCCAAACCAAAAACCAAAACAACGTCCCGATTATCCAGTCAATTCTGCTGGATCCAGAACTGCTTTTTTGGGGTTTTGAGACTATAAACCTTTACAGAATCAAAGAACTTTATCTTTCTCACAAGGAGCAGCTATTGGATTTGAACCACCAAACCTTATGATTAGCAGCCAAATACCTAACATGCAACAGAACCTCACCTCCACTCCCCCCCAAAAATCCACTAGATTCAAGTTGATTCTGAGGCTGTAAACTCTTTTTACTGAAGCAGAAAGCTTCACCTTTCTCCTGTGGAGTGGTTGACTGGGTCCAACTGTGGACCTTGCGGTAAGCAGCCCAATCTATAAACGACTATGCCAGCAGAGCCCTTTTGAAGTAGCCATTCCCACTCATACAAAAACCAAACACATTCACAGCTCTCGAGTCAGCTCTGACCCATAGTGACCTTATAGGACAAAGTATAATTGTCTCTGTTTCTGAGATTGTGGCTTTTAAAAAAATTGTTTTATTAGGGGCTCATCCAACTCTTATCACAATCCATGCATAAATCAATTGCATCATTCTCAAAACATTTGCTCTCCACCTAAGTTCCTGGCATCAGTTCCTCATTTTCCCCCTCCCTCCCTGCCCCCTTCTCCCTCATGAACCCTTATAATTTATCAATTATTTTGTCATATCTTGTCCTGTCTGACATCTCCCTTCACCCATTTTTCTGTTGTCCATCCCCCAGGGAGGTGGCCACATGTAGATCCGTGTAATCGGTTCTCCCTTTCCAACCCATCCTCCCTCCACCCTCTCAGTATCATCACTCACAGCACTGGTCCTGAAGAGATCATCTGCCCTGGATTCCCTGTGTTTCCATTTCCTATCTGTACCAGTGTACATCCTCTGGTCTATCCATATTTATAAGGTAAAATTAGGATCATGATAGTGGGAGAGGAGGAAGCATTAGGAACTAGAGGAAAGTTGTATGTTTCATCATTACTACATTGCTCGTCTCCTCCCTGAGACCCTTCTGTAAGGGGATGTCCAGTGGCCAACAAATGGGGGTCTTCACTCTGCTCTCCCCTCCCCCATTTACTATGATATGATTTTTTGTTTTGATGATACTTGATAAGTGATCCCTTCGACACCTCGTGATCTCACCTGCTGGTGTGCTTCCCCCATGTGGGCTTTGTTGCTTCTGAGCTAGATGGCCGCTTGTTTACCTTCCAGCCTTTAAGACCCCAGATGCTATCTCTTTTGATAGCCGGGCACCATCAGCTTTTTTCACAACATTTGCTTATGCACCCATTTTGTCTCCAGCAGCTGTGTTGGGAGAGCTTGTGACTCTTAATGGGAGTAGAAACTTATCTTTCTCCCTTGGGGTGGCTGGTAGTTTTGAACTGCTAATCTTGTGCTTGGCAGCCCAACAGGTAACCCATGATAGCCACCCTATAGAAGGTTCCCGAGGCTTTGTCAATCTTTGTGGGAGCAAACAATCACATCTCCTGCGGAGCAGCTGGTGGCCAACCTTGTGGTTAATAGATCAATACTTACAAAACCCAAACGCCAAACTCCCGACCATCAAGTCAGTTCCAACTCAGAGTGACTCTAAAGGACAGCATAGAACTGTCACGAGGTTGTAAATACTTAACAGGAGCCTCCTCTTTCTCTTACACAACAAACAAACAAGCAAAGACCCCAAACTCACTTCCATCAAGTCAATTTGGATCCATTGCCACCCTATAGGACAGCTAGACCTGCCCTTGTAGGCTGCGGAGACTGCAACACTTTCCCAGTGTAGAAAGCCTCCTCTTTCACAAAGCAGGTATTAAACAATAGAGTGGAGGGTGCAGAGTAGCCATTTCCAACTAGCCTTCTGCTAGTTTTGCTGTTTCTTTTCGATTGAGCACTAATTGCCATAATTACTTACATCACTAATGGAGCAACTCAAGCCCCCTCAACTCCTTCCAATGTATATAAACCAAATCCCAAACCTGGTTTATTCTGATGCATAGCACCCCTGTAAATCTTTACAGGAGCCGACCACCAAGCCAAGCCACTGTCATTCAGTTGATTTTGAATTACACTCTATATCAGGTTTCTAAGACTGTAAATCTTTACAGCTTGATTTCTATCCCAAATTGTTGGGTTTGAACCACTGATTTTGTGGCTAATAGTACAATTCATAACCCACAGCACCATCAGAGTCCCTTTTCCAGTGTACATACAAATGAGTACAATTCTTATTTAATGTTCTTATTTTCAATTTATCTGTATTTTTTTTCTCTGGCAAGTTAACTACAGTAACAGTCGCCTCTGGCCTCTGATCACTTATTAGCTGTGGTCAAGTCCGTCCTGGCTCATGCTGATGCCCTGTACCACAGAACAAAATACTGCCTGCACAGGCACCATCAGCATTATCAAATGCGACACAGACCTTTGTAAACCCCTTTATATATATATATAATTTTATTGGGGGCTCTTACAGTTCAATCCATCCATCCATCCATCCATCCATCCATCCATCCATCCATCCATCCATCCATCCATCCATCCATCCATCCATGCATCCATCCATCAATTGTATCAAGCACATGTGTACATATGTTGCCATCATCCTTTTCATCACATTTTCTTTTTACTTGAGCCCTTGGTATCAGCTTCTCTTCCCCCCTACATCCCCCTATCTTCCCACCCTCATAAACTATTGATAAATTATCATTGTTTTCATATCTTACACCGGGGGAGGGGGGGCTCAGTACATCGATCATGATCTACTAGTAGTGTGGGTAGATCGCAAGGCATTAAAAAATAGACTTAAGCCTATCATCAGTCCCGTCATTTAATTGATATACAGCGCAGCCAGTCAGATGCAATCTTGGGTGTCAAATGCAGATGTGAACAATGGCGCTAAATGCAGCAAAATTGACAAGCTAAGTGGTCGCCAATTTTTAGACCTTGGTTTTTTTCTCTTAAATGTAAGAAAGGGCATTAAAATGAGTGGAGGAGCTGGACCAAGTAAGAAGACAAAAAACGTATCACCTTCATATGGAATGGGAGATTTAGACACTACAAGCCGATATTCAGCTAAAGTCCAGAGCACATGAACAGTTCTGGAACTTACTCACAGAGGGAAAGTACCCAAACATGAGAAAATGTGCTACCTTCTTGACTGCATTATTCGGCTCTACTTATTTCTGTGAGTCAGCCTTTTCCCACATAAAGATCATTAAGTCCAAGTACCATTCCACCATGACTAATGATCATTTGGAACGGTACTTGAGGCTGGTTGTCAGCAGCCACTGTCCGGACTATGCATCCCTGGCTCATTCCATTCAGTGCAAATCATCAGAGTAAACTCAGGTAATGACAAAAAATGTACATAGTTAATTGTGTTGTGTTGTGCAATATGGACTCATGTGGTTATGCAAGGCACATAAACATACATTGTACATATTCTCAATGCATTTATGAATAAATGTAATAAATAAAAATATATGTTTTGCATTTTGTAGTTGGTAGATCATTTTGACTTGATCATTTCATAAGTAGCTTGCATGCCGAAAAAGCGTGAGCACCCCTGTCTTATACCGTCTGCTGTCTCCCTTCACCCACGTTTCTGTTGTTTTCTCCCTGAGGGGGGAGTGTTACACGTCAATCACTCCTATCAGTTCCCTCTTTTCCCCATTCTCCACCTATCTTCATCCTGCCCTCGTGGTATCTCTACTCTCATTATTGGTCCTGAGGGGTTTATCTGTCCTGGATTGTGTGTACCAAGAGCTCTTGTCTGTTCCAGTGTCCATGCTGTGGTCTAGCCAGATTTGGAAGGTAGAACTGGGGTCATGACAGTGGGGGGGGGGGGAGAGAAGCATCAAAATGCTAGAGGAATGATTGTGTGTTTCGTTGGTGCTAGACTGCACCCTGGCTGACTCACCCCTTCCTCGTGACCCTCCCATGAGGGGGTATCCACTTGTCTGTAGATGAGCTTTTGGTCTTTACCCTGCCCCTTACCCCCTTCATTTGTGTCTATAAGATTATTTGTTTTGAGTTTTCTGATGCCTGACACCTGATCCCACTGACACTTCGTGATCACATAGGCAGATGGAGCCCCAGGATTTCGTTGGCTGCTTTTCAGAAATAAGTCACTGGGACTTTCTTTCTGGTCCATTAGCCTGGAAGGAGCCCTGATGGTAAAGTCACTTACAGTTTGTGCCACTCATCACAGAGTCGGCAGCTGGAACCCACCAGTCACTCTGCAGGAGAAAGATCTTTGGAGATCTAGAGCCTCAGAGACCGAAGGGGGTGCTCTTATTCTGTCTTACAGGGCCACCACGAGGGGGAATTGACTTCATGGCAGTAGGTCAGTGGACTTGGTTTTAGACTGGAAACTGGTGAAACTTATTCAGCAACAGAGCAACACACCAGATGCTAAAGACTGATAGGTGATGACTGCCCATGAGGTGCCCAGACTAAGAATCCAGTTGGGATTTTCCATATAGAAGGAAAATTCTACCACTGAACCACCAGTTCTCCTGTTCTAGCTCAGCCCCCCTCCAAGTCAGAAATGAGATAGGGTTAAATTTACAATGAGCAGAGTAAAGCAGCATTGTCCATCATACGAATAAAAAAAATCACTCTTGGATGAATTTGGAAAATAGTGCATATTTAGCATTTCATTTAAGAAACACTTGTTTGTTAGTTATGTAATTAAGTAACACATATAGCGGCTATGCATCTAAACTATGCCTGCAGGAAATGTACCATAAAGGTGAATGTGAGAAACACTTTATAGCACTGATTTACAAACCCATGGGCCAAATCCGGTTTGCCACCTGTTTTCATTCAGCAAAAAAAATTGATTTTCACTTTGTAAACAGTTGGAAAACATCTAAAAAATAAGAATTTTTTGTGATGCATGAAAATTGCATTAACTCCTAATTCCAGTGTCCATAAATGAAACTTTCCTGAAGCTTTATTTAACAGTATTTATGTGTAGTCCATGCTGGTTTCCCATCACAGGGTTGAGTACTGCAGCAGCAACAGAAGTGAGATGGCTGAAATCTTTATGTATTTATTTGCTGGCCTCTCACAGGAAGGGCTTGCCAAAGTTTACTCCAAATCAAAGAGTGCATCTATTTGAGGGACTCCACTAACGAACTACATTTCCCCTTCCATTTTGGCTTGCCTCCATTCCTTTGAATCATCTCAGGGTAGAGTCATACCCTCAAGTATGATCCCATAACCACAACACTAATGTAGTGAGTGATCAAGAGGCCAAAGGGGAATTAATGAGTCAAGTAATTCCACGTGGTGCATTATAATGTAATCAAAGGTTTGCGTTATATTTTGTGTGTGTGTGTGTGTGTGTGTGTGTGTGTGTGAGAGAGAGAGAGAGAGAGAGAGAGAGAGAGAGAGAGAGAGAGAGAGAGAGAGAGAGAGAGAGAGAGAGAGAGAGAAAGTTTCCCCTCCGTTGAGGACTGTCTCTCTTTATACCTTATAGCATATAAATCAGAATCTAGTATACTCTTTTTCCACATGACTCAGGATTAAATCCTGATTCATCCCAGGCAATTATTGAAACTCCAAACTCCTTGCCAGTGCCGGGTTTTAGGAAGAAATGTGTGATTCATCCCTGGACAATAAAATGAGAGAGAAGGTACCCTGAGCAAGTTTTTGGTTTTGTTTTTCTTGTCGGGGGTGGGAGAGTAGGGGGAACGGCCTTGATAATTAAAGAAACAACCCCCCTCTTGGACATTACTGTATGTCTGCACAATTTATTTGGGTCTGTGACAGCTTCCGTGAAGCTTCAAAGGGAACTAGCCTGAAAACAACCAGTATGCTGAGGATGCCAAACATATATTGGAAAGCCAATATTGCCAAGCACATACTTGGCTTTCTGAGGACATTCTTGAGCCGCCCAATTAAGCAATGCTGGATGCTTCCTAAGGAGTCCCAGTAGTGTCGTCCGTTCCATGTTGGACTGCTAGCTAGAGTCAGCAGTTTGATTCCACCAGACTCTCTTAGGGAGCAAAATGAGGCTATCTCTTCTTGCAGAGATTCACAGTCTTGGATGCCATAAGGAGCACTTCTACTCTGTCCTATAAGGCTGATGTGAGTCAAATTTGACCCCCTGGAAGTTGGTGGCTGGTGGATGCTTCCGACCTCAGGAAATCTTATGTGACATCATAAAGTTGCCTTATTATTTAATCCATCTTGTGATGGATTCCTTGGCATGCACAGTACTTTACTGGATTTTTATTAAAGAGTCTTGGTGTTGCTGTGGGTTAGGCACTGGGCTAGTAACTTTAACTGTAACATGAGAGGTTCAAATACAGCAGTAGACCTGCAAGAGAAAGGACACGCTGACTGCTCTCGTAAAGACGTACAGTCTTGGCAACTATGTAGGCTGACCGTTGGAATCAACTTGATGGCGATGGGTTTGGTTTTTGGATTTGGGGTACTGCATTTTCAGTAGTTCTGCAAAGCTCTTGATAATAAATTTTTCATGGCCGTGTATTGAGCCCATCTACACAAATGGTTAAGAGTCTCTTATAATACAATAAACTATATCATGCATGTATATGCTAAGAAAACTCCAAGCTGAAAATAAACAAATAAAGGTTATTTGTTATCATCCATTAGTATTTCCCTTTCAGAGAAGGTGGGTTTCTGAAGAAACGACTGGCTGCAAAATTTTCTTAAGATGAATCTGACAGTTTTATTTTCAAAGTAAAACCCCAAATAGGTTTTCTCTCCTTCCCTGTTTTTAGCTACTCACTAGGGAAACCACAGAATTTTTATGCTTGGATTACATCAGCAGCTCTCCTTGTAAAGCAATTGCCCTTTCAGCAGATACTACTGAGCATTGGCTTAGTGAATTGGACAATCCAAAAGTCTATGGAAGATATAAATAAAGCTTAGCACAAAGTACATTATGAAGTTTCATGCAATAATAATATCTACCATGGAAGATCATAAAAATTTCCCTAAAGGTGATGAAAAGGGTCTTCTATAGATTACACAGAAAGATGTAAACATAGAGTGTTTAATATCAATCTCTCTGCAAAGAGATTTTGATTCTTTTTGAGAATATTAGTTGAATGACTGGTTAAATTTTGGATGGGCCAGGTGGATTTTCTAGTTCTTTTAAAAAAATACATAGTTTTTATTGGCATATAATTCACATATTGTACAACTTAATAGTTCAATCACATCAAGAAAAGTCGCACAATCAGCACCACAATCAGTTTTAGAATATTTTTTTCATTCCTTTTCCCTGTAATTTAAAACAAATCTTGGCACAAACATACAAAACAAAACATTCTCCAATTCAACAACCTCCACATGTACCATTCAATGCCCTCGATTATACTCTTCATTTTGTACACCATTATTGATCTCCTTTTCCAAATTATTCTACCACCAAGTAACATAAACCCAATGCCCGCTACATGGAGTTTTTTTATAATTTGGGATTTCAAGTTACACATGCAGCTTCTATCTGTTACTTTGTTGTTGCTGCCTGTCATGGAGCTGCCCCGACTCATTGTGATTCCATCTACATGGAATGAAATTCAGGCCAGCCCCGCACCACCGCCATGTTTCATTTCAAACTCTTGTGATCAATACGGTGTTCACTGGCAGCTCTTCACAAGTAGATGGCTATGTCTTTCTGCCTAGTATCTCTCAGCATGTAAGCTAACGAAAATCTTTCAGCGTCCCAGCAGCACTCAGACTTCCACTGACAGATGGTGACTGTGTATGCGGCAGTAGCTGGGAACTGGATCTAAGGACATTGTGAAGGGCAAGCACTCTGTCGCTGAACCACCAGTGCCTCTATTGGTTACTTGTTTGACAACAATAATTCGATGACATTTAGGGAACCTGGTTCGTAACCACTATTAATGAGACAGTTTGTTTCTTTTCTTTCTTTTTTTTAGTATGTTGTTGTGTTTGCGGTGAAAGTTTATCCAACAAATTAGGTTCCCATTGACCAATGTTTATAGACATGGTTCCGTGACATTGATTATAATTTTCACAATGTCGGCATTCGCCTTTTCCCCATTCTGCTTGTTCCGCTTTCCTTGAGCTTGCTTTCTTGTTGTTGCTTTGTGGTAAAGGTGAACCGGTTGGTGTCATGTAGTTGATAGTTAAGGAAGCACATTTCTCACAGGTGAAGTTGTTTATTGTATAACCATTCTATTGTCTGGTGAAAGGCGACTTCTCAGAGTAGCTTCAATTCCAGCTTGAAAGCGTATCCTATGGCAGTAGTCTTAGGGGGTTGTCGATTCTCTGTTAGTCCTGCCATGTGTTGTTGTTGTTGTTTTTTTAAGGAATTTGAATTTTGTTCTACATTTTTCTCCCATTCTATCCAGAACCTTCCATTGTGTCCCTGGTCAGAATAGTTGGGAGGCTAGATGGTAGCCAGGCACCCACTAGTCCTTCTGGTTTCCCACTAGAAGAAGCTGTGGATCATGCGGGCTATTGGTCCTGTGGACTAGTTTCTTCTGTGAGTCTTTGGTTTTCTTTTCTTTTTAAATCATTTTATTGGGGACTCTTACAGCTCTCATCACAATCCATCCATACATTCACGTATCAAGCACATTTGTACATATGTTGTCATCATCATTTTCAAAACATTTATTTCTACTTGAGCCCTTGGTATCAGGTCATCATTTTTTTTGCTCCCTTCCCTACCCTCCCTCGCTCATGAACCCTTAATAATTTATAAATTATTTTTTTTCATGTCTTACACCAACCGCTATCTCCCTTCACCCACTTTTCTGTAGTTTATACCCTTGGGAAGGGGTTATATGTTGATTGTTGTAATTGGTTTCCCCTTTATCCCTCCCGCCCCTTCCCCCTCCCCTACTCATTATTGGTCCTGAGGGGTTTATCTGCCCTGAATTCCCTTTGTTGAGAACTCTTATCTGTATCAGTGTACATGCTCTGGTCTAGCAGGGTTTGCAAGGTAGAATTGGGGTCATAATAGTGAGGGAAGAGGAAGCATTAAAGAACTAGAGGAAAGTTGTATGTTTCATAAGTGCTATACTGCACCCTGACTGGCTCCTCTCTTCTTTGTGACTCTTCTGTGAGGGGATGTACAATTGTCTATGGATAGGCTGTGGCTCTCCACTCTGCACTCCCCCTCATTCACATTGATATGATTTTTTGTTCTGGGTCTTTGATGCCTGAGACCTGATCTCATCAGCACCTCACGATCACACAGGCTGGTGTGCTTCTTCCATGTGGGCTTCTCAGCTAGATGGCTGCTTGTTTATCTTCAAGCCTTTAAGACCCAGATGCTACATCTTTTGATAATCAGTCACTATCACCTGAGTCTTTGGTTTTCTTTATTTTCGTTTACTCCAGATGAGATGAGATCAATAGTTGTAGCTTAGATCAGCAGTTCTCAACCTGTGGGGTCGTGACCCCCTTGGGGGGTCAAACAACCCTTTCACAGGGGTCGCCCAATTCATAACAGTAGCAAAATTACAGTTATGAAGTAGCAACGAGAATAGTTTTATGGTTGTGGGTCACTACAACACGAGGAACGGTATGAAAGGGTCATGGCATTAGGAAGGTTGAAAACCACTGTCTTAGATGGATGATAGCATTTAAAAATATATAATTTTATTGGGGGCTCATACAGCTCTTATCACCATACATACATACATTGTGTTAAGCACATTTGTACATTTGTTGCCATCATCATTTTCAAAGCATTTTCTTTCTACTTGAGCCCTTAGTATCAGCTCATTTCCCCCCTCCCTCCTTTCCCCCCCTTCCTCCCTCCTTCCCCCTCTCCCTCAGGAACCATTGGTAATTTATAAATTATTATTATTTCATCATATCTTACACTGTCTGATGTCTCCTTTCACCCACTTCTTTGTTGTTCATTCCCCAGGGAAGAGGCTATATGTAGATCCTTGTAATTGGTTCCCCTTTTTTGACCCACCTTCCCTCCACCCTCCAGGTATTGCCACTCTCACCACTGGACCAGACCAAATCCAGGGGTACATATGGTAGCCAACTAAAAAGGAGGGAAGGCCGGGGAAGGAAAGGGGGAAAAAAAGAGATGTGTGGCGGGGGAATAGGGCATTGACCCACCCAAGGGGAGCCTTTAAGACCCAGGTGCTACATCTTTTGATAATAACCACCCAAGGGGAGGGTATTGTTTGTGTCTCCATAGGGAAAGAGGGACCAGACTTAAATCCAGTGTACCAGGATGGGCATGCAGTATGCCAGCATGGAGAAAAGGAGCCAGTGGAGGGGCCCGAGGGCTGGGCCCCAATGACTGCTCCTCCTCCCAGAAGAATTTACTTTAGAGGGTGCATTGAAGCTGCAGCTCAGGGAGAGGGATATGTGTTATCAGAGCACATGGGAGCAAATGACTGGGAACACATTCTGGTCCACCAGGCCTGGAGGATGATAACATATTTAAGAGCCCAGACACTGTGCAACAAACTAGGCTGTAGAACATTATCGTTATGAACTATGTTATTCCAGTCTGCAGAGTAATCCCATGAGATTGTGGTCCTAATTCTTTTACCTCAGGAAAGCAGTATCACAAGGCATTTAGATCCAATGGAGTGTCCGTCCCCCCGCCCCACATAAAAAACCCCAAAACACCGGAAAATAGCTCCACTGGGCTTTCAGTAATACGCATTTTTTCACACTAGTCAAGAGCATCTGGCAACTCACTCGAGTTAATGGTAGACATAGCCCTGTGCTAAAGAGGTACAGTCTCAGAAATGCACTGGGCTATGTCTACCATGTCCTACAGGGTTGTTGTGAGTTATAATCGACTGGATGCTAGAGGGTTTGAGAGTTTTAAGCAATTGCAGTAGTTGATTTCTAATATCAAGGTTTCTCTTCTCTCCCTACCCTCCAGCATGCATCTTCCAGATGCATCCAGTAGAGTTAACTTCATAGTTTCCAATTGCCCCACCTCCTCTGATCGTGGCCTGGACTTGATTCCATGAGCAGCTCAGCTGTCCTGCACTGCACATCTGAAATGGTAAAATTATACCCATATTATCAGCACACTATCAGAGAAAGACATTAAAGTAAACTCATTCCTATGTTCCACTTGATCCTTTTTGATTTATTTTATTGGTATGCTTCATTTTAGTCACTGAAGTGGAGGATTGGCCTCATGAGGTGATATTATAGAATGAAATAATATTACTATGGGCTCTCATCCATCCTTCTCTCTCTCAGCATTAAAAATAAATGTTGTGAAAAGCAGTTTTTCCTCTACCCCTACATTTAAATGTCTTAGCATAAAGTCCAGTTTGGGCAGGTTGATGGCAGTGCTGGAAATTAGATTGCTCATCAGAAGTGCTTGTCTCTGATGTAATATGCCTTTGCATACCTTTCTTTAGTTTTTTTGTAGAATTCTCTAATTCATTTACTCAAACATTCATTGATTCAATCAACTCACCCTTTTTGGCATTAGGTGTTCAAGGCACTGTTCTGGCAAAAAGAATTTTAAAAAAACAAGCATTTTATTAGGGGCTCATACAACACTTATCACAATCCATACATATACATACATCAATTGTATAAAGCACATCGGTACATTCTTTCTGGCAAAAAGATTAAAGACATAATTAAGACACAACTTTCACCCCTTTAAGGAGCCCTTGGTGGTGTAGTAGACTGGGCTGCTAACTGCAAGGTTGCCAGTTCAAACCCACTAGCTGATCCTTAGGAGGAAGTTGGGGCTGTCTGCTCCTGTAAAGATTTACAGTCTCAGAGGACTAATGGAGCAGTTCTGTTCTTTCCTGTAAGGTCTCTATGATTTGGAACCAAACAACTCAACATCTATGTGCCCACCTCCCCTCCGAGGATAGAAACAAAGAACACAGAATAATTCAAGCTGTGAAAAAGAAAAGGAAATTAAAAAAAACTCTTGGGAAGGCAATGTGCTGACTCTCTAATTCTGAGGTAAGGCTTCGATATGTTTCCCAGGAAGCCAGCACTTAACAATATGCCTCGAAAGATTTATTTTGATAATGAGCAAAGTGGGGAAAAGGGAAGAATCAATTTTGAGGTTAGAGACAGATTAAGGAGACATTAATCCACAATTCAAGATGACACAATTAAAAATATCATTTTACTGGGGGCTCGTACACCTCTTATAACAATCCATACATCCATCGACTGTGTCAAGCACATTTGTACATGTGTTGCCATCATCATTCTCAACACATTTTCTTTCTACTTGAGACCTTGGTATCAACTCCTCGTTTTTTCCTCCTTCCCCATGCCCTTCCTTCACGAACCCTGGATTGTTTATAAATTATTATTATTTTGTCATGTCTTATACTGTCTGATGTCTCCTTTCACCCACTTTTCTGTTGTCCATCCTCTAGGGAGGGAGTTATATGTAGATCTTTGTGATTGGTTTCCCCTTTCTAACCCACCTTCCCCTTCTGCTCCTGGTTTCGCTAGTCTCATTATTGATCCCAAGGAGTTGATCTGTCCTGGGTTCCCTGTGTTTCCAGCTTTTATCTGTACCAGTGTACATGCTCTGAATTGGGATCATTATAGTTGCGGGGAAGACGCATTAGAGAACTAGAGAAAAGGTGTGTGTTTTATCAGTGTTATACTGAAAAAATGACTGGCTTATCTCCTCCCTGAAAGCCTTCTGTACGGGGATGTGCAGTTGCCCACAAATGGACTTTGGGTCTCCACTCCATACTTCCCCTCATTCACAATGATATGGTTTTTGTTCTGGGTCTTTGATGCCTGATACCTGAATCTATCAACATCTTGTGATCGCACAGGCCGGTGTGCTTCCTTCATGTGGGCTTTGTTGCTTTTCAGCTAGATGGCCTCTTGTTTATCTTCAAGGGCTTTAAGACCCCAGACACTATACCTTTTGTTAGCCAGGTACATAGAACAGTGTCTTGTATTGAGGGAGTACTTGATTAGAGGCCCAGTGTCCATCTGCTACCTTAATATTAAACCTATAAATATATGCACATAGATCTACTTCCCCATTGTAATATATATTTACATGTAAATATATTTACATATGTACATGCCTGTATTTAGACCTCTATAAATGCCTTTTGCCTCCTAGTTTTTTCCTCGATTTCCTTTTACTTTCCTCTTGTCCCACCATCATGCTGAGCCTTTATTTGGGTTTCAGTAATTCCTCTTGGTTACATTGCCCTTGATCAAGCCCTACTAGACCTCCTACACCCACCTTTCCACCGATTTTTGGATCACTTGTTCCCTTGTCCCTGGGTTTGGTAACACCCACTTCCTTTCCTCCCCTTCCCTCTCTCCTATGTCCCCCTGGAACAATCAGTACCATTGTTTACCCTTCCAGATTGTTTAGTCTACCAATATCTGCCTTCAGTGGTGGCTATTACCGAGGTGGATTTGAACCCAAAATGACAAAACGGGAGGCAGCATTATTTCTGGGTGTCAGTCCTACTGCCAAAAAAGGAAAAATAAGAGATGCTCATGGAAGAATTATGCTCTTCAGGCACCCAGATAAGGGAGGCTCTCCATACATAGCAGCCAAGATCAATGAAGCTGAAGTTTTACTAGAAAGCCAAGCTAAAACATGAAGTAAATATATGATGAATTTGAAGTGCCTATTAGGTTTTTTTTTCTGTTTTTTTAAACATTTTATTAGGGATTCATACAACTCTTATCACAATCCATACATATACATACATCAATTGTATAAAGCACATCTGTACATTCATTGCCCTCATCATTCTCAAAGCATTTGCTTTCCACTGAAGCCCTTTGCATCAGGTCCTCTTTTTTCCCCTCCCTCCCCCTCCCCCCTCCCTCATGAGCCCTTCATGATTTATAAATAATTATTTTGTCTTATCTTGTCCTGTCCAGTGTCTCCCTTCACCCCCTTTTCTGCTGTCCGTCCCCCAGGGAGGAGGTCACATATAGATCCTTGTAACCGATTCCCCCTTTCCAACCCACTCACCCTCTACCCTCCCAGTATCACCCCTCACACCCTGGTCCTGAAGGTATGTATCATCCACCCTGGATTCCCTGTGCCTCCAGCTCCTATCTGCACCAGTGTATATCCTCTGCTCTATCCAGACTTGCAAGGTAGAATTCAGATCATGGTAGTGGGGGGCGGGGGGAGGAAGCATTTAGGAACTGGAGGAAAGCTGTATTCTTCATCGGTGCTACGTTGCACCCTGACTGACTCATCTCCTCCTCTAGACCCCTCTGTGAGGGGATCTCCAGTGGCTGACAAATGGGCTTTGGGTCTCCACTCTGCACTTCCCCCATCATTCACTATGGTAAGATGTTGGTTTTTTTTTTATGATGCCTTATACCTGGTCCCTTTGACACCTCGTGATCGCACAGTGCCTATTAGTTTTTATATGAGTCTGACTTTTTATAATAAAATGCCTCAAAGCTTTGGTTTTTAACCAAGATGACACAATTTTATAGGCACTGGAGAGAACCATTTCATAATTTTGAGCAGTCGGAGTATTTATTGGATCTGCGTTCACTGTAGCAGTTGTGTGCAGATGCTTAGAACGATGCTGTAGCTGACATTGGTTAGAAGTTCAGATAAGATATAAGAAAGGCTGATGTATTTTATTGTTTGGCTCTCAGCTAACTGTAAGCTCATGAAAGCATTGTTCATGGCTATATCCTCCGCATTTATTACAGTACCTGCTGTTCAGAGTACCTGTTCAATAAATACAAAGGGGCTTCAAAAAGTTTGTGGGAAAATGGAATTAAAGGAATGTAATTTTCCTACAAACTTTTTGAATCCCCCTCCATTTTGTTGAATAAATAAGCAGATGAAGGAATAGATGAATGACTCAAGGAATGAGTTGAGATATGAGTAAGAAGGGACAAAAATGCAGAGAGGAGGTCAGAAGATGACATTTGCCTCAGAGATGCAATATTGTCCATTTCTATCGAAACATATCTAAGCTAAGTCTGTTTCAAGTGCTAGCAATAGACAGTTTGCTGGAAAACCTCCCAGACTTGTCTGCCTGCGCTTGTTGCTGACTCTGTGGCATCTGCGTTGTCAGGGTCCACCACCTCCTACCATTTGAAGTAGAGGCTGGGGCACTCCATCTCTGGGACCAAACTTGTTCTGCCACCTATCAGCAAAACGTGATGTTCATACCCTTAAATGGTGACACATGAAAGGTCGATGCTCCACTGTCCACAAATAAAGTTCTTTGGAAACACAGACTTGCCCGTGTTCTTACAACTTGTCTATGACAGCTTTTTCCCTACAGTGACAGGGTTGAGTACTTGTGACTGACACTGGATGGCCCTTTAGATAAAAAAGTTGGTGGACACTTGGTCTAGAAGAGCTCTCGGAAAATGGTTTGAAGTTTATTCACCATAAGAAATAACTAGTTCAACTGTGAATATTCCTAAGATTTTTTAAAGACTAAAATAAGAAACTGTAACTTTACAGCAAAAGAAATAACAAACGACATACCTAGATTAAACAAACACAAACAGTTCAATGGACTTCAAGTCCAGGCAATCCAGGGATTTTGGCATAGAACTGTGCCCCATAGGGTTGTTCTGGCGGTAATGTTTATGAAGGAAGGCCTGCTGGATCAGTCAAAGTGCCCACCCACTAACTGAAAGGTTGGGGACCTCTGAACCCAACCAGTGGCCATGGAGGAGACAGACTAAGATCAGCTCCAGTAAAGATTATAGGCAGGAAACCCTTCTAGGGATTTACTCTGTAACATGGGGTCCCTGTGGGTTAAATGTTCAAGCGGCTCCACAGAATCTAACCACAGCCTCTCTGGAAATTGAAAGACAGACCTCTAGTCTGTGGCGCCACAAAGTGAATTTGAAAAGTTAACCTTTCAGTTCGTGCAGTGGCTCTCAACCTTCCTAATGCCGCCACCCTTTAATGCAGTTCCTCATGATTTTCGTTGCTACTTCGTAACTGTAATTTTGCTACTGTGATGAATCATATTGTAAATATCTGCTAGGCGGGATGTATTTTCATTGTTACAAATTGAGCATAATTAAAGCAAAGTGATTAATCACAAACCGATATGTAATTATATGTTATGAAATATTTATTTCTAATGACAAATAAATGAAATTTTGTCGTGAAGCATAGTGTAGCATGGGTAACAGTCTTTGCGCCATGTACTCATATGTGGACGTATCTGCATGTGGGCGGACCCGCCTGGAGACGGATAGAGGAGCACACCGGTGGCTCGGTTCCGAAGACCATTGGAAATATGTGTTTTCTGATGGTCCTTGGCAACCCCTGTGAAAAGGTCGTTCAACCGCCAGAGGGGTCGCGACCCACGGGTTGAGAACCACTGAGTTAATGAAAACTGTTTGCGCTACGTACAGATGTATTAATAAGAACGTCAGCCCTGCATGAAGTAAACTGCAGTCTCAGCTGACCTTCCTTGCTGGTACTATGTGCTCTGGAGTTGCTTCACATGCAACCTAACAAAACACCGCCGCACAGAGGCTGTGTTTCAGATCACTGTTGCAGCCATCTGCGTTAGTCCATCTCATTGAGCTACTTCCTCCTTTTGGCTAACTCTCTATTTTACAAAACAGGATGTCCTTTTCCAGAGACCACCTTCTCCTCCAAACATGTCCAATGTACACGAGACTAAGTTTCATCATCCTTGCTTCTAAGGAGCATTGTGACGGAACTTCTTTCAAGATAGATTTCTTTGTTCTTCTGACCATTCATTATACTTCTAATATTCTATGATGGCACAATTATGCAAATGCACAAATTCTTCTTAGGGGTTTCTTAATCATTATCCAGTTTGTTCTGGTGGTTAAGTTCCATCAGGTCAGTTTTGACTCAACCCTACATATAACAGATCGAAATACTGCCCTGTCCTGCACTATCCTCCCAATTGCGCTTATCTTTGAGTCCAATGTTACAGCCACTGTGTCAATTCATCTCATTGGAGGCGTTCCTCTCAGTCACTGTCCATCCTCCTTCCCAAGCATGAGTTATTTTTCCAAGGACTGTCTCTCCTGATAACATGTGCAAAGAACATGAGTCTAAGTCTTGCCATCCTTGCCGAAGGCAAGCTATGGGTAGAGCATTCTGCCTCGGCTTCTTTCAAGACAGATCCGCTTGTTCTTTTGGCAATTCAAGATACTTGCAATACACGTTGTCAAGAGTTCAGATGCATTGATCTTTGATCTTCCTTTTTTGATGTCCAACATTCACATGCATATGAGGTGATCAAAAAGGCCATGGCTTGAGGCAGGTACATCTTACATCCTTGCTTTCAACATCTTAAAGAGGTCTTGTGTGGCATGTATATCTAATGCAGTTAAATGTTTAATCTCTTGACTGCTGCTTCCATGAACATTGATATTGATTGTGGGTTCAAGCAAGACAAAATCCTTGACAACCCCAATCTTGTCTCCGTGTATCCTGAGGTTGCCTACTGCTCCAGTGGTGAGGAATTTGGTTTTCTTTACATTGTGTTATACTCCATATTGAAAGCTGAAATTCTTTATTTTCATCAGCAAGTACTTCCGGCCACCTCACATTCAATAAGCAGAGCTGTGTCGTCTGTATATTGCAGGTTCTTAAAAGCCTTCTTCCAATCCTGATGCCACATTCCTCTTCATATCACCCAGCATTTTTATCATTTGCTCAGCATACAGATTGAGTACATTTGGTGAAAGAAAACAACACTGGCACACACTTTTCCTGATTTAAATCCATGCAGTGTTCCCTTGTTCTGCTTTAACAACTGCCTCGTGATCCATGCACAGGTTCTGCATGAATACAATGAAGTGTTCTGAAACTCCTGTGCTTCTCAAGTCTATCCATAGTTTGTTATGATCGACATGGTCAAATGCCTTGGCAGTCAATGAAACACGAGTAAATTTCTTTCTGATATTCTCTGCTTTCAGCCCAAATCCATCTGAGATCAACAGTGACAGCCCCGTGCCACATCTCCTTCTGAATCTGCCCTGAACCTCTGGCTGCTCCTTGTCAATATACTGCTGCAATTATTCTTGAATGACCTTCAGCAAAATTTTCCATGCATGCAATATCAGTGATATCATTCTATAACTTGAGCATTATTTGGGGATGGATACAAATATGGATCTCTTCCAGTCAGTTGGCCAAGTAGCTGTTTTCTAAAGTTCCTGGATTAGATTAGTGATTGCTGCCAGTGCTACATCCGTTTGTGGAAACATTTCAATGGGTATTTCATCAATTCCTGGAAACTTGTGTGTTACACTAGGTACTTTAGAGAAACAAATCCACAGAAACTCATGTATAAGAGAGTGTTATATAAAAGTTAAGTGCACATCAAGAAAACATCCCAACCCAGTGCTACCCAAGCCCATGAGTCCAACATTAACCCATATATCCAACACCAATCTACAAAGTCCTTCTCCATCTCACAAAACATACACTATGTCACCGACTGCAGGAGGAAAGCCTAATCAGTGAATGTGTAAGCATCTCAGCGCTGGCAGGGGTCTCCACACGGCTGCTCCAGTGCCCAAGGCTGCTTCAGGGTAGGTCCATGTGGCTTCTCCTTGGGGATGTCTAACAGGAAGTGAACCTTGCCAACTGAAGCAAGGAACTGGCTAAAACAGCTGCACCCTGGTGCAACCATCACAAAGCAAGAGACCCAAGAACTAGAAAGGAGAGGCTCACCGAGCTATTTGTCCCTCTGCCCCTCATTTAACCCCACATGTGTTTATCTGTCGGGTTGGCACAATAAACTACCTCACCTTGTTTTTGGCTAATGCATTCATTACATCTTGAACTTCTCCCTTTAGTATCATTGTTTTTTGCTCATATGCTACCTCTTGAAATGGTGGAATGCTGACAACCGTATGTACTCGTGTATAAGCCGAGTTTTTTAGCACAAAAAATGTGCTGAAAAACTGGGGTTCAGCTTATATGTAACATCTCGCTGGCCCCCCCGCCCAGAGGCAATGGGACGAGTGCCCGTTATCTCGCGGGTGATTGCGTTTCTCCGCCGTTCATTCAAAGCCCCGCTGACACTGCAGGGCTTTGAATGTTTGTTTACTCCCATCTAACCAGCCAGAGCCGTCCTATGACGTGTATCTTTGAATAAGCCTTTTAAAGACCATGTGCGAAGGACGTGGCATGAATGGCTGTCATCTGATCAAGCCCGACTAACAAAAGGAGACAATCTCATGAAGCCGGACATAGAGTTAATAGCAAAGTGGGTTCGAGATGCATGGGAAGACATTCCAGAAGACATGGTGTGACGTGACTTCCAGAAATGTAGTATTAGTAATGCTATGGATGGCAGTGAAGACTGCACTTTGTATGAAAATGACAGCAGTGATGGTGATGACGGCGATCTCAGTGAGGACAGCGTCCATGATGACCTCACACCAGCTGAAGCTCTGCATTGGGATACGGATCATGATGAGGAATCCAGTTTTGAAGGATTTTAACTCTTTACATTTCAGCCTGCTTGCTGATTGAGCTCAGGGAATAGTACTCTTAAGGTATCATTGTTGATACCTTATTGTTTTTGTTGAACCTATTTTCCACTTACTGTGCTGGTTTACTAATGTTAAATGACTTGTCCTTTTATTTATGTTTTTTATTTAAAATAAATATTTAAATACATTACCTCACGGATGTCTCAATTTTTAGTAATTTTATTTTAATTTATTTTGATGATTGAAACTCACCAATAGCTTCTGCATTTTCCACTCTAGGTTTATACTCGAGTCAATCAGTTTTTCTGGTTTCCCGGCTTATACTCAGGTCGGCTTAGATTCGTGCATATACGGTAGTTCTTTTTTTTTTGGTACAGTTACACGGTATACACTTTCCATCTTATTTTGATGTTTCTTGCATCATTCAATATTTTTTCCATAGAATCTTTTAATATTACAACTCAAGGTTCAAATCTTTGCTTGAATTCTTTCCGTTTCAGATATGCTGATCCTCTTCCTTTCGGGTTTGCTAACTCTAGGTCTTTGAACATTTCATTAGTTATTTTACTTTGTCTTCTCCAGTTATTCTTTGAAATTTTCTGTCCAGTTCTTTGACTTCATCATTTCTTCCATTTGCTTTAGCTACCCTATGATTAAGAACAAGTTTCCAGAGTCTCTTCCGACATCCATTTCTAGTTTTCCTTTCTTTCCTGTCACTTAAATAACCTTTCGTCATGTGTGATGTTTTTGATATCATCAAGTCTTTTGTCATTAATGTTTAATGCATCAAATCTGGTCTTGTGATGTTCCTGAAATTTGGATGGGATATCTCCAGTTCTTATTTTGGCTCATGTGGATTATTTTTTATTTCCTTCAGCTTTAATTGTAAGTAGAACTTACAATTGCTCATATAGCAACTGGTGATCTGTTTCCCTGTTGGCCCACGTCTGGTTTTCGCTGCTAATATTGAGCTTTTCATCACTTCTTCTCACAGATATTGTAAATTTGATTGCTGTGTGGGCTACTAGAGAAGCCCCTGTGTATAGCTGCCTGATGTGTTGTTGAAAATTTATATTTATGGTAAATAAGTTGTTGGTCTTTGAACATTTTATCGTGTGATTTCCTGCTTCCTTTTTATCACCAAGACCATATTTTCCAACTACTGTTCCTTCCTGTTTGTTTACAAATTTTTCATTCCAACGGCAAATAATTGCCAAGGCACCTTGATTTCATGTTTAATAGATTTCAGACCGAAGACACTGGTAGATTTCTTCAGATTCATCATTACTAACTGTAATCATCAGTTCATACATTTGAATAGTTGCATTGATTGGATTTCAAGGAATGTGGGTAAATATAATCTTATTATAAGCAGCATTGTACTTCATGATATGTGTTGAAATGTCCTTTTTGATGATGAATGCAACATCATTTTTGTCCTTTCAGGTTTATCCTTCACTGCATTGCAAATCATGTGATTTTCTGACTCAAAATGGCCAATACCTGTCCAATTCAGCTTATTAATACCCAAAATATCGATCTTTGTGCATTCCATTTCACTTCTGATGACTTCCAGTTTTCCTAGAATCAGACTTCATACATTCCAAGTTTCACTTATTACTTGGTGTTTGCAGCTTTTTCTTCTCATTTGACTCATTTTCCATAAGCAAAGGGAGGTCTCAAAGACTTAACTCGCACAGGCTTTACGCCGTCCATGTCAGTATGGTCAACTCTACTTCGAGAGGCAGCTCTTGGTCCTATATGGGATGCTTTCTGGCCTGAGGGGCTCGACATCTGGCACTGTCTCTGACAATGAGTACATTCTAGTCCTTAGGTTTTCAGTAATATCTTGATGCTTGCTTGACAATTTCTTGATATTATCCATAGGATATTTTGTGGTTAATTCCTCTGAAATGGGCAGCCCATTCCTTCTTCATAGTCTGTTCTTAGATGGAAGCTCTGCTGAAGCCTGTTCACTGTGGGTGAGTCTACTAGTATTGGAAATACCAGTGACACCGCTTTCAGCTACCACTCACAAGCCACCACAGCATAACAAAATGACAGATGAATAGGGGGTTTCAAGCTTACTAGGCGGCAAAGCTGGCAACCCTGTTCTATGGTGCAGTGAAGCCTGAGCCTCAGAAGTCACCAAGTGAGCACAAGAGAAAGCCAGAATGAGCTTGCAGTCATTGCTCTCACAAACCGCACTTTTAGCGGTAGCTTTACAATTTCAGGCACAAATCTGCAAGTAATGTTGAGCTTGAAGAGAAGCGGAAGGAGTGGTGCCTCTTGTGCTCAAAATCGGTTTTTCCAAGGCAGGTAGATGAAGAATTGCATAGCCAGGACGCCTGCCTGGTGCAGGTTTGGATGGCGTGCGTCTCTGTTCCCATCGTACCACAGCTATCACCGGAGAAGAGAGGTTAGGGCCCATTCCCCAGTCCTCAGTAGCCACGTTCAAGTCTCGCAGCTACAAGCAGTCTGCCAAAGGCTGGCTCTCAGCTATGAAAGAGCTGCCTCCAAAGACTGGTTAGTGAGGGTGTTCTTAACGAAGGTGCTGCCAACTTCACTGCTGGCAAACTAAGGTTAGAGTTGGCGGGGAGAGGATAAAAATCCAAGAAACTTGCCACAGGATGAAGAAAAACTGGAAACCTCACTGTCGGGCTGCAGCGAGATTAGCCAACGAGACATGATGACTTCTTAAGTAAAAAGAAAACCCAAGAGACCAAACATTGGGCAGGAATTGGAAGGTTTCATTCCAAGCATCGATTCTTATCCAGCAGAGTGTATTGGCCCTGGAGGAAAATGGGTCTTTTAAAGTCAAATGTCTGCTTAGCTATCTTATTAGAGAAGGCAAGTTTCTGTGTAATGCTGCTTGGGTAGTGATGTAAGACACTTGCTTAGGTTAAAAAGGAAGTCTTTGGGTAGTGAAAATGACTTTCACATGGTTATTAATTAACCTAAAGGTTGGTAGTTCAAACCTGCCCAGCAGCCCTGTGGAACAAAGCCTTCCTGGCCTGCTTCCATAAAGATGACAGCCAAGACCATCCTAGGGACAATTCTACTGGTTAACAAACACAAGGTGTTGCCATGAGTTGGTATCATCTCCATGGCAACAGGTTTGGACTTTTATTTGTTTGTTTAGTAAGTTAGTTCACTGTTGGATTAAAATAACAACTAACAAACCGGGGGAGAGATTGAACTTACCCAGAACTTTATTTTGCTTGGATCCATAATCAATGCCCATAGAAGCAGCAGTCAAGACATCAAACAATATATTGCCCTGGGCAAGTCTGCTCCAAAAGAGCTCTTTAAAATGTTGAAAACCAAAGTTGTCACTAAGGTGCCCCTCACTCAAGCCACGGTATTTTCAGTCACCTCATAGACATGTGAAGGCGAAACAGTGAATATGGAAGACAGTGGAACAGTGATTATGGAAGACAGAAGACGAATTAATGCCTTTGAATCCTGGTGTTGGTGAAGAACATTAAATATATCATTAGCTCCCAGAAGAACAAACCAAGCTGTCTGGAAGAGCCTCATTCATCCAGGGGTCTCCTTAGAAGCCAGGAAGGTGAGGCGTTCATTCCCCTCCCCAGTACTTTATGCTTCTTTATCAGGAGGGACAAGTTCTTTTTTTTTTTTTTAAACATTTTATTAGGGGCTCATACAACTCTTATCACAATCCATACATATACATACATCAATTGTATAAAGCACATCTGCACATTCTTTGCCCTCATCATTTTCTTTTTTTTTCCTTTTCTTTTTTAAATTTTATTAGGGGCTCATACAACTGTTATCACAATCCACACATATACATACATCAATTGTATAAAGCACATCCGTACAATCTTTGTCCTAATCACTCTCAAAGCATTTGCTCTCCACTGAAGCCCTCTGCATCAGGTCCTCTTTATTTTTCCCCTCCCTCCCCGCTCCTCCCTCCCTCATGAGTCCTTGATAATCCACAGATTGTTATTTTGTCATATCTTGCCCTATCCGGAGTCTCCCTTCCCCCCCTTCTCTGCCGTCCATCTCCCTGGGAGGAGGTCACATGTGGATCCTTGTAATCAGTTCCCCCTTTCCAACCCACTCACCCTCCACTCTCCCAGCATCACCCTTCACATCCCTGGTCCTGAAGGTATCGTCCACCCTGGGTTCCCTGTGCCTCCAGCTCCCATATGCACCAGTGTACAACCTCTGCCCTATCCAGTCCTGCAAGGTAGAATTCAGATCATGGTAGTTGGGGGGAGGAAGCATCCAGGATCTGGGGGAAAGCTGTGTTCTTCATCGGTACTATATCGCACCCTGACTGACCCATCTCCTCTCCTAAACCCCTCTATGAGGGGATCTCCAGTGGTCGACATTTGGGCCTCGGGTCTCCACACTGCACTTCCCCCTTCATTCACTATGGTATATATATATTTTGCATGATGCCTTATACCTGGGAGGGACAATTTCTGAAGAGAGACGTCATGCTTGGTAAAGAAGAGGGCCAGAGGGGGTAAGATAAAAAGAAGGAAGACCCTTAATGAGATGCACTGGCACACTGGGTGCACAACTGGCTTACACACAGCAACCATTATGAAGATGGAGTCAGACCAGGTGGTGTGTGCACAGGGCTGCTGAGAGTCAAACCGACTTGGTGACACCTAACAGCAGCCAATGAGGAGACAATAGAAAAATGAAGCATGTTGACTCAAATCCCTGGTTGGTTAATTTCCTGATTACCTTGGACTTTGTCTCATTTTTACCCTGTAGGCCAGATCAAGGAGCCCCAGTGGCCCAGGCCTGCCAAGCACAATGCCTGCCTTTGGAAACCAGCAGCTGCTCTACAGGAGAAAGATGAGATTTTATATTCCCTCAAAGAGTTACAGTCTCAGGAACTCATAGGAACAGTTCTACCCTGTCCGGTAGGCCGTCCACGAGCTGGCATTGACTTGAACTTGATGGCAGTGAGTCGGCTTTTTCATATGTGGCTCAAGATGGGGAAAAGATAGTGTTGAAGCAAGTTAGAGCTAAAGAAGAAGTTGGGGAAACACTGTGTGGTAGACTCATAATGTCATGGCAACTTGCATGTGTATAAAAGTATAGGGGTGGAGTTTAAGCTATCAATCAGGCCACAGCCTGATGATGACTCCTTGGGAACCTCCCCCTCCCTCTCGGCCTTCATTGTCCTGCTGACAGACCATGATTGCAGCCGAAGCTACCACCATTCTATCCACACGACTTTGCACCCACTGACCTGTGATCTTCCTACATTCTCCATCACTGCATGTGGCTGCTTGAGTTTGAAGATGGACTAGTACCGAACTTATGGACTCAAGTTGTACTAGGCTGGGATGCTTTCGTTATATATATTCATTCTTGATATAAAGCACTTTCTTAAGCATATATGAGTGTTACTAAATTTGTTTCTCCTGTTAATCTATCCTAACACACACTGATTACACAATTGTAAACAGTTCTATTTCGTACTGAACTTATAAACCTTTTAATTTACTTAAATATTCTGCAAATATCCAAAAAGGTAGGTATAGTGAGAAGTGTCTGAAATGTTTCTGGCCAGGTAGCACACACACCTCTACCCCCTACCCCCTGATGTACTTGTGGAAGGGACATTTGATGAAGCACATTTGTGATGAGACCATTGGCTTAAACATGCACTTAAATTCCAACAAGACCAACACAGTAACACCATTCTTCCAGAGTACACACTGCAAAATTCTCTTAGTAACATGATATGGGCAGATGAGACCTGACATACGGAACACACATTCATGTTTGAATATTTTGTGGTTGACTTGTAGGGGGCAGCAGGTCCAAGTCCTAACCTACCTGGGTTCTCTGCACTTGATCCCAGAGCAGGATGAAGGGGCTCCAGGGCCAGGAGGTGCCTCAGTGGCATCATGAGGTAGCTCAACTCTGCACACACACACACACACACACACACACACACACACACACCACCCCAGGTCTTTGGCTATCATTTGGTTACTGCCATCCATCTGTTGTATCCCAAGTCAACCATACGGTCCTGCCCTTGAATCTCTTCCTGGTCCAGGAGCTTTATTTACTTTTAATCAGAACCATTGTTCCAGAAAATCTTTGTTCCTCTGCAAATTCACATCATCAATTTAAAAATCAAACAAACAAGTTTACTTAAATCTTTTCTCAGACCGTCTCTTATTTGGCTTGTGAGGACAAGGTGGCACAGGGGCCACCTCTGACGTCCTCAGGCTTCCGTGGAGAGAAGAATCCAACTCTGCACGAGCCCAAGGCCTATTGCCACAAGGCATTACCTTCACCATCCTTCGTTAAACTTACTATTTGACACCAAATGTTTCTCCCAAGGCACTCACTCATTTGATAATCTCTAGCAATGGCTACACAGAACTCACAGTGCTGACAACGATGGGGCCTTATCAGGGAGGTTAGCAGGTTACCAAGATCAGGAAGAGAAAAGATGAAGGATACAGTCTTTTGTCCATACAGTGTCTCTTGATGACCACATCTCTCTCATTCTCAGCCTCTCAGCCACCTGGTCTCTTGGCCTCTGCCTTGCTGTCTGGGCTGGGAAGCCCGTAGCTTTGACTCACAATCTCTGCACTGTACCTGGACTCTGACCTATGATCTCAGCACTGTGGCCCCTGGTGCCTCGGCTGTCTCTGTCACTTCACACAGAGATCTTACACATGCTCGTCGGCTGGCTCTTCTTTCTTAATGGTCATGGGATTGTTCCCGTTCCTGTTTCTGAAATGGTGCTCTTATGCCCAGAGGAATGGAAAAGGTGACCAATCTTTGGGTTAAAATCTCCTAAACCATATCCGCATGCTCCCACCCAGCCATGGGGTGGGAATTACCAAGACTATGGATGGGAGGGCCATACTAAGCAATTTCACTTCACAGAAATAGCTCAATTCATCTCTAGAACACAGGAATTATTTTCTGTTCAACGTACAAAGTTGACATTTTAAAGGCCAAAAGACTGAACAAAATATCATTTTTGGCATATAAAATAAATTTTATCACATCCCTCAGTCTTTAATGTTCATCTGTTTTAAGCGATCCTTCTGATTTTCCAATAGCTTCTAATACATTTGGGGAGTTTCTGGTTCTCATTTCAAACTTTACTTATCTACCTAAAACACTCCAATACCTGAAAAACCACATGCTGCAAATTGGGCGTACGGGAGGATCAGTGTCTGCACACATCTGTACTAAGATGATTTTAATAAACAAAGCAATTAAGAGGCCAACCTATGAGATGGCTTGCCTGGATATCAGGAACTTGTTAACTGTACAGTAGACAAGAAACCAATCTTTTAATACACAATTTTTCCTACTTATTAAAAAAATCCAACCTTCTGTCACTGAGTTGATTTAGAATTACAGCAACCCTGTATGGGCCTCCCAAGGCTATAAACCTTTATAGAAACACATAGTTTTGTTTTTCTCCCAAGACATGACTGGTTGGTTTGAACTGTTGATTTTGAAGTTAGCAGTTCAGCACTTTGCTCCACCTGCCCTCCTTTCCCTATCTATAAACTGGGGGAAATAATATTATGGATGCCACCAGGTTATTATAAGGATTCATTGGATTCCTGTAGCCCTGGACTGCTAGCCACAAGTTTAAACTCGGGATCCGTTCCTCAGGAGAAAGATGAGGCTAACTGCCCCCATAAAGATCTGCAGTCTTATAAGCCCTATGAAGATTGCTATGAGTCAGAACTGATTCTGTGGCAATGGGTTTGGTTTGAGGTTTACTCGATGCTGGAGGGTGGAGGGAGGGTAGGCTGGAAAGGGGGAACCGATTACAAGGATCTACATATAACCTCCTCCCTGGGGGACGGACAACAGAAAAGTGGAGGACGGACAACAGAGACACGGGACAGGGCAAGATATGACAAAAATTAATTTATAAAGTATCAAGGGTTCATGAGGGAGGGTCAGCGGGAAGGGAGGGGAGAAAGGAGGAGCTGATGCCAGGGGCTTAGGTAGAGAGCAAATGTTTTGAGAATGATGAGGGCAATGAATGTATAAATGTGCTTTACAAGTTGATGTATGTATGGATCGTGATAAGAGTTGTATGCGCCCCTAATAAAATGATTTAAATAAATAAATAATTTGTCTACAACTATGGGGGAATGAGAGACAGCGGTCAGTGCAAGATATGAGAAGAATAATCATTTATCATTTATCAAGGGGTCACAAGCTAGGGAGGAGGGAAGGCAGGGGTGAAAAGAGGAGCTAATACCAAGGGCTCAAATAGAAAGTAAATGTTTAGAAAATAATGATAGCAATATATGTACAAACATGCTTGATACAACTGATGTATGGATTGTTATAAGAGCGGTAAGAGCCCCCAATAAAATGATCTTTGAAAAAACCAACCCAGCTTACTCGGGCACCTAGCACATGAAAAAAACAAAGCAAAACCCAACAAACAAAACCAGGTGCTATGAAGTTAATTCTGACTCCAGTGCACCCTCTATGTTTCCGGGCAATTGTGCTCCACAGTTTTAAATCACTTATTTCTTTGTAAATGAATCACCAAAGCTTTCTTCTCGAGAATGAGTCAATGGAGGCACTTGAGAAGCGACTCAGATGTCCAACTTTCTCACCCAGGGACTCCGAGGACACAGATCAATGCCATATAATCATTGGCAATTATTGCCGCAGCCCAAATCGCTCAGAATAAAACGTGGAGACATTTTTAATTGTATACATGCATTTCCCTCTGTCTTTCTAAGGTCCAGATTATATACGGGATTATCAACCTAAAATCCATCAGCACGCTACCTACATAGGAGAAGCTCGTCCCGTGGCAGAGAAAACTGGAAATCTGAGTTATCTGTGGAGGGCTGCCCCACACAGAAGCTTGCCACCAAAGTATAAATACAACTATGTTGGTGAGATTGGTTGGGGAATACCTGAATATGATTGTATCAACAAATCAAATCTTGAGTCTGGCTTTCACATCAAGGTATGACTTTTAAACATCTGTTCTTTGTGGTGTATTGTTTTCTAGTTTAATTCTGTGGCTTTGATTCCATAGGAAATATTACATGCTTTATTTGGCACAGAGAAGGAATGCAATTTTATCTTTACAGAATAATGCATGTGAATTCATGTGAATAATGCATGTGAATAAATACATGTGATAATATATAATCACAATTCCTTATGAGCCCACTGACCCACTGCCGTTGAGTTTATTCTGATTCATACATGGTTACCATCTAGGGCAGCCCAGGGCTCTCTCCATAGAAACTGTAAATCTTTATGGAAGCAGGAAGCCTCATCTTTCTTCTGCACAGCAGCTGGTGGGTTCAAACCACAAACCTTGGGGACAGCAGCCCAATGCTTAACCCACTATGCAACTAGGGCTCCTCCCACAATTCCTTATTAAGCTCTCTATCAGTTGAGAATCAGAAGTGTGAAGAAAATGAAGCCCCAGGTAGTTGAAAAGCATTTGAGTTTGACTTTGGAACACATTCGGATTCATTCACATTTATGCTGTGACATTCACACAACGTTCCCTTATCCGAGCACTGCCTTGTGCGTGGGTAGTGTGAAACGAGATGCCTGTGCTGGACCTAATTTACAGAACTGGACAAAAATGCCTCACAAATCCCTGAAATCCACTGTGAGAGTAACATCTGGTAGCAGGTAATCCAGGATATGTAGGCTTTCGAAGGCTTCTTAGAAACCTTGTTTTATTTCCTTTGGGTGATGTGGCTGTTTTGGTCTCCTCTAAAACAAGAGAACATAAGAAGCTGAAACATTAGAAGTAAACCCTGAGCACTCAGATATTAGTTTCCATGCAGGTTTTAGCATCATCTGGAAATCAAGCATGCATTTATTCTGAAATAACACTATTTCCTCAAATGCTTTAGGCAACAGTAGTACAGCCTTAGAAGGTAACCCCAAATCAACTTCTGCTATCGAGTCGATATCAACTCATAGTGACCCTATACAAGATTTCCAAGCCTGAACACCTTCATCTTTCACCCTGGGAGTTCTGGAAGGTTTGTACTACCAATGTTTATTGCACTGCACCACCAAAGTTCTTATTATAAGATAGCAACTAACAAAAAGAAAAACAAAAACGGTGGTCTCGCGTGTCAGGGCCATGCTAATTCAATGGTAGACTTCTGGTCTTCCATGAGGTGTCGTAGATTCGATTGGCGGTCAGTGTATTTTTTTACAGAGCCATTGCTCACCTGACAGGTAAAGCTTGCCTGGTGGCATGACAACTGAACAGGTTTCAGGAGAGCTTCCAGACTCAGATAGACTAGAAAGAACAGCCAAGGGTCTGATATCCAACTGATCATGGGGTTGGCCAGAGATCAGTCGGTAATTCCTTTCCTTGTTCATGAGTTGGTCCTGAGCGGAGTCCACTAAACCGCCCATGGTATTAAAGGAAAGTAGATGTAAAGGAGCTGTCTTTGAAGTAAGGCTGGCACAGCTTTAGACTCTTGACAGCTCGCTCAGGTTGAGCAATTTGACCTTGGACAAGTGAGCGAACCTCACTGTGCTCCTGTTTCCTCTCACCCACATAGCAGTGCTCTGAGTGCCAGCTTCACAGGATCCCCTGTTCTCCTATCCTGCTCCTGTACCCTCCTAGCTGTGTGCAACCTTGGGAAAATTCTTGAACCTTAAGCTTGGCTTCCACGTTTGGAAATATTCCTATCTTTCTCATGGGACTTTATCAATATTGTAAAGAATTGAGAACAGTCTCTGGCACACAGCAAGAATTTCATGCATTTCGTATTACAATTGTTACATCATGAGGATTAATAATGACAACACAAAGATATCCTAAGCATGATGCCTGGCACATGGCAGACATCCAAATCACAGTTGTTGTTGGTGGTGTATTTTATTTTATTCTGGGTCCACTAAAGAGAATGGATGCTCAATTTCTTGAACTCTACCATAGACCACTAATGGAGAAAGATGAGGTATCCTACCGCTACAGCCTTGGAAACCCACAGGGGCAGTTGTACTTTGTCCTACAAGGTTGCGATGAGTCAGAATCAACTTAATGGCAGTGTGTTATGCCACTTGGAGCTTTATAGATAAGGACCAGAAGTCTGGCTTGATACTGAATGACCGCCAACGAGAAGAGTACAGCTCGAGAGTAAGACAGTTGGTTTGAATCGTGTCCAGAACTTTTGCTGCCTTGTTGCTTCTCACCGGGTGATGACTAGCCTTTGGACACAGCCTTCCATCTGTCTGACCATCTTGACTGTGTACAACTTCGCTTCCTCTTCATCTCTGACTTAAGAACTCATTTTTCTGCTCTAGTGAAGGGGAATCAGACATTCTTACACTTTTGAAGCAATGTGGAAATCTAACACAGAGGAGTACACTGAATTAGTCTTCCAGGAAAATCATTATTCAGTTGTTGCTTTGTTCTGTAAGCTCTTCATCGACTTTTTAAACCACTGCTCTATTTGGGAACAGATTCTCTTGATTTCTGAGGCACTGTGTGAGAGCCATTTGATGCTTTTCTTGCTGCCCTGTGGTGGACTCAGGACCTGGTCTTGTTTGGAATACATTGTGCCTTTCTTGGCCACTTGGTCCTGCTTTTGTGACAGGACTTGCTTCTAGAGACCTACCTGTGCCTATTAACCACCATAAACAGCAATTCCTTTAACCTAGAACTTTACAGGGCAGCAGAAAGATTCACTGAGAAGAACTAGGCAGATTTGCAATGATCCATATCTAATTTATTTGGAGGATGGCCTACACTAAGGAGCCCTGGTGGTGCAGTGGGTTAAGTGTTGGACCACTTATTGAGATGCTGGTGGCGTCAACCCACCAGCTACTCCATGGGAGACAGATAAGGTCTCTATAAAGATTTACAGCCCTAGGAATGCAGTAGTTCTACTCTGTCCTATAGCATATCTATGACATGGAATTGATTAACTGGTAACGCCTTTGAGCTTTTTTGTTTTGGCTTAAGGCAGTGGTTCTCAACCTTCCTAATGTCGCAACCCTTTAATACAGTTCCTCATGTTGTGATGACCCCCAACCATAAAATTATTTCCGTTGCTACTTCATAACTGTAATTCTGCTGCTGTTTTGAATAGTAATGTACATATCTGATATGCAGGATGTATTTTCATTGTTACAAATTGACCATAATTAAAGCATAGTGATTAATCACAAAAACAATATGTAATTACCTGTATTTTGTCTTGAAGCATGGTGTAGCATGGGTAACAGTCTTAATATAACTACAGTAAAGTACATTGCTACATTTTACGACAGTATGTGTAAAAAGCCAACATTGGTGTGAAGGAGGTTGAGATATCTTCTTTCTCACCAGCTCAGGAATTCTCAGGGCAGTCTTTGCAAGAGCACAACGAAGATCATCTTTCACAACAAGTCTACTGTATTTAGACTTGATAACCAACCCGCTGGAAAACCCTGTTTCACAAAGATATGCTGTTGGAAATGGAAGAAGAAGGCGCAACACAGTCTCAGACAGAACAGGCTATGACTGCAAACACTTGAACTGGCATTGTAGAGAAATCAGTTCTCGCTGCATCGCTCTTAATAAGTTCAATGAACTCCTCTTGTGCTGTCTCAGCAACATCTTCTACTTTGAATGTGAATGGGCTTCTTTGAATGGGCAGTAACTGCTTTTAACAGCATAGTTGCTTTCAACACAGTAGCTACTCTCTACACAGTAGCTACTTTTAACAGAGTAGCTGCTCTCTACACAGTAGCTGCTCTCTACATATGTGTGACTGGTCCGCATAAGTACATTACAGCACCAACCCTGTCACATACACCTGTATTCGTACTGGGTTTATGTGGTGGGGTTGGCACAATGATGTCATCACGCCGGGTACTCATATGTGGGTGTATCTGCATGTGCGTAGACTTGCCTGGAGATGGATAGAGGAGCAGTGTCTCGGTTCCTAAGACCATCGGAAATATGTTGAGACCACTGGTTTAAGGTCTACAATGAATTATATTAGAGTCCCTGGTTGGAATGGTCTGGTGACTGCTGGGCCACAAATTGAAAGGTGCCTCATGCTTCTAGAGGTGACTTACACCCCCCAAAATTCACAGTCTTGTTGACCTGTGGAGCCCCCTTCAACTTCGCCCACATGGAGTCGACTTGGCACTAACTGGACAGCAACGGCTTTGTGTTTTTTCTGGTTTTTTATTTGTGTGTGTGTTGTTCTTTGTTTTTTTTTTTAATTTTTTTATTATTTTAACAATTTATTGGGGCTGATACAATTCTTTTCACAGTTCATACATATACATACATCAATTGTATAAAGCACATCTGTACAGTCTTTGCCCTAATCATTTTTTTTTCTCTTTTCTTCTTTTACATTTTATTAGGGACTCAAACAACTCTTACCACAATCCATACATATACATACATCAATTGTATAAAGCACATCCATACATTCCCTGCCCCAATCATTCTCAAGGGATTTGGTCTCCACTTAAGCTCCTTGCATCAGGTCCTCTTTTTTTTTTTTCCCCTCCCTCCCCTTTCCCCCCTCCCTCATATGCCCTTGGTAATTTATACCTCGTTATTTTGTCATATCTTGCCCTACCCGGGGTCTCCCGTCCCCCCTTCTCTGCTGTCCCTCTCCCAGGGAAGAGGTCACATGTGGCTCCTTGTAATCAGTTCCCCCTTTCCAACCCACTCACCCTCCACTCTCCCAGCATCGTCCCTCACACCCTTGGTCCTGAAGGTATCATCCACCCTGGATTCCCTGTACCTCCAACCCTCATATGTACCAGTGTACAGCCTCTGTCCTATCCAGCCCTGCAAGGTAGAATTCGGATCATGGTAGTTGGGGGGAGGAAGCATCCAGGATCTGGGGGAAAGCTGTGTTCTTCATCGATACTACCTCACACCCTAATTAACCCATCTCCTCTCCTAAGCCCCTCTATGAGGGGATCTCCATTGGCCGACACTTGGGCCTTGGGTCTCCACTCTGCACTTCCCCCTGCATTTAATATAATATATATATACACATACATATATACATATACACATATATACACATACATACACACACTTATATATATTTTTTTTGCATGATGCCTTATATCTGGTCCCTTGGGCACCTCGTGATCGCACTGGCCGGTGTGCTTCTTCCATGTGGGCTTATTTGCTTCTGAGCTAGATGGCCGCTTGTTCACCTTCAAGCCTTTAAGACCCCAGACACTATCTCTTTTGATAGCCGGGCACCATCAGCTTTCTTCACCACATTTGCTTGTGCACCCATTTGTCTTCAGCGATCCTATCATGGAGGTGTGCAGTCAATGATATGATTTTTTGTTCTTTGATGCCTGGTAACTGATCCCTTTGGGACCACTCGATCACACAGGCTGGTGTGTTCTTCCATGTGGACTTTGTTGCTTCTGAGCTAGATGGCCGCTTATTTATCTTCAAGCCTTTAAGACCCCAGTCACTATCTCTTTTGATAGCCGGGCACCATCAGCTTTCTTCACCACATTTACTTGTTTACCCATTTTGGCTCCAGCTGTTGTGTCGGGAGAGTGAGCATCATGGAGTTCCAATTTAATAAAAGAAGGTATTCATGCATAGAGGGAGTGTTTGAGTAGAGGCCCAAGGTCCTTCCGCCACATTAATACTTGACCTATAAATATAGACACAAAGATCTATTTCCCCAACCTCCTATATATATTTGCATGTACATGTCTTTGTCTAGACCTCCATGAATGCCCTTTGACTCCTAGCTCTTTCCTCCATCTCCCTTGACCCTCCTCCTGCCCTACTACCATGCTTCATCGCCACCTGGGCTAGAGTATACCTCTTCTCTAAGCAACCTTACCCTTGATCATTTCCCACCAGGCCTGCCACTCCCCCTTCTCTACCATTTGGGGTCCCATGTTTTTCCCTTGTCCCTGGGTTTGTTAACACCACTTCCTTACCCCCCCCTACCCCCCCACCCCAAGTCCCCCCGGAACTGTCGGTCCCGTTGTTTTTCATCCAGAAAGTTCATCCAGCCTGTCCTATTCAGACAGACCTGTGGAGTCACTAACATGCACGAAAACTAGACAGAGGAACACAAAGCAACAGTATACAACCAGACAACAAAACAACCAAAACAAACCACTGAAAAAGAACAGAACAAAACAGTTCACAAGAGAAAAGCTTGTAGTTAGTTCAGGGATCTTTGCTGGCCCTTAGGAGCGTTTTCCAGTCCAGGGGAGGGTATGGTTTATATCTCCACAGGGAAAGTGGGACCAGACTTCAACCCAGTGTCGCAAGGTGTGAATGCAATATCCCGGCGTGGAGGAGGGAACCGGTGGAGAGCTCTGGGAGGCTGGCCCCAGCACCATAAATTAAGTGGATTCCTGCCCCTCCCCCGAAAAGAATTTGTTCCAAAGGACGACATTGACTCTGCAGCTATGGGAGATGGACATATTTGATCAGAGCACACGGGAGCAGATGAAGGGGCAGGAGGAGAGAGTGGACCACAGCCTGGCTCACCAGGCCGTGATGATGATGTTACTGAGTAGAGCAGCCAGTCCACAGAGAGAACAACATGGCTGGCCCTACTATGAGACATGATGCCCCTCAGTGACTAAGGGCGATACAGGGGACAGCACCGGAGACACAGTGTGGGAATTGCACCTGACCTGATCCCACCACACCGAGGCAAATCACTGGGGGAGTGCAGCGGAACAGCAAAGGAATGGAGGGGCAAGGTCCCCAGGGAATGCTGAAAGTGGACTTTGGGGCCAGGGCGTGGTGCCCCAACAGACTGGACTGTTTTGTTTGTTTTTGTGTTTTAAGACCGAGATTCGGCACTGGGACTGGTCATCTCCTCCTTTAGTGTCAGAGTATGCTCCCCTCTAATCCAAGGAAGATCACAATATTCTTTTTTAGTCGAGGCCAATTTTGAGTCCTATCCACCCAGTGTTTCAGGCAACTACTTCTGATCAACTGGACTTAATGCATGATCTGACATTTGATTACAGACACACACACACACACACACACATAGGTATAAAAACACATACCTGATTAGAAATAATATCCACGTGTCTCTGCCCCTAGCTTAGCTATTCTCACTAGAGCATTAATACATTCCTTGTTTCTGTTTTTAGCAGTCACCCCTGACTCGTGTCAAACCCATGCCCAACTGAAGGAAATGCCTCTCTGTTATTTGCCATTCCCATGATGGGTTGCAGATCAGAGCACTGGGATCACAAGATTTTCATTGGTTGATTAATATGCTGTAACTTAGAGAAGGCTCTCCGTTTACTTCCTACTCCTCTCAGCCCCTGTCTCTCAAGGCACCTTGTCTTCAGCCCTCCTCTTCTTCATTTTGTATTGATCCAAGTCCAAATGGACACTTCTTGGCTTGAGTCTCACTTCAGAGACTTCTCCGTGTGTCTTACTGCTGTGGCTCAAAACTAAGATTTTGTGTAACCACATGGACTGAATTTTTATAGTCCTAACGGCTAGGGGTCCTAATTTATTGCTCTACAGGTTTGTTTGAGGCTGGCAGTTAAGGGAGCCCAGGCACCTTTAATAGACTGTTGGTAGGTTGGGGCAGCTACTTCCTACTGGGGATGCGATCCCCAATCTGGGGCACTGGGAAGGTATTATAGATCATCTGGCTTTTGTCAGGAAGATAATATTTTCCAGGCCCAGTGTCACCTGAAAGAGTTTCCTCCACATTGCAGAGGTCTAAAAATCACAGTATCAGGTTTCGTTTCTGGATTTTTTGGTGGTGAGCCCTTTCCTACTTTCATGCAGCCCAGAATACCACAGCGGAGCATGTGGGTATAAGCCTGAACAGATCTCAAGTTCTGTTTTTATCTCAGCTAGAAGAACAGCACATTCTTTAAAAAAAAATTGGTTCCTGCCAAACTATAAATGTTGTTTCTACGAGAATATATGGAGCCTATCGTTTAGTTTCGCCCCTGTGCTAAATCGAGGGGCTTTCCTGACTGCATCTGAGCTGATCACATCTCTTCTTTCTCGGCTTTTCTTTAACTCCAACCACCGCAGGATCAGCTGGCTTCCTGCCACCCCCTTTCTGCTCCTGCACTCTGACCCACCTGCCTAAATGATTTAAGATCTTGGGTCTTCCCACAGAAAGAATGCTCAAATGGGCTGGAGGACCGATTCTTTGTAGGTATGGTCCTAAAGACAATATGAAATCAATGCATCATAATGCACATCGCTGCCATTCTGAAAGTCTACGGCAGCAAGGAAAGCTACAGCAGCCCAGCAATCCCTTCATATGTTATGCAATATCAAAGTTTTCAAAGCTTTGAAACGTCTGGCTTGTTCCCTGCCTTGCTCCGACAATCACAAATTCGAGTGTCATGAAAGACAGAGCTTCTCGGTGACCGTTTTCTAGACATTTGGGCAGGCTTCTCATGAGATGTTGAGTTTCTTGATGGCTGTAGTATAAACATATTCAAGATCGTTCAGGCTTCTTTCTCACACTATGTTTATTTAGAGAATGTAAACGTAACAAGTACTTCGATCGACTGCTTTTTATGCGAGGGAGGGACTGTGGCTATTTCTGTTGCACAGATGGGGAAACTGGAAGCATCAGCAAATGAGGTTAGTTGCTGGAGGCCATGCATCTAAGGAAGAGCACAGTCAAGCCCTCAGCACAGGTCATGTACATTCATGCACAGGGGGCAAATCAGGTCATAATGTTAGACGGGAGATATTGCAGTGAGACCCACAGAGAATGCTAGACCAGAGCAGCTAGGGACAGTCTTTCCTCTATGTTATCATTATTCTGTAAGGTGGGCTCTGGCCGGGAGTGATTCTAGTTGATGTCACAATGGGCTACCCATTGGGCTGCTAATTGTACAGTCAGCAGTTTGAAACCAGCAGCTGCTCCATGGGAGAACGAGGAGGCTTTCGACTCCCATAAAGACAGTCTTGACAACCCACAGGGGCAGTTCTACCCTGTCCTCTAGGGTTGCTGTTAATCGGGATCCACTCCATATCAGTGAATTTGCTTTGGAGTTCTCTTATAAAATTCACTTCCCTTTCTTCATCATTGTCTCAGATTTCCCTGTTTCCCATTCTGTGTTATTTTCACACAATACAGTGCATGTATAATATTTAATTGAGTCATTAGTAGGTGTTTCTCGTGCATTTGCAATGAAACAAATAGCAAAGCAAGGATTATCTTTGAGATTGGATGCCATGAGAACTTTATAGTTCCTGGAATCAATGGGGGGGGGGGGAATACTAACAGCTAATTCTCAGTTACTACCCAAGAGGTCGGCATGGCAAGTCCATAAAGAGGCGCCTCAGAAGAAGGTTAGTAATCTGCGTCCCCCAAGCCAGCCATTGAAAATCTGTGTAGAAGCTGTTGGATTGTTATATGTGATGTATGTATTTTCAACACAATTAAAGAAAATTAGGGAAAGGAAAATATAAAACACTGCAGAGCACAGTTTCTCTTCTGACAGATACGAGGATGCCGGGAGTCAGAATAGGCATGATGTGACTAGTTTATAGTCCTTCGAACATATCGTTAGATGCCCCCGAGTCAGTTCTGACATATAGCGATCTTATATACAATGCAACAAATGCTTGAGCCCATTGTCCATGCGTATACCATCTAGTTTACCAGTTAGGGCGGGTTGTCTAGAGAAACAAATGCAGTGACACCCATCTATGTAGAAGGAGGAGCTTTATATCAAGAAGTAATTAAATATCAAGAAGGCATTCCAGCCCAGTCTGACTCATGTCCATAAGTCTGATGCTAAACCGTAAGTCCCTCTTCAGACTCCTGTAGCCGCATGCCAGTGGCACAGCATGGTGAACTGGAAAACAAGAAGATCCAGGCCAGTGGGTGCAGACTGGTGTGTGTCCAAGGACACATGGCCAGGTGCTGGCAGCTCTCAGTGTCAGGCAGCCCCCTGGGGCAACCCCTCAAGGAAGGCAGAGTTCCAGCAGGCAGGAAGGTGAAGGGGCAGAGAGAGAGAGACCTGTTCCCAGAGTCCCTCACTCTCATATAAGAGGCTACATCCTCAAGGAAGTGGTATCAAGCTACCACTTGACTGACAGGTTTGGCTCCACCCCTAGCCATGAGTGTCTATTTGACACAATCCCTATTTACCACACCAAGCATGATGTCCTTCTCCTGATAACATGTCCAAAGCACATGAAACAAATTTTGTCATCCATTTTTCTTTCTGATTCTCACCAATTTTTTTACAATACTATTTTAATACAAGAAGGATTTACTAAATTAAGTGGCAGCATCAGGTTGTTGCATATAATCATATGCATTATTTGTGAATAATTTCAAACACAGAAACGTAAAAACAGAAATAATACAGAGTGGATGTGAACACTTTACTCCCATTCCCTTCCGATCGTCTTACCCCAACTGCTTTATCATTTGAGCTCTGTCCACACACCACACACTTACAAAAGCAATATTTTTTCTTAACTATTTGAATTTACATTCCATAGCTCTAGATATAGGTATATCCTCTTGCAAAAGCACAGTAGACACAGTGTAGTTGTTGTCTTTAATAAATTGATAACAATTTATTAATCTGTTCATACTCTAGTTTTGTCATTTGACTCTGCGATATTTGCCATAGACTTTTTCCTTTCCCTCCTTCAGTTACAGGATCCAATTGTTCCCCCCTATTGGGCCACATAATTTTCTTTCTTCCCCTTGCCCACATCACAGAATTTAGCTCATTTTGTATGTGGACTTTCCTTTTAGTTTTGTATTGTAAATTAGGTGACGGTTTACTGGGGAGATCGTAGTTCTCCAGTTCCACAGTTTATACACCCTCTGGATTCAGCTCCTCCATAGCAATCTACTTACTCAGTGTGCCATCTCGCATATCCCACTTCCTCCCTTTGTTTCCTGTTCCCACTCGTCTTTCTCTCCTAACCCCCCTGAACTTTAGCCTTAGGTGAATGCGTTCCTTTTGATCCTAAATGGCGGATGGTTTCCATTGCAGAGCTGCGTTCAGCTCCAGAACTAAAAGAGAAGGCCAGAGCATTGGGAGTCTCACCGTCTCTATCTGACCTGGAAACCTGATGTCTTTTATGTGTTTGAGTTCCACATTTTGTTACTACTCAATCCAAGACCTTCCACTGTGATCCTTTCCGTTGGTAGCGGTTGCGGGGCATTATCTAGTTTTTCTTGTCTTGGGATTGTGGAAAGCAATCATGGTGTGGTTCATTTGCCCACATAGTTATTTCCATGTATCTTTCAATTTTCATCACTCTTCTTCCATCTGCATGGAGAGAGGCCAATCATTGCACCTTAGATGACTGCTAAAGAGCTTCTAAGACCCAATTGCTAACTCATTCAAGTGCAATGTAGAACATTGTCTTTGTGAAAAATTGTCCCTGAGACTATGGCCTTGATCGCCCCCCCCCCAGGCCCATTGACTTGTGATCTCAAAGTGCTTGAATATATCTAAGTTTTCATAACTTTGTCCTTTGTGTATTCCATCACATTCATGGATATATTTGCAGCAAAAATAAATACACATAGATAAATATCGTAGACCAAACTTATAAGTATTCATGGGCATACTCCTACTCCTACCCTCCTGCTCCTACTTATTCAGTTTGCACATCTGTCCAAGTAGATCACCACAGCTACAGGATTGTGTATAACAGTACTTGTCTCTGTTGCTCTTCACTCTTGAAATCATTTTCTAAGGAGCATTCTGGTTGTATGTCTTCCAACACAGATTTGTTTGTTACAATATTGGGATTATGTGGGGGAAGGGAATGACAGTAAGCTACACCACCCTTCTTTGTCCCAGGTTCACTCTGGGCATGGAGTTTTCCAAAATGCCCACTCTCACACAACAGTTTCCTCAGCTTTTTCAGATTCACATGAAGAGACAGAATCACCAGCAGAGCACTGTTAAGTATGAAGACCACCCCTCCAAACACATCATTTAGAATTTTGGGCTTTTTTTTTCATGCAACATCTCATTTACAAGCAGCCCCCAGTTTAAAGGCATATTAAAATCCCTAATTAAAATTCCTAAGTTCTCACATCCCTGACTTCCAGATGTTGTTATCAATATAAGAGATTTTTTAAAGCCCCCTCTTCTACAACTCAGTTATAAAATCAAAATAGAAAATAGCTTTTCTAAAATTAGGTGTCTTTGGACTGAGGCCATTCTTTCCCAGATGGGTGTGTGTGAAGTTCGCACTTCATACTTCTCATGGTTATTTATATCCCAGCAGTGTGTGGTTTAATGCGGAATTCATGATATTAGCACCTTTGCTCATGAAGTGGTGCACACAGCAGCACATTTTATGACGCAGTGGGATGCCTTCTTAAGGGGGTGCCACAGGGTGACCATGTGAGAGGAAGATGAAGCATCGGCGAAAGAAGCCAAGCAACCTGCCTTTTTCTTGAAAAACAAAAAATTTGGCACCATTCAGCCTCCCTCTACACAGATTTTGCATATTTTTTCATTTCACAAAACTGGTTTAATAAGTTGACAAAAAGTAATCTCCTTATCCAATCTGACCTGCAGCTGAACTTCCAGCAGATGAATTTTATTATGTGCGCTTCTTCCTTTTTTCAGACAGATCATGAAAACACCCAGGGGAACATCTTATCACTGATTTTCATTCTTCCTACTGTGATCAGGGAGCTCGGGAGGCACCGTGGTTAAGCACGTGACTAAGACCTGGCAGCTTGGTGGCTGGAACACAGCTGCTCTCCAGGAGAAAAGCAGTGGCCATCTGTGTCCGTGAGGAGCACAGCCTTGGAGAGCCTGTGGGTAGCTCTTCTCTAGCTTACAGGCTTCCTCTGAGTTGCACTTGACTCGGTGGTAATGGGTTCAGGATTGCGGGCCAAGAAAGTCCTTGATTGGGGCAAATAACGCAATGCAGATGGCTGTTTGAAAGGCGTGGGGCACGGGTTGCACAGTGGCTGAGCGCTCGATTGCCAACCAACATGCCAGCACTCAAACCCACCATCCTCGCCGTGGGAGAGAGAAGCGTTAGTCTACTTCCTTAAAAATTAAAACTCAAAAGCCAAACCCACGCTGTGGAGTTGGTTCTGACTCTTTGTGATCCTCTAGGACAGAGAACAGTTGTCCAAATAGGAGGTCCAAGGCCGTAAATCTTGAAGGGGACCAGCTGCCATAGCTTTCTCTTGAAAGGCAATGGGTGGGTTCAAACGGCTGCCTTTTGGGTAGCAAGTGAGGGCTTTAACCACTCTGCTACCAAGGATCCTTCCCTTAAATATCACAGTCTTCAATCCCCCTGAAACTGTGCTGCTCTGTCCTATAGGGGTGCTCTAAGTCAATATTGACCTGACCACAATGAGCCTTGTGTTCAAAGCAGTCCCACGAAGAATGACGAGGTCGCGTGGGAGTGCCTCTGCTGGTACCTAGGGGCACAGCGCCACTTCTGCGTTCGCCTGCTACCCCATCCAGTGTCTCGGCCGAACACGTCGCTCTCTTTTTAAGATGACTTTATAAATCATGATTGAAAAGTGAAAACAAAAGATTTTTCCTATTTTTAGCTAGGAAATGCTGGGGAGAGGGAAAAAGAACCCAGAATGATTTAAAGCCTACTGACCGTTTTTATCCTTTAATTGAGGAATGCTGAAAATACATCATGGTGGTTACTTTGATAGCATTTTATATAACATTTTGAGTATATTTCTAAATGTAAACACATTCTTTTTGTTGTTGTTTTTAATCTCTAGAAGTTAACCATTAAGCATATGCCTTAGGCTTTCAACAAATATTGTGTGATGATCGCAGGCCTGCGGAAAGATAGCACAAATTAGCATAAACCCCAAAACTCGTTGCCACGGAGTCAACTCCACCTCGTGGTGAGCCATGTGCTGCCGATCAGAACTGTGCTCCACAGGCCCGTCAAGGTTGTGACATGCTGCAGATAGACATTCCTTCTGGGTGCATCTCTACCAACTATTCAGCTAGTATGGTGTTAGCAACGAATATTGAAAGTATCATGGACTGCCAAAAGAACAAACCGATCTGTCTTGGAAAAAGTACAGTCAGAATATTCCTTAGAGGCAAGGATGATGAGACTTCATCTCACATCCTTTGGGCATATTGTCAGGAGAGACCAGCCCGTGGAGAAGGAGATCATGCTTGGTAAAGTGAGGGGGTAACGAATAAAGAGGAAGGCCTTCCGCGAGATGAATTGGCACAGTGGCTTCAATGGACTCCCATCAGAACCGTTGTGAGGCTGGCACAGGACTGGGAAGTGTTTTGTTCTCTTGTACCTCGGATCGCTGTGAGTCAGAACCAGTTCAATGGCATCTAACAGCAATTTAATTTACTCGCGGAGTGCTAAATCATTTGTGTCACCCAGTGACTCCTCTACCAAACCTACTGTCATCTAATTGATTCCAACTAATAGTAAGCTTCTAGGATAGAGTAGAACGCCCTCATAGTTTGTCTGCGGTTGTAAACATGGTGGAAGTAGATGGCCACACCTTTCTGCCTCTTAAGTGGCTTGTGGGTTTGAAGCGTTAACCTTCTGGCTAGTAGCTTAGTGCTTTAACCGCTGCGCCATGGGGGCTCCTGCATAAACTAGACGAGGAGCAATTAAAATTGTGGTTTTACTCCCAAGATGGCCTCTTTTAAGTGTGCTGTCAAAAACGTCAGTGTTATTTAATGTCCCAACACAGGTGGCTAGCATCTCAGGAACATCTGCTCTCAAAATGTGGCATTTACCCTGGTCATGCGAGGAAATTTTTAACTAGCTATAAATTTAGGATTTATAGTACCCCCTACTATTCCCATGTAGTCATGCATCTGTTAGCATCCATGACAGGTTCTATGAAAAAGGCATTATGTGGTTTGTGCATTGTGTGAATGCCATATTATTTAGAGACAGTCCCCAGATTATAAATGACTGTATTTAAGTCAAACATGTACATAAATTGCACTAGTTGGATATGGCTTGTAGCTGACACCAGTCAAAGATTCGTCTTGGTATACAGAGTACGATGTACTTTTATATGCATAAGAACACTGAAGACACACTTCCAGATGTGGGGGAAGGCCGAAAAGAATTGCTTCTTAGGTTCCACTTCATACGTGCATGGATTTACTCCAAACAAAACATGTGGTGAGTAGATGGCTGCAGACAAGTTCTCTATGAATTCACTTGTCTTAGTCTTTTGAGGCTATTTTCAAATAACAATGAAAACAATAGCCTCAGGGGGCACCTGCTGGGCCAGGTACTTTCAAAGTAGAAAGGTCATCGTAGATTGTCATGGTGACGCTTCTTTTGAAATTTCAGAAGGGTAATTTTGGTAGATTTTCTTGAAGGACAAAGGCTTCCTAGGGTTCCTTATGAAAATTTAACAAAATTGAAAACTGCATCAATGAGATTAAGGAAAGTTGTACTGAGGATTTGTTTTTCCTTCGTCCCAACAATGTACTTGCTCACTCTTCAAGCATGGCAAAGGTTGTCCGTGGGGAATTTTGTTGGGAAAATTTCCCCCATTCACCCAACATCTCTGCTCTTTCCCCTTAAGACGTCTTCTCCTTCCCCAGTTCAAAGAATATTCCCAAAGAGCACACGTCCAGTCCCTGAGATGTCGTAATCATCCTGTTGATGATGTGCACATCCTCAAACGGCACAGGACTCTTCAGGGAAGGCTTAGCAAGATGGACACACCACCGTCAAAAAGGTGTCAAGCTCGGCAGACGCTAGGCCAACAATTAATAGCTTACATTTCGATAGACGATCAGAATAGTAGTAACAATGTTTTGATGTGCATAGCAAGTGGCACCTGCTTGTTATTACAAACCACAGGATGGACCTCGAACTTCTAATACTAGTTAGTTTGATGGGGCTTGGGGCCACAGATGTACATAGAGTTGGACCTTACCGCAAAGGATGTCATGAAGCAGATGACCGTATTGCACTTCTGGAGTAATCTCAGCAACGCTGACAGAAACACAGTGAATAGATACCTGGAGATATCTATACCTTTTCCGGACTTGAATGCATGATGTTAAGGAACCTTAACTGAGCAAGTTAAAACAAGTCTTTACAAACAAGAGAACCCTGCTATGTGGAGAGCCCTGGGAGTGCATAGGTTAAAACATTCTGTTGCTAACTGGAAGGTTGGCAGTTTGAGTCTCCCAGCTCCTCCGAGGGAGAAGAAATGCCTCTGTGAAGATTTCCAACTTTAGAACCCCTGTGCAGCAGTTCTACCCTGCCCCGATGGTCACTGCGAATGGGGCTGCTATGTGGTCCCCTTGCACCTCCCAACTGCAAAAACAAGTGCCTGAGATGGCTTCCGTGCCATCTCCTGCAGTGGAGAACACTAGCAGATTTTCTTTGTGGTTGCTGGCGATGTGTTTTGTACAGATATTGTCAGTAATTATACCATACGGTCCCTGCCACATTCCAAATAGGTCTGTGGCAGTTATAAAATCTGGTGTCAGCTTGCGAAGGGGTGGAGTCTAGCCTGTCAATCAGGTCACAGCCTGATGACCTCATGTGGAGGTGCCACAGAGATAAATAGCTCCCTGGAGGCCAGATACACATACTCTCTGCTTCATCGCCCTACAAGTCATTCCTGTTGGCAAGCCACATGGAGCTACCCACTGATGGAGCCAGAGCCCTGGAGCTGGAGGAACCACATGGAGACCCACAGCAGTGCTGAGATGCTTGCACCATCACTGGATCCGTAAGCCGTTTCGCCCACTGGCCTGCAATCTTCCTGCATTCAGTGTCATTGCATGTGTTGCATGAGTCTGAAGAGGAATTCATAGACTGGTATCAGACATATGGCTCAATATGGGACTTACAGACTGGAACTGGACTGGGATGTTTTCTCAATATACAATTGCTCTTTTTATATAAAGTTCTTTCTTATACACGTAAACGTGTCTCTGAATATTTTTCTCTAGTCTACCTGGACTATCACAATTTTATTTGACTTTGTGATAGTACCACCACCGCTTCCCATTTACCACTTAGTACTTAATTGGCATGTGGCTTCATGTCCAGCCAGTCGAATCTGACTCACCAGGGTTTCACGTGTGCTGAATAGAACTGCTCTACAGAGCTTTCCAGGATGCTACCGTTTGGAAGCAGAAGGCCAGACTTTTCTTCCAAATTGCCCTTGGGTGGGATTGAACCATTGACCACTAGGCTAGATTGTGGGTGTTTAACCATTTGGGTTGCTCAAGGACTCCATTCGGGGTGAATGATTATGAATAGGTGGTGAATGAATGAGCAAACAAATAGGCATAATTAATAACTATCAGCCTGCTATAAACTACAGTGTAGGAATGGGAGTCAGGTAGAGCATCGTTGAAATATTACTTTTACCATTTAGCGTATGAACTTGACCAAATAACTTAAATTCTTGGCCCTGGTAGCTCAGTGTTGGCTTGCTAGCCACACGGTCAGTTGTTCAAAACCACCAACTGCTTCTCAGGAGAAAGAGGAGGCTTTCTACTCACACAAGGTGTAAGAATCGCAGAAACCCACAGACACAGTTCTACTCTGGCCTACAGGGTTGCTAAGCATTGGAATTGCCTCGATGGCAGTACATTTGGTTTTGATTTAAGCTTAAGTTGCTGTTTCTGGAATGCAGGAAAATCAAAAGCAACTACCTCATAAGTATTTTGATGACTAACTAAGATTCTGTATTTAAAACCCTTGGCATGGTCGTTATACATTTCTGTAGAAAGTATTATCACGGATTGTGTTGTGAACATTGTGTGTATTCTAGGTCTCTGGAAAATGTATCGTGCACATATTATGAAAATGATGATGTTTCTCAGGAGTCTGCCGATAGCAAACAAACAAAAAACAAACCCCTTATGATTCTTTCTTTGGCAGAGGTTTGTTCAAATGTACAGGTTAATTTTTCATCTGATTTGAGTCAGGAGTTGTTATACTTCTATATCACTTGAAAATTGTATGCCTGAGCTACCTTAATTCTGTGTTGTGGAGTCAACTGGACAATTAATTTTGGGAAAGCACATTTTCTTTAACCTTTGAATTCACAACAGCACCAAATATTAAAAACCTCCAAGGGTGAGAACAGATGCAAAACAGCCACTTGATTATATTTCAGAAACTGTACACTCTACACACAGGCGACGTGGAAGTACCCGTGTGACTCTTTTATAGCCATGGTGGCTGAACCAGCTCAGATTTCAGACCCTGGTAGAGCTCATCAACCAACTCTGAATTGCACGTTGATTACCAAAAGCACCCGTCGGTTGTTGGGAGAAAGATGAAGCGTTCTCTTCCCGTGAAGAGTTTCGCTTCTGGAAAACCACAGGGACCACCGTTCTACACTGTCCTATAGGGTCGCGGTCAGTGGCAGTGAATTCGCTTCTTTGGCTTATCGGGAAAATACATAACATCACTAGTCAAGACAACTCCCAAGAGAGAAATTCTAGTTTCACTTTGAATGGAAAAAAAGTTTGTTTTGTTTCACATGATAGATTGAATAAAGAAAGCACCACCTCCCACCCCCTGAGTAATACAGGGAGAGAATAACAGAAATTTGCTGAATAAAAGAGGAGAATCACATATTGCTTTTCAGGTTAACTTCCTTCCTAGCCTTAATAAAGAATTAGAAGTAGCTTATGATATAAAATAGCCTAATCACTTCTCGGTCTTTTGGCTAAGATCAAGTGTAGTATTTGTTCTTATCAGATATAAAGTAGCTAGTTGATACTATGTTTGTTTTCCTCCTCTTCTCTCCTTGCTGTTAATATACCTCAGTTTCACCAGCTATAAAACAGGGGTTGTGTTAGATTTCTATAGTTGCATATCAAATTATTAAAAGTTTAGCCAGCTAAAGCAAAATTCACTTATTTATGATCTTGCACTTAGATAGGTTGAGAATTCATGGTAGTTTATGTTCGACAAGACTGAAAATCAAGGTGTCATTTGGTTTGCGATTTTATCTGGAACCACAAAATTCCATTTCTTGTGGTTGTAAGAACCGTCCTAATTCTTTGCTGTCTCTTAGCCTGGGTCTTTCTTAGATCCTAACATTGTCACATTTCTTTCCAAGTGGCCACCTCCATCCTTGGAAGCATGAAACAGAATTCTCCCTCATGTCAACTCCTTCTCGTGCTTCCAATTTCTGTTAGCAGGCAAAGCGCAAGCCTGCCCAGAGCTCATCTGGTTAGGCTAATTAGGCACATGGAGGATGGGCTCCCTTCCTTAAAGTCAATTATGTAGGGGCAATGGTTACTTTCCAAACATCTCTTCAAAGCTACACACAGATTAGTGTTTGATTGAATAACTGGGAGGAGGTGTATAAAAAAGGGGGCATAAATATTGGGACCATATTAAAATTTCATCTAACACAGGGATAGTAACATGATCTTATAGATTGTTGATTGAGCTTCGTGCAGTCATGTGCACTAACGTACTTAGCATGAGACCCGATGCGGCCATTCTTGGTAAGTGGCTCCCACTCCTGGCCATTGAGTTGAGTCCAACTGGAAGCTGCTCCATGGAACAGCACAGAACTGCTGCCCCCTGTGGGTTTCTGAGACCGCAACTCTTCAGAGTGGTAGAAAAACTCACCTTTCTCCCCTGGTGTCTGGTGGATTTGAACTGCTGTCCTTCCTGTTAGCAGCTCAACATGCAACACCCTACACAACCAGGGAACCCTAAGTGGGGTGTCATATTAATATTCATATATGCTTTATTTACTTGCCAATATGAATTTTAGATCGCATCATCAAAAGCTTATTGGAAATGTGATGGATCATGTTGCCCATTCTTTTCACAATTCACAGAAGACAGAAATACTGAGAATACTATGTAAACAAACATGCAAGACCCAATGTTTAATCATTTTGTTGAATGCTGATGTACTCCTTCAAATTATTCAAAAAATAATGCAATGTTTAAAAAAAACAGGATTTTGCTGACATTGTTACTTTTGCCCATATGTAACATAACAAAAGATAGCATATATGGATCTCTACATCATTCATTTTTGCTTTTAACAAGAAAAGATGCATCAAAGAATCCATGCCTTACAACTAGACACCCCCTTACAGAAGGGTCGCGGGGAGGAGACGAGCCAGTCAGGGTGCAGTGTAGCAACAATGAAACATACAACTTTCCTATAGTTCTTCAATGCTTCCTCCCCACCCCACTATCATGACCCCCAATTCTACCTTACAAATCTGGCTAGACCAGAGGATATACACTGGTGCTGATAGGAACTGGAAACAGGGAATTCAGGACAGATGATTCTTTCAGGACCAGTGGTGAGAGTGGCGATACCAGAAGGGTGGAGGGAAGGTGGGCTAGAAAGGGGGAACTGATTACAAGGATCTACATACACCCTCCCTGGAGGATGGACAATTGAAAAGTGGGTGAAGGGAGACGTAAGACAGTAAGATATGACAAAATAATAATAATTTATAAATTATCAAGGGTTCATGAGGGATGGGGGAGTGGGGAGGGAGGGGAAAAATACCAAGAGCTGATACCAAGGGCTCCAGTAGAAAGCAAATGTTTTGAGAATGATGATGGCAACAAATGTGTAAATGTACTTGACACAATGGATGGATGGATGGATTGCAATAAGAGTGTATATGAGCCCCCAATAAAACGATTTTTAAAAACGAATCCATGGCTTAAACTCTGACATTTTTTTGGAAAGAAATGCTTTGATTCTAGCATGCTCTGAATATGCAGTGAATGCTTTACACGCCCCATTCCCACAAAAGCCATTGTGCGCTTTCTTCTCGCAATAGTCCCAGTCTGGAGGAGGCAGCGTCATACAATTCGGGGATCCAGTTACAACAATGGGAGTGCTGTTCACTGGCTGTAAAACAAAGACGTCTAGGGGTTAACAGTAATATTTTGCAAATTGAAGCAAGGGAAGAAAAAAGTCACATTATCATAAGGAAAGGTAATCCTAGGGGATTTTCCACTCAATCAGTTAATACTAAGAGTTCTATGTTACCCAGGAGGAGGCTGGATAAGAGAAACCCCAGTGTCTATGCGCTCTTGACGCTCTAGTCTTTCTATGGGGCAGGGGAGACGTAGGAAAGAGATAGAAAATGGTTCTTTTTCATAAAGAATGTCAAAATTGGATACTCAAAAAATAAAAAGGACATCTTGAATCAAGTGCAGCAACAAAGCAAGAAGACTCCTCAGTGATCCATCTCAATTCCCTGAATAAACCAGGATGAGACAAGAGGTGGCTTGAGCATAAAAGTGACAATCTCAATTACTATCATTTAAAAGATTGTTTTACATGCAAGTGTGCCCAGCACATTCGGTTCCCCATTGACACGTTTTATGCAAACTCCTCCAGGCCATTGGTTGCAATCTTCACAATGTGTCACATCCTCGTGTCTCCATTCTGCTGGTTCCGTTGATCTAACTTCCCTTCCCCTTGTTTGCTTCTCATCTTGGCTTTGAGGAAAATGTTGCCTTTGGTATCATGTAACTGGTGATTTAGAGCAGTGAATTTCTCATGGATAATACTGTTTATTTTATGAGCCGGTGTATTACACTAGCAAACACATAGTTTGGTGCCTCAGATGTTAGGCTTGTTTCTGGGTATATTTGACCTGCTGATTCCAAAAATGGTGCCAGTTTCCCCCTATCAACTCCCACTATGGAGATACAGAGCATCTGGCATGTATCATGGTGCATGCTGCTGCTAATCAGAGTATTTCACTGTAGTGTTAGCTAGTTTGAGACAGAGGAAGTGAATGCTGGCTTTATTTAAAGTAGTTTGTTGGTGTTGTACTAAATATTTATGTCAACACCTAAATATTCACATGGTGGTTTTTTGATGCATGGCTATATTTAAACAGTGAAAATACAAACTTAGAATTTTCCCTAAGTATCATGTCCTTTGTTAGGAACTGACTAGCAGGCAATTCCAAATTGTCCTTTTAAAAAGGGACTCCAAGTAAGAGTTACTGTACAATAAGTGAGGCTCCCTGTGGCGTAGTGGTTTATGTGTTTGCCTGCTAATCACAAGATCAACTATTCGAGCACACCAGGAGTTCTGGAAGAGAAAGATGAGACTTTCTGCTCCTATAAAGATCTATAGCCTCAGAAACCATAGGAGATGGTCCACTCTGCCCCATGGGGTCACTGTGATTCTTAATTGACTAACTGGTAGTGAGTTTGGTATAATAAGCGGAAATTCAAATGTTTTGAAACTCAAAATGGGTCTGTCAGAGTTCAAACTCCTTTATTAAAATTAAAAGGTTCCAATATTGTTTGAGAAGGGCACAACTCTCCCCCCAGAAGAATTTACTTCAGAGGACTGCACTGAAGCTACAGCTCAGGGAGAGGGACTTGTCTGATCAGAGCACATGGGAGCAGATGAAGGGGGAGGAAGAGAGAGTGGAGCACATCCTGGCCCACCAGGCCTTGAGGACAATATCCCCTCTTAGAGCAGCCAATCCACAGAGAAGAGCATAAGGCTGGCCCCACTATGAGACACGACACCCCTCACTGACCCGTACTACTGTGGGGGACAACACTGGAGACACGGTGTGGGAATTGTGCCTGATCTGATCCCACCACACCAAGGCAAAACACTAAGGGCGTGCAAGAGAACAGCAAGGGGAACAGAGCAACGAGGTCCCCAGGGAATACCAAAAATAGACTTTAGCACCCCATCAGACTCAACCGGAAAACACACCTAAAGGCCAACAAACAGTCCTTGAACTAACTACAAGCTTTTCTTTCATCACATTTTGTTGTTGTTGTTGTTTTCTTTTCTTTTCTCTTGTTGCATTTTTTGCTCAGTCTTGTTTGTGTGCATGTTATTATCTCCACAGGTCTGTATAAATAAGATAGACTGGATGAACAATCTGAAGGAGAGAACAATGGGACCGACAATACGGGGGGGGGGGACATGGGAGAAGGGGAGGTGGAGGGAAAGGAAGTGGTGTTAAACCAAAGAACAAGAGAACAACGAGTGATCCAAATCGGTGGTGAGGAGGGTGTAGGAGGCTTGGTAGGGCTTGATCAAGGGTAATGTAACCAAGAGGAATTACTGACCCCAAATGAAGGCTGAGCATGATAGTGGGACAAAGAGGAAAGTCAAAGGAAATTTATACAGTAAAAGGGTATTTATAGAGGTCTAAATAAAGGCATATGCATATGTAAATATATTTATATATGAGGATGGGGAAATAGATTTATGCGTATATATGTATAGGCTTAGCATTTAGGTAGCAGATGGACATTGGGCCTCCACTCAAGTACTCCCTCAATACAAGAATACTTTTTTTATTAAATTGGCATTCTATGATGCTCACCTTCCCAACACAACCACTGAAGACAAAGCAGGTGCATAAGCAAATATGGTGAAGAAAGCTGATAGTGTCCAGCTATCAAAAGATGTAGTGTCTGGGGTCTTAAAGGCTTGGAAGTAAACAGGCGGCCATCTAGCTCAGAAGCAACAAAGCCCACGTGGAAGAAGCACACCAGCCTGTGTGATCACGTGGTATCAAAGGGATCAAGTATCAGACATCCAAAAACAAAAAATCAAATCATTGTGAATGAGGGGGAGTACAGATTGGGGATCCAAGACCCATCTGTATGCAACTGGACATCCCCTTACAGAAGGGTAGCAGGAGGAGACGAGCCAGTCAAGGTGCATTGTAGCAATGATAAAACATACAACTTTCCTCTAGTTCCTAAATGCTTCCTCCCCCCCACACCCACCTCCCGCCACCAACTATCTGATCCCAATTCTACCTTGCAAATCTGGCTAGACCAGAGGATGTACACTGGTACAGGTAGGAACTGGAAAGACAGGGAATCCAGGACAGATGATCCTTTCAGGACCAGTGCTAAGACCGGCGATACTGGGAGGGTGGAGGGAGAATGGGGTGGAAAGGGGGAACTGATTACAAGGATCTACATATAACCTCCTCCCTGGGGGACGGACAATAGAAAAGTGGGTGAAGGGAGATGTTAGACAGTGTAAGATATGACAAAATAATAATTCATAAATTATCAAGGGTTCATGAGGGGTGGGGGAGCAGGGAGGCCTCAAGTAGAGAGCAAATGTTTTGAGAATGATGAGGGCACCAAATGTACAGATGTGCTTTACACAATGGATGTATATATGGACTGTGGTAAGACTTGCATGAGCCCCCAATAAAATGATTTAAATAAATAAATAAATAATTTAACATGAGGGCACAACTTCCCTACCTGTGCACAGAAATTCTTTTTATTATTTTTTAATCAGGGTTCATGAGGGAGTGGGGAGATGGGAGGGAGGGGAAAAAATGAGGAGCTGATGCCAGGGGCCTAAGTGGAGAGCAAATGTTTTGAGAATGATGAGGGCAATGAATGTACAGATGTGCTTTACACAATTGATGTCTGGGTGGATTGAGATAAGAGTTGTATGAGCCCCTAATAAAATGATTTTTAAAAATGAAGGCAGGAGGAAGCACTAGTACTGACTGTGATAGCAGAACTCATTTTAAAGGCGATTTAGCTTTGGCGGGGGGTATTCTAAAATTGATGTGTGGTAATGATTGTACAATTCTTTATATGATTGAACTATTGAATTGAATGATATGTAAATTATCTGCCAATAAAACTGTTAAAAAAAAGAAACTTGGAGTCAACCTTACCTCTGATATTTAACATGAATTATCCATTGATGTCTACATATTAAAATGTATACTGGAATGTTTCCTGCATCATTTGAAGAAGAACAATTTAGGTCTTCAAAATATTTATGAAAATTGCTATCGAGTCTGACATTTTTAACACACTAAATTGCCCTTGCACTTGTAGTCTCTGTATATACCGCACAGGCTCCCAGACCAAAAAGAAAAAGCCATCACTGGCTAATCAGTGCTAACTCCTAGAGACCCGATAGGATAGAGAAGAACTGGCCCTGTGGGTTTCCAAACAGTTAACTTTTTTGAAGGTTACAACGTGACTGGTGGATCGGAGTCCCTGACCTTACGATTGCCAGTTCAGTGCATAACCAACTAGCCACCGTGGATCCATATATGCACAGTTTCTCTTGAAGTCCCTTGTTACCTAATTTTTTTCAAATATTTTTTATCTCTTGTCTTTTCCTGTAATATATGGGTCTGAATTCTTCTCATATTTAAAAAAAAAACAGGGTGGTAAATTAGTATGGCTCAGCAAACCTAACTCCCCTGATTAAATGTCAAAAGGAGCCTTCTGCCTGGAAGTTCCTGGCTTTCTCTTCATGGCCCTGGAAGTCCATGACTGTGTCTTGTGCTTTGGCCCTTGGTGTTGCTGGTCTGATGCACTTTCTTCTCTGCCCCACGGTGCCAGAGTTGAGCATCTTGTATCCTTTGGGTATTCAATGGCAAAGTCAAGGAACTTTGTAACATTGCCCAAGTAAGGGAGAGGCCAAAGCGTGACGATTGACAAGAGGTACTCCTGACCAGAACTGTGTCTGGAGCAGATCTGATCCTACGACCTGTCAACTTACCTAATAAACCCTATAATCATGGTTACTATCTCTTAACTCCGTGTGCCACTGAAATAACCCATCGAACTGTGCAAAGAAATAGAGTGCTATGGACAGGAGTTTGGTGTCTGCATCGGTGGAAAAAACAAATGTTGGAGGGTAGGGGCATGCCTGACCTCTGCCTCACAAAAATTGGCCTTGGGCTGATGTTGAATTTCGGATCTGACTGCCTCGCGGGACTGAGGGAAAGCTTCTAGGCTTGCCCCAGACCCCGAACTTCATGATGGGCAAAGGAGACCCCAACATGGCACTGGCCAAGACGTCCTCGTACTTCTTCTTCACGCAGACCTGCCAGCAAGAGCAGAAGAAGCAGCTCCCGGGCTTCTCAGTCAACTTGACCGAGTTCTCCAAGAAGTGTTCTGAGAGAAGGAAGACCACGTCTGCAAAGTCAACGTCCAAGTTTGAAGATACGGCGCGCGATGACAGGGAGATGGAAAACTATGTGCCTCCCAAAGGTGATAGGAGGGCACAGAAAAAAGATCCCAATGCCCCTAAAAAACCACCATCTGCTTTCTTGGTTTTGCTCCGAACATCGCCCAAAGATCAAAAGTTAACACCCGGGTCTGTCCATTTGGGGATACTGCAAAAATAATAATAATAATAATAATAATAATAATAATAATAATAATAATAATGGGTGAAATGTGATCTGAACAATCAGCCAAAGATAAACAATCCTATGAACAGAAAGCAGCCAAGCTAAAGGGCGAAGTGGAGCAGGACAAGAAGGGGCCTGGCAGGTCCACAGGTTGAAAGAAGAAGAATGAACTGAAGATGAAGGGGAGGAGGAGGAGGAAGAGGAAGAATTATTGGTTATCCTGCAATCCTGTATGGAGTATGCGTGTGTGCTCAGGCAATTGTTGAGCTAAGAATGTGATTTGAACTGCAGCTCAATGTTGGCTTAAGTATTAAAAACTGTACTGAATTTTGTATAGCTGACAAGATTCTTGGTAGAGAAAATATTTTTTTTTGAGGTCGTAGCTTTTGGAGGGGCTACTACATAGATCATAAAGCTTCTGATGTTGAATGTTTCTAAAATATTAAATGATACTTTAGTTTCTTGAATTATGCGTGGTAGCACAGCAAACTCCTAGGGATTAGCATCAATAGAAAATTTGGGGGATTTTAGGAAGTTTCATTTTGGTTTTAAAAATTTTGTGATCAAATTATCATATATTAAAAAATGAATACAGAATCTAGATACTTGAAAAATCATGTTGTACAAATTAAGGACATATGTCCCAGAACCATTACCCAGATGTAATTATACAATCTTTTCTTGAAGAGAGTAAATAGAAACCAGATGAATCTAAGCAACTACCGCAGCAGACATCTCTTGGAGTAGCCTGAAAGGGATAGAGAAAGAAAGGGAAAGAATTGTTCTAAATAACCTAATATTTTATCAGTATCCCCAAATTATTTCAAGGCTGTTTTTCTATCTCTTCTTCACCACCAGCTACATATAGCCCAGCTACTTTTCCATCTTTTTATTTGAGTGTCAATGATAAATAGTAGCGTGGATACCAACTTTGTCTATGTACAAAGATAAAAATGCAACATGCTGCAAGATTATGGATTACATCCTCCTCCTACTGGGCTAGTGGGTTTTGAATTGGGTTACTAACGGCAAGGTGAGCGGTTCAAATCGATCAACTGCTCCAGGGATTGAAAGATCAGGCTGCCTGCTCCGATAAAGATGTAGAGCCTCAGAAACCCACAGGGTTGATTCTACTCTGTCCTTCAGAGTCACTATGAGATTTTGTTGTTTTGAGACCCTCAACCCCTTCTTTTCTTGGAAGAAAGATGGGACTTTCTAGTCTTGTAAAGATTTGCAGTCTTGGTAACTCACAGGGGCAGTTCTACCTTGTCCTGTAAGGCTGAAATGGCAGTGGGCTATACCCCTTCTTTCACAGACGGGGTAAGTATTTATTTTACTTTTTCATTAATATAATTATTTTATTTATATATTTAACTTTTTGATGTACTTATGTTGCTTCTTGAACTCTTTTCTCAGTTCAGGATTCAAGTGACTACATTTTTTCAAAATTGGTTTTAGCCTTTCCTATCTAATTTCCAACCTGAATACTTTTTATACTAGAAATGTAGATTTTTTTTAGATACAATTTACCTATTTACCTTGGAATTATGGAACTTTGTTTCTTTTACAGCAGGGAGAATTTAGTCAGGCTGGTGATGATAAATTATCCCACAGATACCAGAATCCATGGTAAGTGCATAATAATATATTTTAAATCAATTACTATATCCTTAAATTAATAACAGGATCAAATTATTTTTAAACTTTGAAGTATAGGATTATTTTATTTTATATTATATAGATTTTTTCTGTATGAATTTTCAGACTTAATCAACACTTAATCATTTTTTATTCTTGGGTAGCAGGGTAACAGGGCACTAACCCACCCAAGGGGAGGGTATTATTCATATCTCCACAGGGAAAGAGGGACCAGACTTCAACTCAGTGCTCTAATATGTGAATGCAACATACCAGCATGAAGCAGGGAACCAGTAGAGAGGTCTGAGGGGCTGGCCCCAAACCCAACTATGTGGAGGGTCACCCCTCCCCCCAGAAGAATTTACTTCAGAGGACATTCAACATTGTGTATGAGGGGAATGCAGAATGAAGACCTAAAGCCCATCTGTAGGCAACTCGACACCCCCTTACAGAATGGTCACGGGGAGGAAAGGAGACCGAGTATAATGTAGCAACGATGACACATACAACTTTCCTCTAATTCTTAAATGCTTCTCCCCACCCCCCAATATCATGATCCCAATTTTACCTTACAAATCCAGCTAGACCAACGTATGTACACTGCTACAGATAGGAACTGGAGACACAGGGAATCCAGGAAAGATGAACCCCTCAGGACAAGTGATGGGAGTGGCGATACAACGAGGGTGGAGTGAAGATGGGGTGCAAAGGGGGAACTGATCACAAGGATCTTACATATAACCCCCTCCCTGGGGGACGGACAACAGAAAAGTGGGTGAAGGGAGACGTCAGACAATATAAGATATGACAAAATAATTATAATTTATAAATTATCAAGCATTCATGGAGGGGGGGAGCAAATAAGGAGTTGATACCAAGGGCCCAAGTAGAAAGCAAATGTTTTGAGAATGATGAGGGAAACAAATGTACAAAAGTGCTTTACACAATGGATGATGTATGGATTGTGATAAGTATATGAGCCCCCAATAAAATGATTAAAAATAAAATGTTTGCATCTCTACTAGCTTTAATTAAGGAGGAAAAGATGTAAGGTAAGTGTAGTTAGAGTAAGAAACACAATGTCGTTGGGTGTTGGGGATGGGAGAGAACCAAGCCTGCAGCTACTAAGAATAGCAATTGGATAAACAGATTACTTTAACTATATAAATAATCCTCTTTGGGAAAAATTACTATATTTTCTGGTTGAAAAGGATAAACTCATTTCATGCTGTTGGCTTAGAAACCATCATAATAGGTGATTTGGGTTAATAATCCTCATCCTACTGAAGTCACATAATGCAATCCCTAAATGAAATCAAATATAACTAGCTTAAATTATGTCAAATTACTAGGAAAAGAGCATAAATGATTCTTGTAGTCTTGATTTAACATATAAATTCAGATTCCTAAGAGAGAAAAGAGAAATCAGCTTTGTTCTTGTAGGACTGCAAATTCAACATGATCATTATTATCCTTAGATTGTTGGAGGTAACGATGCTTTATATGGCCAACCTCCCTTATTTTAAATTGTTGAAGGATATATCTATTTGCATATGTAAAATTATTGGATTTCAGTCTTGCACTACTATACAGCAACAGCATAAACCACTTCAAACAAATATAAGCAAACCTCATGTCAAAAGATTAATAGTCCCCAAACTATTTGCAGAGTATTGAGTCAGCTTAAGCCACTGGCAAATCACCTCTAGCCATAGGCAAGGGTCTTAAACAGCTTTACTATCAGATAGAGACCATTGTAATCACGATTGGATTGGATACAACTTGATTCGAGGTCAGTTGACTTCCCTCTTGACGCAACCTGAAATTTCTGTAGGGGCAAGTATTTCTTGCTTAACAAAAAAAAATTTTTCTGGCCATTTACATACTGACTGTGGTCTTTTCTTCCTTAGTCATTATCTGCATTTTTATCTTAGTATCATTATTATTTTATCCTTCCCACTTTGTTTTGTTTCTCTTTGTTTGTTTCTGTTGGTTTTTCCAGTTTGTAAAGCACTGAAGGAGCAGAGCCATAGGGATGAAAACCGATGAAAGGGTTTATAGGAGAGGTAGAGGTCGGGGGTGTGGGACAGAGAGGGGAGGGGGTTGGGGAAGGAAACAAAGTATGCCGGAGGGTGGAAGACCCGCTGGAAATGATAGTGACTACACAACGCATTTTAAAAGTGATTTAACCATGAAACAAAAAAGGTCTAAAATTGATTGGGGTAATGATTGTACAATGCTTATAATATGATTGACCTATTGATTTATATGATATGTAAATTATGTGCCCATAAACTTTTTAAAAGATTGATAGTTCTTACAGCATATGTTCAGGACAATAAATTATACTATTGAGCAATTCCTATAACTTATAATGTATATTACATTTTTTATATACGGCATTTTAAAGCCATAAAAATATTTTTACTTTGCTTGAAAATATCATTAAAATACGCCACTTAATTTATTCAGATGGTATTGTCCCAGTGCAAGAATTAATATCTTTTTGCATTGGTGCTCTCTATAAATACGCTATCACAGATTTCCAAGAAAAGAACACCAGTAAAGACTATTTGAAATTAAATTAAATTACAACAACCATTGATATACATATTAAATTTGCTTTATTTATCTAAACTAAAAAAGCTTATTAGAAAGTCATTGAGAAATACTAAAGCTTTGAACATTTTTCTTGAGTCAAAGACCAGTGACTACATTCACTGCTAGGAAATATACATATACTGTGCCAGGTCATGAGAAAGTAAACATTGATGAAAAAGATCTAGCATTAGAAGGGGCATCCAGGATGGCATCATAGCTAGACACCTCATAATGAGACACTTACAACAACAAAAATCCCAGAACATAAGCAATTTGGACATAGATGACAACTTTGGGACCCTGAGTATTAAAACTAAGGTTAAGATATCAGATTGTGTGTCTTGTGGAGGAGAGATAATACAAAGACAGCAGACATGGAAAAGTATGGGTTATTGGTGCCCTACTTGGTGAGCCTGTGTAGTGCAGTCATATTAAGACAGTGCAAGTGCCATTCTAAGTCAAAGACTCCACTACCTGGTATTGCCAAGCAGGTGTGACTCTGCACTTATGTCCAGAGCCAGGAGCCCTTTGAAAATCCAATGGATTCAACTCAACAACCACATCCTCCATTCCCCTAAGCTGGATGCTCACAAACCTGCTGCCCTGCCACCCCTTTATTCATTTATCCTGGAGAATGATTATGGTCTGGTAGCACGCACCACCATCCTGCCCCCTGAGCCTATCCCTTTCCTAAGGCATTTGTTCCTTTGGATTAGCACTGACCACCTCTCCATTTGCTGAGGGCATGTGGAATGATGGTGGTGTCCACACCTAAATCCATTCACCCAACAGGGGGCCCATGGACTGGCAGTGTCCACTGCTCTATCTGGACATTGGTGTCAAAATACTACAAAATGTAGGCACCTATGCTCAGACAGATTAAGCATAACATTTCAGAATAGACTATCACAGGACATAGGAGCGATACCAATGGAAGACAAAATCAGCAAAATAGAAAACAAATCCCTTGACACCAATTTGTTTTAGGGAAAATTAGAAAAAAGAATTAAGACATTATGTAGAGCATTATCAAGAGGGAAAATTTGCATGGAATAGGAATTCTGGAACAGGAGAAGGCAAAAAAAAAGTCAGAAAGAATTTCAGATATTTTCTGGCACCATGGGGGGTAATTCATAATGTCCTTCTATAAAATAATAATGGTGTTTTAAAAGTGAACCAGGGACATATATAAACCACAGATACATGAGTGGATTTTGAGATCATATTTAATAGTAATCTTAATCCAAAAGCAATTAGTTCTTATGGTACTTCCCTGCTAAATACCTAATCCCCGTGAAGTGATCACTGCTGTAGCAACGTGTAGTGAAGAAAGCATTTGGTGCCTGGCTATCAGAAAGAATTGTATCTGTGGTCTTAACTTAAAGGCTTGCCTTAAAACAAGCAGTCATCTAAATCAGGCACTGGCTAGGCCTCATGGAGGAACACCAGCATGTGTGATTCTAGAATTGCAAACAATAAAATTCAAACCTGAAGGAAGAGATGGTATTCGAACTTAAACTGTGAACACTCAGTTCACAGAAAGTTGCAGATAGTGAAAGCTCAAAATCCATCTGCAGGGTTTCCCATACAGCTTAAACTACTGTGAATCCCTCTGTCTGTAGATCAGAGATGAGAAAGACCTTGTTACCAGACAGAGTACATTGCCAAATGAATTATTGCTGTTGCATTTAGGTCAAAATGTGACACCTTGTCAGTGATCTCCCTCATGACCCAGTGTATAATTGCTCCAGCTTTTAATATTTTCTGTTTTGTTATTGATTGTGGCTTTTCTTTGTTTCATTGTGTTGTTGTTTTGGGGCCAATTGTTTGTATTCTCTATTGATTTTGTATGATTTTCTATAATTGAAACCTAGATTAGGTAAACCTATAGAAACAAAAACTAGATCAATAGCTACAAAGGGACAAGACAGGGGAGGTTGGCAGGAAATGGAGACCTAACAAGTTGCACAAGGAAAAAGAAATGTACTGAAATTGATTGTGGTGATGGATGCAAAACTAATGAATTTGACTGAACTATTAAAATTATGATATCCCTATAATGCTGAGCATGACATTTTCATAACATTTAATTAAATGTATATATTAATATCTATATTGATAACTATGAAAGTAAAGAATAAAAACAAAAAAATCCCTGAAATTAAACATTCAGGTGTTATAGGGATATAGTAATTGTATGTTGGCAAACGTGTTTAAAAAATAGTTATTAAAAGGATTTTTGAAATTTGCTGGCAGAAAAGTTTCTTTATATCATGAAAGAGAAGATGATACCAAGAGACTCAATGAACCCCATTCAAGAGACTCAATGAACCCCATGCAGGATAGACCTCAATAAAAAGCAATATATAATCAAACTTGCCAAAATCAAAGACCAAGAAAAAAATCCTAAGATCTGCTCAGGAAAAATAAAAAGTCACCTACCACGGGAAACCAATAAGATTAAGACCTGATTATCCTACAGAACCCACTTAGGCAAGAAAGCAATGGAGTGACATGCATAAAACTCTGAGCAGAGGCTCAAAGTCTGGGAGGTGAGATGGAAGGTTGTACCAAGACTGGTTAGCTGGGATCAGGGTGGGAGGCAGGCGACCGTTGGAAAGACATCCCAGTGAAAGCACTTGCTAGACTGCTGACATGGTGATGTGAAGGGAGTCTGAGCTGAGCCACCGGGGCTGGGCAACCTAGAAAGAAGAAAATGCCAACCAAGAAGCATGCACCAAAAAGAAACCCTCATTGCCATCAAGTTGATGTTTGTTTCCAAGAAAAGAGCCATCTAAATGAGATGTCAACTAAGTTCACAAGGAAGAAGCACACCAACATCAGTGACCCAAGGACTGTGAATTATGCAACCCAAAGGAGGGAATAGTATCGGAGCTTAAATTATGCGATCCTGGTTTTCAGAAGGCAAAAATATATTTTTGAGATCTACACAGGAAGTAAATCTCTGGTGATTTTCCTCTAACCATAATTGAGAGATGGGAATAAAAAACTGGATACCAAACAGAGAGCATTGGAGAGATGACTGTAGTAGATTAAAATGATAAACCTGACTTGAATGGTTAAAACCTTATTACTTGTTCTCTCTTTTGATGCACTTTGGGTTTGATCTGGTTTTCAATATTTTCTGGGATTTGGGTTTGTTTTTTTTTTTTTGCATATTGGGGTTTATCTCTGAAGTATTTTGTCATTGTGGGTAGTCTTTTTTGTTTTATTTTTGTTTTTCGGTATATGAAACCCAGGATTGATGAAACTACCGAGATAACAATTTGAATAAAGGCTTCGGGGGTGAGGGTGGGCGGAGGTAGGTGGGGTAGGTGGGGAGGTAAAGGGGAGCTGATGTCAAGGGGTTCAAGAAGGAAGAAAATGTTTTGAAACTGATTGTGGTAGCAATTGTAGAGTACTGCTTGATTAGATTGAACTATGGAAAAGTATAATATCTGGATTAACTCTTAATGAAATAGTTTGTGGGCAGGGAAAGAAAGACTGAAAACAGGGAGACAGATACATCAATCTTTAAATGATGACACAGGCTTACTCCCTGGGAGACATTCCTGCTGACAAGACACATGGAGCTAGGTTAGAACTCTGGAGCTGGGGGAACCAAGTAGAGACCCCTTCCAGCACTGAGATGCTTACAGTGACACTGGATCCAAAAGACTTTCCATCTACTGGTCAGGGATCTTCCTGCATTGCATGTATTTTGTTCATCTGATGAGGAATTTATAAATTGGTACTGGACATATGGCCTAATATTGGACTTATGGACTTGATCTGGACCAGGCTGGGATGTTTTCTCAATATACAATCAATCTTTTATATAAAGTTCTTTCTTTTACATAAATAAGTGTCTGTGAATTTGTTTCCCTAGTCAACCCGGACTAACACATAATTCAAAATGGATAAAAGACCTAGATATAAAACCGAAAACTATGTAACTCATGGGAGAAAAATAGGGAAAGAACTAGGACCATAAATAAAATGCCAAACATAGCTAAAAATGCACAAACATCAGAAGACAAATTAGATAAATAGGATCTTCTAAAAGTAAATACTTCCGCTCATTGAAAGATTTCTCTAAAAGAATTAAAGAAACAAACAAACTTGGAGACTAGTGAAAACATTTCTGTAACCACATATCTGATAAGACATTGACCTCTAAACTTTATAGAAAATTTCAACACCTCAACAACCAAAAGACAAATATTCTGATTTTTAAAATGAACAAAGTTCATGGACAGACACGTCACACACACACACGAAGAAGAAGAAGAAAAATACAGGCAGCTACCAAACATTTGAAGAAATGCTTGTGGTCATTAGCCACTGAAGAGATGCAAATCAAAATTGCAATATCTCATCCTTCATAAAAATGTCACTAATTTAAAAAGAAAGACAGAAAATAAGAAATATTGGCAAGGCTGTTGGGAGATTGGAACTCTTATACCTGGTAGGTGGGAATGTAAAATGTTACAACCACAATGAAAAATCATGACACTTCCTTTTTTTATTCTAACGGTTTTATTGACATATAATTCACATATCATACGATACAATGGTTGAAATATATTAAAAAGAGTTGTGCAGTCATCACCACGATGAATTGTAGAACATTTTCTCAGTTCTTATACTCATTATTGGTAGCTGCTCATTTCCCTCCAGCCTCCCCTGCCCTAATCCCCTTGTGGTTCGGTGCCATTGAGTAGGTTCCAGCCTACAGCACAATGTGCACAACAGAACTAAACACTGCCAGGTGCTGTGCCAGCATCACCTTTGTTTCTATGCCTGAGCCCGTTGTTTCTGTCTTGGTTTCATTCATCTCACTGAAGGGCTTTCTCTTTTCTGCTGCCTCTCCGCTTTATCAAGCATAATGTATATCTCTGGGGAGTGGTCTCCCCTAACAACATGTCCAAAACATGGAAGACAAGCCTCACTATCCTTGCTTCAAAGGAGAACTCTGGCCATCCTTCTTCCAAGATTTCTCAGAAACTTTTCCTTGTATTGAGGTGTCTAGAGAGAAGCTCTGGAATCCATGAGGATATTTGGTCCTTACATTCAACACCCCTGAGAGCCAATCCTGCCCCTGTCAAGTCTATGTCCACAGGAGTGACTGTTGACCCCCCTCTCCATCCCATCCTCCTCCCCATCCCTGCCCCCAGAGATGCAGCCATTTACTGAGGAAGGTGACCAGCAGCAAAGGAGAAAGAGCACAGGTTCTGAAAAATGACAGTCCCGAAATGTAATACCCCCTTTGCCTTTGATCAGCTGGAGAACATTTGGCACATGAGCCGCAGTCTAGACTCACAGCAATCTCTTATGAACATTAGCCGCGATCATACCTGGAGGCAGATGTGCAATAAAAATTGTGTCTGCTATGGGAAAAGAATTAGAGAGAGAGAGAGAGAGAGAGAGAGAGAGAGAGAGAGAGAGAGAGAGAGAGAGAGAGAGAGAGAGAGAGAGAGAGAGAGAGAGAAAAACAGAGAAGGGGAGGGGAGAGGAGAGAGGAGAGGAGGGGAGGGGAGAAGAGGGGAGAAGAGAAGAGAGAAGAGAAGAGAAAAAGAAAGAGCCTATTCATCCAGTTACTGTCTAAACATTTACCTATCCTGGAATTCACATAAAGGAAAACAAAGCAAAAGCAAACAACGAAAAAACTCAACAACAATAACAAAACTAAGCCAAACATAGAAAACCCTCCATCCAAAAGAAAGTAGAAAATAATAAAAACTAGAATAAATTTTAAATGATTAAAGGGAGAACAAATTATAAGGTGTTACATTCTAACCCAACTACCGCTACGCTACATCAACCCTCTTTCACATGCACTCTGTCTGAGAGCAATGCTATTCACATGGCTGGACGATCTTCAGAGAGCATTCACAGAAATGGAATCCATGTGGGACTCTGAAATGGATTTGGGGCTTTCACATTCATTCATAACCCTCTATAAGCCAGTGCTCATATTTTATGCTCTCATACAGTCCCCACTTATGATCTTGGATTTTATTATTTACAATTCTTTGATTACACAATTCACAATTCTTGTTTTCCTTTCATATGAACTTAACTGACATTTCACTTAGATCATTTTATTTATTTATTTAGAAATCATTTCATTGGGGGCTCGTACATGTCTTATCACAAGCCATGCATCTATCCATTGTGTCAAGCACATTAGTACATTTGTTGCCCTCATCATTCTCAAAACATTTGCTTTCAACTTGAGCCTTTGATATCAGCTCCTCAGTTTTCCCCCTCCCACCAATGAACCCTTGAAAATTCATAAATTATAATTATCTTGTTATGCTTTGCACTGTCTGACGTCTCCCTTTACCCACTTTCCTGTTGTCTGTCCCCCAGGGAGGGGGTTATATATAGATTCTTATAATCGGTTTCCCCTTTCTACTCTACCTTCCTTCCACCCTCCCTGTATCACCACTCTCACTACTGATCCTGAAGGATTCATCTGTCCTGGTGTACATCAATCTGGTCTAGCAGGATTTGTAAGCTAGAATTGGGATCATGATGGTGGTGGGGGAGGAATCATTTAGGAACTAGAGGAAAGTTGTATGTTTTATCCTTGCTACCCTGCACTCTGACTGGCTCCTCTCCTCCCCACAACCCTCTGTAAGTGGATTTCCAGCTGTCTACAGATGGGCTTTGGTTCACCACTCCCCACTCTCCTTCATTCACAAAGATAGGATTTTTTTTCTTTGATGCCTGATACCTGATTGCATAGACACCTTGTGATCACATAGGCTAGTATGCTTCGTCCATGTGGGCTTTGTTGCTTCTGAGCTAGATGGCTGCTTGTTTATCTTCAGGCCTTAAGCCCCAGACGCTATATCTTTTCATAACTGGGCACCATCAGCTTCCTTCACAGCATTTGCTTATGTGCCTGCTTTGTCTTCAGCGATCGTGTTGAGAAGGTGAGCATCATGGAATGCCAGTTTAATAGAACAAAGTGTTCTTGCAGTGAAGGAGTACTTGAGTGGAGGTCCAATGTCCATCTGCTACCTTAATACTAAACATATAAATATATATACATAGATCTGTTTCCCCATCCTAATATATAAATATATTTACGTATGTACATGTCTGTATTTAGGCCTCTATAAATGTCCTTTGCCTCCAAGTTCTTTCCTCTATTTCCTTTTGCTTTCCTTTTGTCCCACAATCATGCTTAGCCTTCATTTGGGTTTCAGTAATTCCTTGTGGAATTACATTACCCTTGATCAAACCCTACCAGGCCTCCTATACCCTCCTCACCACTGATATTGAATCACTTGTTTCTTTGTCCCTGGGTTTGTTAACACCACTTCCTTTCCCCCACACCTCCCCTTCTCCCAAGTCCCCTTGGAACCATCAGTCCCATTGTTTTCTCCTCCAGATTGTTTATCCCGCCTATCTTATCTAGATAGACACGCAGAGATAATAATATGCACAAAAAGAAAACAAAACAAATACAAAGAGAAGAAAACCCTGTAAATAGGTCAAGGTCTGTTTGTTGACCTTTAGGAGCATTTTCTGGTAGAGTCTAATGGGGTGCCAGGCCCTGGCCCCAAAGTCTATTGTTGGTATTTTCTCAGGACTTCCTTTCTCTGCTCCCCTAGCTGTTCTGTTGCATGCCCTTAGTGTTTTGTCTTGGTGTGGTGGGGTCAGATCGGGCACAATTCCTTTACTGTGTCTCCAGTGTTGTACCCGGTAGGGTTATGGGTCAGTGAGGGATGTCAAGTCTCCTAGTGGGGCTGGCCAAATGGTCTTCTCTGTGCATTGACTGCTCTGAGCAGGGATATTGTCCTCAAGGCTTGGTGGGCCAGGATGTGCTCCACTCTCTCTTCCTTTCCCTTCATTTGTTTCTGTGTGCTCTGATCAGACATGTCCCTCTCCCTGAGCTGTAGCTTCAATGCTGTCCTCTGAAGTGAATTCTTCTGGGGGAAGGGAAAGCTGTCCATGTACTTGGGATTGGGCCGTGCCCCTCAGACTTCTCTACTGGTTGCCTGCTTCATGCTGATGTGTTGCATTCACCTCTTGGAGCACCAGGTTGAAGTCTGGTCCCTCTTTCCCTGTGGAGATATAAACAATACCCTTGTTTGGGTGAGTTAGTGCCCCATTCCTCCACTACCCATTTCTTGGTTTTTGTTTGTTTCTTTTTGCCACCTACCTACTTTTTAATTGGCTACCACATGTATCCCTGGATTGGGTCTGGCCCCAGTCATACTACTTGGTCCTCACCCAGGAATGTTTGTATACAGTAGCTTTTTCCCTATGCCTCTTTTGCATTTTTTTAAGCTTACCTCATCAGACTCACCTTGTACTTGTCCTTTGGTGCTTGGATTACTTTGCTTAGCATTATTTCCTCCAGTTATTCCCAAGCGACAATGTGCTTCATGCGTTCATCACTGCTTTTTAGTGATGTGTAGTACTCCATTTTATGTATGTACCACAGTTTTTTAAATCCATTCATCTGTTGATTGAAATTTGGGTTGTTTCCTACACCTTGCAAATGTGCTGTGTGATGAACATTGGAGCACAGATGTCTGGTCATGGTTTGTTTCTTGCCTCTTCTGGGTCTATGCCCAGTGGGAATGTTGCTGGGTCTTGTGGTAGCTCAATTTCCATCAGTTTTAGATATTGCCAACTCGATGTCCATAGTGGCTGTACATACCTACAGGTCCACCAGCAGTGGGTGAGAATTCCTATCTCACCACAGCCACTCCAACACTTGTTGCTTTTTGGGCTTTGGAATTGGTCTATCTTTGTGGGTGTTAGGTGGTATCTCATAGTTGTTTTAATTTGCATTTCTTTTATGGCTAATGATCGGGAGCATTTTCTCATATGTTTATTGGACATTCAGATTTCTTCCCTTGTGAGCTTTCTGTCCAGGTCCTTTGCACACCTCCTCAATGGGTAATTTGTTTGTTTTTCTTTCTTTTGGGAAGCTAGCAGTGCATTGTAGATTTTAACAATAAGGCCTTTGTCTGATGTGTCATTGCTAAAGAAGTCTACCCGGTCCATAGGCTCTCTTATTTCTCTCTTGGTGAATTCTTTTGATGTACACAGGTGTTTTATCTTCAGTATATCCCCTTTGTCAATTTGTGACTCATCTGTATTTGTGTCCTTCACTATTTCTGATAGCCTGTGTATTCCCTGTGCCAAAGTTCTTAGGTTGGTCCTAATCCCCTCATTGATGGCCCTAACACTGGGGTTTTTACCTCGAGGTCTGTGATCCACCTTGAGTTTATTTTTGCGCATGGAGTGAGAATAAGGGTCTTGCTTTATTTTTCTGCAGTTAGATATCCATATTTTCCAGCACCACTTGTTGAAGAGGGCATCTGCTTCCCATTTGATCTTTTTTGTGCAATTATCAACGACCAGTTGTCTGTATGCTGATGATTTTATTTCTCGGTTTTCAGTTCTTTTCTATTGGTCTTGAGTATCTGTCATTATACTAATGCCATGCAGTTTTGACCACTGGGGCTGTATGATATATGCTAAAGTCAGGTAAAGCAAACCCGCCGACTGTGTTCTTCTTCTTGAGTTCTCTGCTAATTCAGGGATTCTTCCCTCTCCATATAAAGTTGGTAATCATTTTATCCATTACTTTGAAGAACAATGAGAGTAATTGTGTCAGGATTGCATTAAACTTATGTGGTGCCTTGAGCAGAACTGACATCTCTACTATATTGAGTCTTTCAACCTACTAGCATGGGGTATTCTTACATTTGTAGAGGTCACTCTTGGTTTCTTGTAATAGTGTTCTGTAGTTTTCCTCATATAAATCTTTTGTTCTTTTAGTCAGGTATACCCCTAGATATTTCAATTCGTGCTTGCTATTGTGAAGGGTATCACCTTTTTTATTTCCTCTTCTGTGGTCTTATCCAATGTGTATAGCAGTCCGATGGACTTCTGCTTGTTGTTCTTGTATCCTGCCACTCTGCCAAACTCCTCTATTGCTTCCAGTTCTCCCCTTGTAAAGCTTTTGGGATTTTCAATATATAAAATCATCTGTGAATAACCAGAGTTTAAACTCTTCCTTCCACTTTGATGTCTTTCTTTTGCCTTATGCTGTTAGCTAAAACCTCCAGTATGATGTTAAATAAGAGTGGGGACAAGGAGCATCCTTGTCTGGTTCTTTTTTTTTCAGTGGGATTGTTTTAGTCTTTTCTCCATTGATTACATCATTGGCTGTTGGTTTTTTTTATATAGCTTGTATTATCTTGAGGAATTTTCCTTCCATTCCTATCATCCTGAGTGTCTTAAACAGGAATTGGTGTTGGATGTTGTCGAATGCTTTATCCACATCTATCAATATTATCATGTGGTTCTTAAAGTTTTTCATGTCATTGTGGTGAATGATACTGATGGTGAATGATACTGATGAACCATCCCTGCATTCTTTCCACTCTTAAGCCAATGCTATCTTGGGGTCTGTTTTCTATGTGTTGCCCTCTGGGTGAGGTTGTTCTATGTGGTGGTCTCTTATTTATTCTTGGTGAGTGTTGTTCTTCTGCCCTTACTTGGTCGGCAAGGACCTTTTGTAGGGCTGGGTTTCTTCTAAAGTATTCTTTGAGCTTTTTCCTTGTCTGGGAAGACTCTTACTTCTCCATCTATCTTGATCAATAATTTGGCTGGGTAGAGTATTCTTGGATTTGCATTGTTTCCCTTCAATTTTTGGAATATGTTACTCCACTCTCTCCTCTTCTTCATAGTTTCTGCTGATAAGGTCTGAGTATATTCTTATTTGGGAACCTTTATATGTGATTGCTTGTTTTTCCCTAGCTGCTCTCATGGTTTTTTCCTTTTCCTCAAAGTTGGATAGTTTAACTATTATGTGCCTTGGTGACTTCTTGAGATTCAGTCTAGCTGGTGCTCTTTCAGCCTCCTGAATGGTTTCCATTCATTAAGCTTGGAAAGTTTTCCTCCAAGAATTCTCTCACTATTTATGCAGATGGCTTCTTTGTTGTGTCTTCCTCTGGTAATATGATTAGTCTGATGTTATTCCTGTAGAAAGCATCAGACATAGCTCTTAGGTTATCTTCAGACTCTCTGATGGTCTTACTAGAGTTTTTTTCCTCACGTTTGTTGAAGTATGCTTGGCTGTCCTCTAGGTCACTGGTGCCCCCAGTCAATTGGTGGAGTCCATGAGTCTGCTACTATTTTTTGTTGTCTTGTCCCTAAGCTCTTGTATTTCCCTGTGGTGTATGGACTTTATCTCCTCTCTCATTTCATCCTCTTTCCCTCGTAAACCAGTGTTATGTTATTTGGAGGGTAAGCTGGATGGTCCTCTCAGGGGACGCTTGTTGGGTGATTGTGGACCCACGAAGATGGTGCTGTACTGGGTGATCTCACAAGAAGCCTTGATGCTGTGGCCATGGCAGCTTGGGGCACCACAGAGGGCATGCAGGGTTATCCACTGCAATGGGAGTTCCACGGAAGGCTGGTGGGTTACTTGCTTTGGTATAGAGCACCAAGCATTGTGGACGGAATTACCCTGGTCTAGTAGATCGCTGCAGCAGTTGGGCTGAGGTTCCTGCAGCAGTGAGGAACATTGGCAAGTGTTAGCTAAGTTGCCTTAGGCTATGTTAGGCACTTTGGCAGGCAGGAGGAAGTTCCCTCAGTCATGTTAGACCACAGCACAGAGGATAGATAGGAGCTCCCCTAGGTATACACACAGGATTTCCCCCAAAGAAGGTGAGTGGGATTTCCCCAGCCACATGGTAAACACTGCAGAGGGTGGGCAGGCAAAATTTCCCACCACCACCACCACACCCCCACCACCACCCCGAAGAAGGTGGGTGGAATTTCCCCCAGAATAAATTGGGTGGGATATCTCCTGGTGGAGGGTGGGAGGGCTTTCCAAAGCCTGGGGTTATGTTGCAGAGGGGTAGAGCTCTTCCAACTGGGTGGAGGGCAAACCTAAATGCCCCAGGCTAAGGGGAGTGGTCTGGAGGCTGGCAGTGGCATGTGAGAGAAAAGGGAAAAGGAAAACAAAACAGAAAACAAAACAACACTAAGCCCACTGAGACTATGGGGGCGGGGGGTGGGGGTGGGCGTGGACATATGTATACATATATTCATTGAAGAATTATTCATGAATGGAAACAACTTAAGTACCTATCAACAGAAGAATGCAAAAACAAACTACCATTATGTAGTTAATTTTGTTTCTCGTGCTTTACAGAAAGAACAACTAAAGCTTAAGGCAAAAAACAAACTCACTGTCATTGAGTTAGTTCCAACTCATAAGGATCCATAGGACAGAGTAGAACTGCCCCTGTGGGTTTCCAAGACTGGAATCCTTTATGGGAGGAGAAAACCCCATCTTTCTTTCTTGGAGTGGTTTCAAACTGTTGACTTACACTTAGTAGCCCAATTCATAATCACTAAGTCACCAGCACTCCAAACAAAATAGACAGACCATAAAATAGACAATAACACCCATGAGGCATGTGTTCCTTAGAATAATTACAGGTGATCAAAAAGACAACATTTTCCCAAAAGTCAATAGGAGAAGCCAGAAAGGGGAAAACAATTTGAGTGAGAAAAAAAAAACAACTGGAAAGCCAGGGCAGAAATGGAGAGTACTGGCACATTTTGGGGAATGCAATCAATGTTATGTATTATTTTTATATAAGAAACCATCAAATGGGAAATTAATCTGCTCCATAATCTTTCACTTAAAGCACTTTTTAAAAAAATTTGGAGGTCCCATGCTTAGGAAACTGTGAATTTGGGAAGTGGGCATATACATTTAAAGCAACATAAGTATCAATTGGCATATATTGTGAGCCAACTGATTGATGAAGACAACTGTAACTAGAAAAAATTTTTAATTAAAAAAAAGGTATTGTTTACACCCTGGACCTGTCAACTCTGAATCCCATTCTAGTTTTAGTAGTCAGAAATCAAGAACCTGAAGGTTGCCTTCCTCTTGAAACTTTAAGCACTGCTAAAAAGCTTTCTTCCTGCTCCTGTCTTGGGATTCAAGGCGACCTTGTTTACGCTCACTGGGACTGGTGGCCATCTCTTTGCTAATCAAGCTTGGTGTTTAGCTAGTTTTCATAATCTGTGCTCAGTCAACAGGATTTTCTCAGAATCGTTCAGTACCTTATATCATCAAGGTGCTTTTAGATTCTGTGATCACAGGTGAACAAGAGAGGTTCAGGGTCTGCCCTTCTTATACCTGTGCTCTAAAGGAGGACAAAGGCGTTAAAAGCTATATAACTTTTAAAAATATAATACTTTTCATGCTTCGCTATTACTTGATTCTGACTTGTAGTGACCCTATATAGGGTTTCTTAGCTTATAAATTGTTACAGGAGCAGGTAGCCTCGTTTTTCTCCAAGGAGCACCTGGTGGGTTTGAAACACTGATGTTGCAGAGAGAGGGAAGCTCTAACTAGGGGCATCAGCCTAGGCAAAAGCCAGCAAAGGGCTTATTAAGGAAGTAATTAAGCTGACAGGAAAAAAAAAAGGTGAGTCTAACACAACTGTTGATCTCCTCTCACCTGGAGCAAAGCAAACTAGAGTGAAGAAAACCAAAGACTCAAATAAACATTTGGTACAAAGGATTCATAGAACACAAAAACCACAGCATCCACTGGCTTAAAATCAGAACTAGATGATGCCTGGCTACCACTAGTGACCACTCTATTCGGGATTAAAATAGTTGCTCATGAGTAGAGAGGGAGCAAAATGTTGTACAAAATTCAAATTCATCAAAAGGCCTAGGCTTCCCACTCTGATAATGCCTGGTGGGATACGTGAGATTGTAGCCCTTAGATATTCTTCAAGCTTGGAACTGAACCTATATATGCAGATCACCTTTCAGCCAAACAACAGGTCTCTAAAGTGAGCAGTAAATCCTATGAAGAATGTGCTCCTCAGAACAAGCAGACATATGTGACCAAATGGGCAGCATTTGCACACACCCCCACACTGAAAAAAGTCGCGAAGGTCACCACCACCACCACTAACAACAACTACAAACACTCCTGAAGACCAAAAGGGGCAAGAAAGAAGGGCAAATGAAAACCATGAACCCAGGAAAGAGGCGGGAAGAGTACTGTCATGTTGAGGAATTGCAACTAATGCCATGAAACAATAGGTGCATAAATTATTGGCTAATAAAGTATGTTGGCTAAGAAAGTAATCTGCTGTCTGAACTTTCAGTCAAACCACAATAGAATCTCAAAGCCGACTAGTATAAGATTGTCAGCCGGAGAGAAAGGCAGTGAGGGGGGAAGAGATTGCATAAAAGTAGAGACCAGTGTGGCTGGAATAGAGTGACCAAGGGAGAGAGTAGCAAATGAGGGCCAAATTATGTAGAACCATATGGTCGAGGTTAGAGAATTTGGATTTTAATCTAAAAGTAAAGAGAATCCACTGGGACATTTAAAGTAGAAAACTATAATCATACATATGTATATTTAAAGATCACTCTGGGATGTCAGAGCACTGTTTGGATAATTAATTAAAAGATGACAAGACAAGTTGAGGAAAGATTAGCTAGGAATTGATTTTGATTTTACAAACCTATCACTGAGTTCCAGAGTGCTTGGCACACATGTCAAAATAAATTGTGATTAATGAGTACTGAGGCAAGAGGAAGTATTCATGAAGAAGAGAGATTTGAATTGAGCTTTTAAAAGGAAGCATGCCTTAAATGAATGGGGAAAAGATGAGGTGGTATTTGTTGTAATGACAGGAAGTATAGATGTGTACAGCAATATGATGAAGCAGATATTTAATATTGTCCTAATTTTATAGGTGAAAAAAATTAAATTTTAGAGCTTTTGTTATATGATCCAAGAGTCATAGATGCAATAGCTCAGTCCAAGTTGACTGACTCGAGAGAATTTCATTCCAGGGAACTGGGTTTGGTCATTTTTTCATAAGCTCCCCAAGTGATTGTGATGTGCAACCAAGGTTAGGGACACCCGATAGAGTGAGAGAAAAGGGGACTGCAACTTGGAATGCTTCCTCAGAGAAATCTGAATGGGAGTCACTGAAGGAGACATGGAGCATCAAAGACCCTGACGATAACAGAAGATTACAGAAGCCTGTGAAGAAATTTGAGGAGAAGGTTATAATACAGGGAAGCAGAAAACCCTGGGGAAAACATAACCTACTATGTGTTGGCCGTTAACATGGCCGCAGAAAAAGCAGCTTTGGGCGAGTGGGGTGATTCAAGTCGCCATCACCACTGCTCTGCTTTTGAGGCAAGAAATCCAGAATCGGACAATTACAGGATTTCCCTTCTAAAGCAATTTTATAAATTTTTAAAAATCATTTTATTGGGGGCTCATACAAGTCTTATCACAATCCATACATGCGTCCATTGTGTCAAACACATTTGTACATTTGTTGCCCTCATCATTCTCAGAACATTTGCTTTCTACTTAAGTCCTTGGCATCAGCTCCTCATTTTTCCCTTCCCTCCCCACTCCCCCTCCCTCACGAACCCTTGATAATTTATAAATTATTATTTTGTCATGTCTTACACTGTCCAACGTCTCCCTTCACCCACTTTTCTATTGTCCGTCCCCCGGGAGGAGGTTATATGTAGATCCTTGTGATCAGTTTCCCCTTTCTAGCCAACTCTCTCTCCACCCACTCTCTTTCTTTTATTTTTAAATTTTTAAAAAATCATTTTATTGGGGCTCATCCAACTCTTATCACAATCCACACATACATCAATTGTGTAAAGCACATCTGTACATTCGTTGCCCTCATCATTCTCAAAACTCGCTTTCTGCTTGGGTTCCTGGAATCAGCTCCTCATTTATCAATTCTAACCTTTCAGAAATCAGGATGTGTTTTATAACGGCCGTTTACAAATGTAGTGCCCATACAACGTTACCATTAAATCAATGATGTGCCATACCAGTGATTGCATCTTAAAGGCCAATAAACACGCATGAGCGAAGGGTCCAGGTGCTCGTAATAAGAATTTCAAAAGCATTAGTAAGCAGGGTCTCTCAAGTTACTCCCTCGCTTTCAGGTCCAGACAGATGTAAGCAGAAGACTCATTTGATGAGGAATGGTTGCCATAAAGGGGTATGGATTTCGGTTTTGTGTTTCTGAATTAAAGAAAACATCGTCTTGCTTTAAATATCTGAAGTTTCTCTAGAGTTTTGACCCAATGATTAATTAATTTCTTTCTTTTAAAAATAATGTTATTGGGGGCTCTTACAGCTCTTATAACATTCCATGCATCAATTGTATCGAGCATATTTGTACATTTGTTGCCATCATCCTTTCCAAACATTTTCTACTTGAGCCCTTGGTATCAGCTCCTCTTTTTCCTCTCCCACCCTCGTGAATCCTTGATCAATTACATGTTATTATTATTTCATGTCTTACACTGTCCTTTGTCTCTCTTCATCCGCATTTCTGTTTTTTGTCCCCATTGGTGGGGGGTGGCTATATATCCAACCTTTCGCCCCTTTCCCAGCCCAACCATCCCCCTACCCTTATGATATTGCTACTCCCACTACTGTTCCTGGCAGGTTTATCTGTCCTGAATTCCATGTGTCGAAAGCTATTATCTGTACCAATGTATGTTCTCCAGTCTAGCCAGATTTATAAGACAGAACTGGGTCGACATAGTAGGGGATGGGGTGGAGGGTGGAGGAAGCATTCAGGAAGCAGAGGAAGGATGTGTGACTCGTCGGTGCTGTACTGCACCTTGGTTAAATGGCTTTGCAATTGGGTTTTTCAAAAGAGCTTCAAAAGTTTCATGGAAGAATAAAATTAAAAGATAATGCATTTTACCACAGACATTTGAAGTCTTTTCCTGCATACATGGACTATAGTATGTATAAATTTCCAAGGCAAATTAAGAGAGGTCAAATAATGAATTGGCAGTATTCTTTTTTTTTAAAGAAGTAAATTAGGTAAAAAAAAACACTTCCCTGTACACAGTTTTCACAATGCCAAAGAATCTGTCATATCTTTTAGGGCTTTAACAAATAATACCAAGCTTACCTTCAGGAATGCCTCCATGTCTCTAGATTTCCAATGAAAGCAAACTTAATTTTCTAACTCTTTACTGAAGTCTAGAAACATTAGTTATAGGGTTAGAACTTGTTGCAAGTTAAAGCTTACTGCAATATAAAGCCGCTCAGCATGAGATTAATCTTAAAGACTGCAGTTCTAAATGGGGTGCTGAATAGCCAATTCCCTTGATATGATTGAACAATTGAACTATTCAATTGTCTGATACGTAAATTGTGTGCCAATAAAAATGTTGGGGGGGGAAAGAGTAGGTTTCTCTAAAGCCATATTGTTTTAGAGGTCAGAAAGCTTGGAAAGGAACAACATTTTGCTCTTGTAGCTATTTATTAATTATTTATGTTTACTTAATATTAATTATTTAATATCAGTTACTTAGTATCAATAATTTAATATTGATGCAATTTATTAATTATTGTTTAATAAAAATACTTATTTATTAAAGCTTTGAATCTCAAACCATGTCCTTTTTGAATCAGTAGCACACATTATTGCTTAGTCATGGTATGTTTTGTTCCCTTCTGGAGTGGGTGAATTTTCTTTACTTCAGAGTTAGCAAATACAGGAGACAAGAAATACCAAATAGAAAATCCAAGCCTTATGTTAAAACCAGCAGTCCCAAATTATCCAAAGTATAGAAGTAGAATGTTTGCCTGCTGCCTCAGTTGCTTACGTTTCTTTCTTTTTTTCTCTCAAAACCATTTTACTGGACTTACTACAGATGCCATACCATTCCATAGTTCTATCACATCGAGCAGTGTTGTACAATTACTGCCACAATCAGTTTCCAAACATTCTTTTCCCTCTTGAACTTCTTGACCTCAGCTCCCTTTTACCATGTCCACCACTACTGTACCCCCCAGAAACCACTAGTCTACTTGCTGCTCCTATAGGTTCATCAGTCCTATGTTTCAGATACTGAAAAACATGTAACAAAAATTCAAGAGGGTGACCCCCAATATATAACATATCTGAGATAATCCCCAATACGAACAAACAGAAAACAAACAAAAAAATCAGAAAATGTCGAAAACCAGATCAAGCCTAATGTGCATCAGAAGGGGGATCAATTGACAAGGTTTTAACGGCTCAAGTCAGGTTTATCATTTGGTCCTCTATAGTCATCTCTCCAATGCACTCTAGCAACTGCTTTCCTCCTATCCCTCTATGATGAACAGAGGAAAAGCGCCAGAGGCTTATTCCCTGTGTCGGTCCTACAAATGTATCTTGGGATCCCACTGTCGTCCATAGTCTTTTGCAAAACAGATTCTCACAATTTAGACTATGATGCGATTCCCTCCATCACCTGAGATTCTTGGGGTTCCCCTAACCTAGTGGTTCTCAACCTTCCTAATGCCGTGACCCTTTAATATAGTTCCTCATGCTGTGGTGACCCCCAACCATAAAATTATTTCCGTTGCTACTTCATAACTGTAATTTTGCTACTGTTCTGAATCATAATTTAAATACCTGATATGCAGGATGTATTTTCATTGTTACAAAATGAATATAATTAAAGCAGTGATTAATCACAAAAACAATATGTAATTACCCATATATGTTGTGAAATATTTATTTCTAATTACAAATAAATGAAATTTTGTCTTGAAGCATGGGTAACAGTCTTAATATAACAACAGTAAGCTACATTGCTACATTTTGCGACAGTATGTATAAAAAGCCAACGTCAGTACAAAGGTTGAAAGCTTCTTTCTCACCAGATCAGAAATTCTCGAGGCAGTCTTTGAAAGAGCACAACGAAGATCATCTTCCACAACAAGTCTACTTCTGTATTTAGACTTGACAGCCAACATGCTGGAAAAGCCTATTTCACAAAGCTATGCTGTTGGCAATGGAAGAAGAAGGCACAACACCGTCTCAGACAGAACAGGATATGACTGCCAACACTTGAACTGGCATTGTAGAGAAATCAGTTCTTGCTGCATCGCTGTTAATAAGTTCAATGAACTCCTCTTGTGTTGTCTCAGCAACACCTTTGACTGTGAATGGGCTTCTGTGAATGGGCGGTAGCTGCTTTTAACAGCATAGCTGCTTTCAACACAGCAGCTGCTTTCTGCACAGCAGCTCCTCTCTACACAGTAGCTTCTCTCTGCACATGTGACTGGTCCACATAAATACATTATGGCGCAAACTCTGTCACACACACCTGTCTTTGTATGGGGTGTGTGTGATGGGGTTGGCACGATGATGTCATCACACGGGTACTGGTATGTGGGCATATCTGCATGTGGGCGGACCTACATGGAGACAGCTAGAGGAGTGGTGTCTTGGTTCCTAAGACCATCAGAAATATGTGTTTTCTGATGGTCTTAGGTGACCCCTGTGGAAGAGTCATTCAACTCCTAAAGGGGTCATGACCCACAGGTTGAGAACCGCTGCCCTAATCAAACATCACAAGGTGGGTGGCTTTAAAGATTAAAGAGTCCATCAAGAAAGAAGCCATCCCTTGCCTCGCTCCTAGCTTTCAGGGGCTGTCAGTATTTCCTGGTGTTCCGTTACTACCTGTAGATGCCTCTTAATGTGGTATATTTCCCCTATGTGTCATTGTTTTGATTTTTCCCTTTTATAAAATATCCTTCCTAAGGATTTAGGGTCAGGAATCACTTCATACCTAACTGATAGCAACAACAACAAAAATCTGATTTTCAAAGAAGGTGGCATTCAAAGGTAAAAGAATTCAAACTACAACATATCTTTTTAAAGGACTTAGTTCAATTCATAACATTTTTAAGGGTGTTTAAAATAGCTTTTTATTTATTTATTTTTAAAATAATTTTATTGGAGGCTTGTACAACTCTTATCACAATCCACATATGTGCATCCATTGTGTGGATCACTTTGTACATTTATTTCCCTCATCATCTCAAAACCTTTGCTTTCTACTTGAGCCTCCAGTAACATTTGCCATGAAAAAGAGTGAGATTCCAGACTTTGGGACCATTTTAAAAATTAGGAAGAAGGATTTAGACATAAAGCAATTTTACAAACACTCTACCCTGAATCTTCTTCCTCTTTTTTCCATCTTCAATCTCAGTGAGAAGATATGGAAAGCCACTCAGAATAGCAGGATCACTCAGCCATGTGAATTTGTATACTTTCCTAATGTATGTCAGCTGGTTGCTTGGTGATGAAAAGCATTTCACTGTAGTCGGAGCTCAGAACTATGAAGTGGAGCCTCAGACTTTAATTGTGGTGGAGTGAAAATTTTTGCATATCGCTCTTCTACCCAAGTCTCTGTAATTCCCATCAAATGACTGGGTGGCACTACACAGAAAGACTATAATACTAACAGAGGGGATTGGTCAGTTTTTGTTACTACCCTTCCCTGGCTATCAAATGGGCCATCTTTGTAGCAGCAGCAAAGAGAGAACCCCTTAAGGACTTTGTAAAAACATGTCTGTGGTGTCTGGGTAAAGTGATGGAGGCCGCCAATCCCATATGCATCAGAGATGTGGCATAAGGACTCAGGAGAGTAGCACTGAGACTATGTGGTACCTTCTCCTTATCTGGCCCAAGACTGTGGAACTGTGGGACACACTGACAGATGGGCTGCCTTCTTGGGCATGGACGCAAATGCTAAGGAACTATGTGACTGAAAGACTGAGAGCTGGACAGAGAGATTTGGCTGCTGACTAAGATGAATGATTGTATCCTTAGTGTTTGCTGATCCTGACTTGTAGTAACCCATTGACTTCCCTAATATACTCTCTTAATTGTGAATATTGTCTGAGTTTTTTGCTTCCATTGCAATGAATTATCAAAGCCAATATAGATGTAGAGTGGTATGGGAGAAACCGTTGGTGACAGATAGATAATGAACAATTAATGAAGAGTGAAGGCATGTCTGAGCCCAACCTCATGGCAGTAGGGAAACAAGAGGAGGTAATCAGGGATGTAGATTTAACCCCCCACCAATCTTTGACACAGCCCCTGCAGGTCTGTCTATATCATCAGTTCCTCAAACCAAGCATGTTCTTGTCTATATGTGTGTGCGGTGGTTTTGTGTTTTGTTTCATGATTTATTGTGAATTGGGTGAAGGTTATGGCACAGTTCAGTTTCCCATTAAACACTTCATACATATTTTGTTTCATGTCATTATTTGCAATCCCCACAATGCAGCTTCACTGAGCCACGCCCTCCCTCTGTTTCCTGTTTGCATTCCTCCTTTCTTAAAGACTGTGAGCTTTCTCTTTGGGCAAATGCTGTCCTTTGATCTCAAACCCTTGATCATTCTAAGGTGTGTGTACTTCACTAGTGCTATTGTTCCCCTTATGGACCTGCCTGTTGTTTGGATAAAAACTGAGCCAGGAGGGTAGTTCATTTCCAGACCTAAAGGATTTTCCCACATGCTATTTTTTTTAACAAATTACTCCCAACACATAAACACACACACACACACACACGCACATACACACATTTTTGTTTTATTCACAAAATTAAGAAGTTAACAGTCATTCTTTAAAAATTTTTTAAATGGTTTTATTAGCATACACTTCACGTATTATACTATTTAGCATTCATTCTTCATTCAATTCTTTATTCAATGCAACCTTATTTGCTGAAAGTGGGTAGGACTTGAAGCACTTGCTGATGAAGATCAAGGGTTGCAGCCTTTATTATGGATTACAACTCAATGTAATGAAGACGAAAATCCTCATAACTGGATCAATATCTAACCTCATGATAAATGGAGGGAAGGTTGAGGTTGTCAAGAATTTTGTCTACAATCAATGCTCATGGAAGCTAGTCAAGAGATCAAAAGAGATATCAAATTGGGTTAATCTGCTGCACAAGACCTCTTTAGAGTAACGAAGAGCAACGATGTTACATAGAGGACTAAGATAGACCTGACTCAAGCCAAGGTATTATCTATTGCATCATATGGATGTGAAGGTTGGACTTTGAATCAGGAAGACAGTAGAAGAATCAATGTATTTGAATTGTGGTGCTGGAGAAGAATATTGAAAGTACTAATACATACTGCTGAAAGGATGAACAAATCTCTCCTGGAAGATGCACAGCCAGAGTGCTCCACAGAGGCAAGGGATGGTGAGACTTTGTCTTATATACTGTGGACATGTTGTCAGGAGAGATCAGTCCCTGCAGAAAAACATCATGTTTGCTAAAGTGGAAGCAGTGCAAAATAAGGAAGGCCCTCAATGAGATGGAATGACACCGTGGCTACAACAATGGGCGTGAGCACAGGAGCAATTGTGAGGATGGCACAAGACTGTGAAGTGTTTCATGCTGCTGTGCATTGTGTCCCTCTGGGTTGGAGTTGAATCGATGGCACTTAACAACAACAACAGCAGCAGCAGCAGCTACTTATTTCAATCATTATTTATGAAGCATACACTATGCTTGGTTCAAGTATCTTGCTATACTAAGTGGTTTGTGATTAGCTGCTAACCTGATGGTTATTGGTTTAAACCTATGTGTTAGTCCGGGTTGACTATAGAAACAAATCCAGAGATGCTCATTTGTGTGCAAGAGATAATTTTATATCCAAGAGTAATTATATATTAAGAAAACATCCCACATCAGTGCAGATCAAGTCAATAAGTTCAATATTACCCCCATAAGTCCAATATTAGCCTGCATGTCTGATACTAGTCCATAAATTCTTCTATAGACTCACACAGCACATGCAATGGTGCCAACAGCGGGAAGATCACAGGCCAGTGAAGGGGAAGTATTGTGGAAGCATCTCAGCACTGGTGTGGCTCCTTCAGCTCCAGGATTCTGGCTGCCATCAGCATAGCTTCATGTGGCTTGTCAACAGAATGTGAAGCAGAGAGAGAGTGTGGCCCACCTCGCAAGAGAAAGAGAGGACGTTCCCAGCATCCTCATGAGAAGGCTATACTCACAAGGAAGCATGTTCAGGCTCTGACCTGATAGGCAGGCTAGACTCTATCCCTTCAATCTATTTATAAAGTTTGCATAAATTATGTAACTACTACAACCCACCTTGGCACTTGCAAAATAAAGGCCTGGCAAAGTGCTTCTGTAAAGATTAGAGACAAGAAAGCTCCATAAAGCAGTTCTCTTCTGTAACACACGGGGTTGCTACATAGGGAATCAAGGGCTGATTCAACAGCAGCTAAGAACATGCTAGATGCAGGAGTACCTGGGCAAGGCAAATGAGTCAATACCTAGCTATGAACTGCAGGTTTGAATCCACCCAATACCTAGCTATGAACTGCAGGTTTGAATCACAGCTCTGTAAACTATGGCACACATGGAATTGACTCCAAGGCAACCATCTTTAGTTTAGTGAATTAGTTAGATAGTTAGTTTTTCCCCTAGTACTTGAATAGGGAATACTAATACCAAGCATTTGAGAAACAAAGATAAAAATATATAGCCTGTGACATTAAGATGCTGATTATACAGGAAGGAAAATAAAACTAAGATTCAATAATAATTTAATTCAACAGCATAAGGTCGAGTGTGAAGAAGTGCACTATGACAGCTGAGAGGAAGAAATGCCTCTTGCTCCCTGGAAGCCTTTAGTCAAGCTTCAAGACATAGTGTATTCACTCTCTCTTTTGTGAAGTTGTTAGCATTCCCATTGCCCTCTCTTCTGATTCCTCTTATAAGACATGACTTCATTTCCTTGCATATTTATGTTCCCCATGAGATTGGGGGGAGAAAGGGGGAACCCATCTCAAGGTTGGATATATAGGCCCTCCCCCAAAGGGGATGAATAACAGAAATGTGTGTGAAGAGAGACAACGGAATGTGTAAGATACGAAATAATAATAACAATGTATAATTGATGAAGGATTCATGAGGTGGGAGGGTTGTGGAAGGAGGGGGGAAAAGAAGCTCTTACACCAAGGGATCAAGTAGCAAATGTTTAGAAAATGATGATGGCAACATATGTGAAAATATGCTTGACACAATTGTTGTATGGAATGTTATAAGAGCTTTAAGAGCCCGCAATAAAATGATTTTTTTAAATAAAAAAGAGAATGAACAAATAAAGCATGACCAGTCATCTGTGCTCCAGTGTTTATTGCGGCACAATTCACAATCACAAAGACTTGGAAACAGCCTAGGTTTCCTATTATAGACGAGTGAATTAGTAAACTCTGGCACATACACACAATGTATATGCAAAGTACTATGCAACACTGAAAAGCACGTACGATCACATGAGTCCACTGAGGTAAGTACAATCAGCACGGCAGAAATAGATGAACAGACACTTATCTCACAACACATGGGTGGAAGCATAGGCAGTTTTGGGGAGGTCAGACCAAACCCAGGGGGGTACATAAAGAACACAAAGAAGGGGAAAGGAGAATGAGGAGGGAGAATCGGGGTGGAGAGAAACTGAGATGATGACATGGGGGAGATTATTGGTTGAGTCCCCACAAAATAGGAAGTGCATACAGACCCCACCATGACGCACCAAACCAGGAGGGCAATGTAACATGTGGAGGAATCCATAAAAAGACTGGATTATATGGCCATCCCCAACCAGAACCAGCCTGACCCCCACCCTGGAAGCATGTGCCACAGAGAACGACACTAGACCTTCTGGTGTGGGAAAGGAACCGGCCTACCATACCTAGACGGAAGCGGAAGCAAATGAAGGGGAGGGAAGGGAGTGGAGCACACCCTGGGCCACCAAGCCCTGAGGACAATAGCCCCGCTCAGAGCAGCCAATGCACAGAGAGGACCATATGGCCAGCTCCACTACGAGACACGACATCCCGCACTGATCCAAAACCCTACAGAGAAAACATTGGAGACATAGTGTAGGAATTGTGCCCGATCTGACCCCACCACATCAAGACAAAACACTAAGGGCGTGCAACAGAACAGCAAGGGGATCAGAGAAAGGAAGTCCCGATGAATACCAAAAATAGACATTGGGGCCAGGGTGTGGCACCTCATCACACCCCACCTGAAAACATTCCTAAAGGTCAACAAACAGACCTTGAACTATTTACAGGATTTCCATTTTGTTTTGTAATTTTGTGTGTCATTGGTTTTTTGTTGTTGTTGTGGTTGCTGTCATCGTTATGTTTTTCTTTGTCACTTCCTTTGCACTGTCTTGTTTTGTTTTTTTTTTAACAATTTATTGGGGCTCATACAATTCTTTTCACAGTTCATACATATACATACATCAATTGTATAAAGCACATCTGTACAGTCTTTGCCCTAATCATTTTTTTTCTCTTTTCTTCTTTTAAATTTTATTAGGGACTCATACAACTCTTACCACAATCCATACATATACATACATCAATTGTATAAAGCACATCCATACATTCCCTGCCCCAATCATTCTCAAGGCATTTGCTCTCCACTTAAGCCCCTTGCATCAGGTCCTCTTTTTTTTCCCCCCTCCCTCCCCATTCCCCCCTCCCTCATGTGCCCTTGGTAATTTATACATCGTTGTTTTGTCATATCTTGCCCTATCCGGAGTCTCCCTTCCCCCCTTCTCTGCTGTCCCTCTCCCAGGGAAGAGGTCACATGTGGATCCTTGTAATCAGTTCCCCCTTTCCAACCCACTCACCCTCCACTCTCCCAGCATCGTCCCTCACACCCTTGGTCCTGAAGGTATCATCCACCCTGGATTCCCTGTACCTCCAACCCTCATATGCACCAGTGTACAGCCTCTGTCCTATCCAGCCCTGCAAGGTAGAATTCGGATCATGGTAGTTGGGGGGAGGAAGCATCCAGGATCCGGGGGAAAGCTGTGTTCTTCATCGATACTATCTCACACCCTAATTAACCCATCTCCTCTCCTAAACCCCTCTATGAGGGGATCTCCATTGGTCGACACTTGGGCCTTGGGTCTCCACTCTGCACTTCCCCCTGCATTTAATATGATATATATATATATATATACATACATATATACATATACACATATATACACATACATACACACACTTATATCTTTTTTTTGCATGATGCCTTATACCTGGTCCCTTGGGCACCTCGTGATCGCACTGGCCGGTGTGCTTCTTCCATGTGGGCTTATTTGCTTCTGAGCTAGATGGCGGCTTGTTCACCTTCAAGCCTTTAAGACCCCAGACACTATCTCTTTTGATAGCCGGGCACCATCAGCTTTCTTCACCACATTTGCTTATGCATCCATTTGTCTTCAGCGATCCTATCATGGAGGTGTGCAGTCAATGATATGATTTTTTGTTCTTTGATGCCTGGTAACTGATCCCTTTGGGACCACTCGATCACACAGGCTGGTGTGTTCTTCCATGTGGACTTTGTTGCTTCTGAGCTAGATGGCCGCTTATTTATCTTCAAGCCTTTAAGACCCCAGTCACTATCTCTTTTGATAGCCGGGCACCATCAGCTTTCTTCACCACATTTACTTGTTCACCCACTTTGGCTCCAGCCGTTGTGTCGGGAGAGTGAGCATCATAGAGTTCCAATTTAATAAAAGAAGGTATTCATGCATTGAGGGAGTGTTTGAGTAGAGGCCCAAGGTCCTTCCGCCACCTTAATACTTGACCTATAAATATAGACACATAGATCTATTTCCCCATCCTCCTATATATATTTGCATGTACATGTCTTTGTCTAGACCTCCATGAATGCCCTTTGACTCCTAGCTCTTTCCTCCATCTCCCTTGACTTTCCTCCTGCCCTACTACCATGCTTCATCGCCACCTGGGCTAGAGTATACCTCTTCTCTAAGCAACCTTACCCTTGATCATTTCCCACCAGGCCTGCCACTCCCCCTTCTCTACCATTTGGGGTCCCATGTTTTTCCCTTGTCCCTGCGTTTGTGCACTGTCTTGTTTTTATGTGCATATTATTATCTCCGCAGGTCTATCTAGATAAGATAGGCTGGATAAACAATCTGGAGGAGAAACAACGGGACCGATGGTTCCAGGGGGGACATGGGAGAGGGGGAGGTAGCAGAAAGGAAGTGGTGTTAACCAACTCACGGACAAGGGAACAATGAGTGATTTAAAACCAGTGACAAGGAGGGTGTGGGAGACCTGGTATGGAGTGATTAAGGGCAATGTAACTGAGAGGAATTACTGAAGCCCAAATGAAGGCTGAGCATGATAGTGGGACAAGAGGAAACTAAAATGAAATAGAGGAAAGAACTTGGAGGCAAAGGGCATTTATAGAGGTATAAATACAGGCATGTACATATGTAAATATATTTATATATGATGATGGGGAAACAGATCTATGTACATATATTTATAGGTTTAGTATTAAGGTAGCAGATGGACATTGGGCCTCCACTCAAATACTCCCTCAATACAAGAACAATTTGTTCTATGCATTCCATAGTGCTCACCTTCCCGACAGGATCGCTGAAGACAAAGCGGGTACATAAGCAAATGTGTGAAGAAAGCTGATGGTGCCTGGCTATCAAAAGATATAGCATCTGGAGTCTTAAAGGCTTCAAGATAAACAAGCGGCCATCTAGCTGAGAAGCAACAAAGCCTACATGGAAGAAGCACAGCAGCCTGTGTGATCATGAGTGTTGAAGGGATCAGGTATCAGACATCAAAGAACAAAAAATCATCATTGTGTGCTCACCTTCCCCATACGAATGCTAAAGACTAATGTGTGCAGAAGTAAGTGTGGTGACGAAGGCTGATGGTGCCCAGCTAGCGAGAGATATGGCATCTGGGGTCTTAAAGGCTTGAAGGTAAACATGCAGCCATCCACCCCAGAAGAAACAAAGCCCACATGAAAGAAGCACACCTGTCTGTGTGATCACGAGGTGTCAAAGGAAGCAAGTATCAAGCATCAAAGAACAAAGAAATTGTATCATCGTGAATGAGGGGGAGTGTGGAGTGGGGACCCAAGGACCCTTCTGTAGACAACTGGACATCCCTTTGCAGAGATGTCCCAGGGAGAAGACCAGCCAGTCAGTATGCAGTGTAGCATCGATAAAACACAACTTTCCTCTAGTTCTTAAATGCTTCCTCTCCCCCACTACTCCCCACCACACTATTATAACCTCATTTCCACCTTACAAACCTGGCTAGACCAGAGGATGTACACTGGTGCAGATAGGTACTAGAAACACAGGGAATCCATGACAGATGAACCCCTCAGGGCCTATGGTGAAAGTGGTGATAGGGTGGGGTGGAAAGGGAGAACCGATTACAAGGATCTACATATAACCTCCTCCCTGGGGGATGGAAAACAGAAAAGTGGGTGAAGGGAGACATTGGGAAGTGTAAGATACAATAAAAAATAATAATTTCTAGATTATCAAGGGTTCATGAGGGAGGGTGGAAGAGGGAAGGAGGGGAAAAAAATGAGGAGCTGATACCAAGGGCTCAAGTAGAAAGCAATGTTTTGAGACTGATGCGGGCAACAAATGTACAAATGTGCATGACACAATGGATGTATGTATGGATTGTGAAAAGAGTTGTACGAGCCCCCAATAAAATGATTTTTTTAAAGAAAAGAGAGATTGTGGTGCATAGAAGTTCTTGTTAACTTTTTTCTGTCCCTTACGTTTTACATGTTGTTGCTAGATGTCATTGAGTCAGTTCTGACCCAGAGCAACTCTGTGTACAACAGAAGGAAAAACCGCCGGTCCAGTGCTGTCCTCACAATTGTTCCATCTCTATATTTGATGGAGCGGATGGCATATACCAAGCATGCTGTGTATGTTTGCCGGATCAATGACATAACACAAAAATTCCATGTTCCATTATGTTCATAGGTTTCTTCAGGTTTGAAAAGGTAGATGGAATCAAGCCAGGAGTTCTTTCAGAAAGAAGTAAAATTAAATTGAGTTTAGAAAAAGCAGTTTAGGAATATCTATAGCTGCTTCCTTGGTGAACTTTTTACACGTGAAAGATTTGTGGAGCCTGTGAAATCGCCGGACTTATTTACAGGAATACAGCATTCCGGAAAGAAACTAGTGACCTAATGCCAGGGGGAGAAGTTGCCCCACTGACAACTGGGAGCTCATGCTATTTGTCACTTACTTGCTAATGTGCACGTTGGCTTAGGAATAATTTCTTCAGGAGCACGTCAAGATCTCATAGTCAGTGGGTCTGGGGTGGAGAGCCAGAGCTAGGAGGTTGCAAATTCCAAGGTCGGGGCAATTCATCTACATGCCAGTCATGAGAGGAAGTGTGTGTTTTGAAGGACCAAGGGGAATTGCATCTTCCCCCTAAGCTTACTTGAGGATGCAGGGCTAGGGCTCATTTAAAAGTGTCCATTCTTCCACCACCTCTTGTACCCGGTCCCTTCCTTCTCACAGCATTATTCAGGGAGCTCCCACTCCTGAGTGATGCAGCCAAAACACCGGACCGAAAATCAAGAACGCCGATTTCAATGGGAATTTATCTTCCCAAAGAGGTAATCCAGGAACTGCATGAAGATTTCACCAAAAGGGAGCCATAAAATGTCTGATATGCACGAATATCTTTCAGGTAGCAATTGCCAGCTGTTATGAAGCAGCATCGATGCCGGAGGACAAGTACATCTGTGAAGGCAGATGTCTTGATTTCGAGTCCTGGCTTTACTTCCCATTAACTGTGACACCGGGGCAAGTTATTTAAACTCTTCAAACCTCAATTTCCCATTCTGTAAAAGAAAACTAATAAAACTGACTCCACTATTGTGTCAATTATGCTTTCACAAAGAGTGCTTACAACAGTGCTTGGTATGTGTTAAATACTTATATATCAAGCAACATATCATTTATCACCCAAATTGGACAGTTTTGAGAATAAAAGGGGAAACTAGTAAAATTATTTTTCAGTACTACAGACTCAGTAGGAACTATCCCAATCAAAGCATGTCATCCTATTAATAAGTGTTATCTATTAGCTACAATTTTACTTATTGATTGTGATTCAATGTAAAAAAAACCCCGAAAATCCTCACAACTAGACCAGTAGACAATAGGCTAAAGAAAGGAAATATTTTAAATGTTAAGAATTCCATCTTTCTTTTTAAAATTTTTTCTTATAGGATCATATTATTGGGGGCTCTTATAGCTCTTATAACAATGCATACATCAATTGTATCAAGCATATTTTCACATATGTTGCCATAATTATTTTCTAAACATTTACTTTCCATTTGAGCCCTAGGTATTAGCTCCTCTTTTTCCTCTCCCTCCACCCTCCCATCCCCGTGACCCCTTGATAAATAATAAATTATTATTATTTTCATATCTTACACTGATTGTTGTCTCCCTTCTCCCATGGTTTCTGTTGTTTGTCCCCCGGTGTGGGGTGAGGTGGTGATGGTGGAGGTGTTGTTGTTGTTGGTGGTGGTGGTGGAGGTGGTGGTGGTGGTGATGTGTCAATCACTGTGATCAGTTACCCTTTCCTCCCCTTCTCTACGATTTCATCTTTCTTAGATCCACAATCAATGCTCATGGAAGTGCCAATAAAACTTTTAAATAAATAAACTGTAGTCTGTAATGAAAAAAATTAAAGAATTGCTTAAAGTAGCGGTTCTCAACCTGTGGGTCATGACCACTTTGGGGGTCAATTGGTCCTTTCACAGGGGTCGCCCGATTCCTAACTTTAGCAAAATTAAAGTTATGTAGTAGCAAGGAAAATAATTTTATGGTTGGGAATCACCACAACATGAGGAACTGTATGAAAGGGTCGCGGCATTGGGAAGGTTGAGAACCATTGCAAGCTGTTAAAAAAGCAGTAACGTCACTCTAAAGACTAAGGCACAACTGACACCAGCCATATGCTGTTTCAATTGTCTATGATGCTTGTGAAAGTTGGACAAGGAATAAGAAAGATTGCAGAAGAATTGATGCACTTTAATTATGGTATTGGCAAAAATATTGAAAAGACAATGGCTTACCAGATGATATGTCTTTAAGGAAGCACAACCAGAATATTCCTTAGAAGTCAGGAGGAGATCTTCTCTCCTCTACTTTGGACATGCTATCAGGAGATCCCAATCTTTGGAAGAGGACATCATGCTTGGTAACATGGAAGGAGAGTCCAAAAGAGGAAGGTCCTCAACAAAGTGGATTGACCCAATGGACGCAACATTGGGGTCAAACATAGTAACAATTACAAAGATGGTACAGGACCAGGTGGTAATTCATTCTGTTGTACACAGGGTCGCTGTAAGTTGGAACTGGTTTGACAGCACCTCACAACAACAGTCCTTGTTAAAGCGGTGGTGGACACAGTCAACATGCTCAACTCTAACCAAAGGGTCTGGAGCTGCCTGGGAAGAAAGGCTTGACAGTGGTCCCTACTGAGCATAGTACTGCTTTATTACTCTTACACACATGCATGGCCAACACTGAAACCAACTAGCGTGCTATTCTTAGTGTAGGTAAGTAAGTGAATTTCATTGAAAAATGTAAGAAAATGTATATGTTAGGTTAAAGTTATGTGCCATCTTGGTAGGCTATGATTCCCAGTGATTTGGCAAACACTATGTAATCATCTTCCATTTTGTGATGTGATCTGAGCAGAGCTGCCAATCAGTTGAGCTTCTTTGACAGTATGGCCTGCAGTCAGTACAGAAATGGATGTTCTGGCAAAACTGCACGCTCTCTCTCTCTCACTCTCTCTCTCTCTCTCTCTTGCATTCTTCGCATCATCTGACCTCTAGCTCTTGGAATGTAAGCCAGCAGAGGCCTCTAGCCTGTCATCCAAGGTTGTGGAGTCAATCGTGTTCCACCTGACTTGCAGAGGCTGGGACTCTCCATATTATTTACTTACCCTCCATTTTGTGATCTGATGTAAGTATACTGTGTGTTGTAAATCCTAACTCTTTTTTGTGTGTGGCCTATCCTAAGTTTTATGAGGTTAGGGAGCTAGAGGATTCGTTTATATTCTGAGTCGATCTCTTTTGCGATATACAGGAGATTAAACAAGCAAGCAGAGATCAGAGGGACCTACCACCAAGAAAGAAGAGCTGGGATCATATAGCATGTCCTTTGGACCAAATATGCCTATGATGACACTTTCTCAGGCCCAAGGGCACATTTTGACAAGGACCTTCCTCCAGAGCTGACAGAGGAAAGCTTTCTAGCTCAGGAGTCCTGTGTTTGGACTTCTGGTCTCCCAAACTATGCGATAATAAGTGTCTGTTTGTTAAAGCCATTACTTGTAGTATTTTTATTCAATACTTCTAAATAAATAAGACCCCTGACCTGAAGACTCGAGGATTTCCACTCCTCACAGTCCCATGAACTGGCAGAGACCCCCAGCGTGTTACCTGAGCTGTAGAATTTGTTCAACCACGTTAGCCAGCAGAAGTCTTCCACCTGTTATCTGACCCACAGATCGGGGACTTGTTACCCACAATCCCATGAGTCATTTCCTTCAAGTAAAGTTCTCTTTAGATAAAACTATTTTTACTCTATTGGTTTTGTTCCTATAGAGACTAAAATTGTGCCTACTAAAACCCACTCTGTATTGTTAACTAAAAACCATCAGTATAGAAAGTCAATCTAGATAGTATGGAAATTCTATAAACTATGGCAGAGGTAATGTCCTAAACTTAAAAAAATAAAGCCCAAGAGCTATAAGAGATGTTAGAAAAAAACATGAAAAATAGATCAATGAAGATGTCTACTATTTTACTAATTAGAGACCCAGAAACTGATAAAACAGAAATAAGGTAATGGATATGCAAGAAAAGTTCTCAGAAGGAAAAAGCACATGTTTATTCCATTAAATGCTTGATGTCATTGTGACACTTTATGATACTTGAATTAAGAGGTAATTATAAAGCCTGCCAGAGGAAATGTAGAACCTATGAAAGGATCAGTAAAAAAAAAGAAAGCCCCACACTTACTGGACGCTAGAACACAAAGGGACAATGGCTTTCAAATTCTGGCAAGAAAACTTTCAAGCTAAAATTCGACACCCAGCTAAACAATCAACTGGTAGCAGGTGAAGGCTAGAAAAAAAAAAAGGCATTTTCACTCATGTACATGTGTGCTCTAAAAAAAATCAAAATGCACATCTAGGAAATTCCAGGAAGCAACAAGGAAGATTATCTGGCAAGACAATGGATAAAACAAAAAGGAAACGTACTAGAATCCAGAAGCCAGGAAGCCAGAGACCAACCAAATGTGACAGCGAAGGCAATTCCAAGGACGTAGTGAAGAGCAGTGGCAGGAGTGTGAGCCTGCAGTGGCCTAGTAAGCACCCCGTTCAGACAGGAGTAGAATACTGAGGGCTGCAGAGGGAGTAATGGATATTGGGTTGGTCGCCCGAAGAACCAAATGTCTAACAGTGACTGGTGTGATCTAATGATCACTAGCTAGCCCACCCCCAGCTTTAAGACGTTTAGATCACCAGAATAACCACTTCCTTTAAAAACAAATGTTTTGCAAATTAGGTGGGGGTTTACATTTCAGATCATCAGCTTTTTATCCGACAGTTAAAACTACTGAGGAAATCCCACGAGAATTTACCCTTCATCAGATCCTTGATTTCTCTTCTCCCACTTATGAACTTAAGAAAAAAAAAAAAGGAACTCATGGCCATTGGGTTGATGCCAACTCTAACTAGTGACTCTTTAAGGGAACGGAAAGTCTCATATTTTTTCTGAGGAGTGGCTAGTGGCTTCCAACTGTAGACCTTGGAGCTTACAGCTCAATTCATAACCACAATGCCCCCAGGGCTCCTCTTCTGAACTACACTCTCCAATTTCACCCAACTTAACAACCCTCAACTCTATGGCTCCTTTGCCTTCCCCACCTTGACAAGGTCCAAAGTCTTTGGTATGAATGTCTTGATCTTCTTCCCCTCCCTAGCAGCGGTCTCATATAAGATTTGTCCTTTTGTGATTGGCTAACTTCACGTAGCATAAGGTTCTCCGGGTCCATCCATGCCACGAAGTGCCTTGTGGTTTCACCAATTATTTTTAGTGATACATAATAGTCCATTGTGTGTGTGTGCCAGCATTTCTATTGAAGGACATTTAAGTTATTTCCATCTTCTTAATATAATGGACATGAGTGTGCACATGTCTGTTTGTGTTACGACTCTTCCTTATTTAGTATATATACCCGGTAGAGCAATTGCTGGATTCTACAGAATTTCTATTTTCATTTGTTTGAGGTTCACCATATCATTTCTACTCTGGTTGTACAGTCACACCACAGTGTATGCAGGTTCTAATCTCTCTATAGCCTCTCTAGCATTTGTTATTTTCTACATTTTTGTACTTGTCTTTCTTTTTTTAATCATTTTATTAGGGGCTCATACAACTCTTATCACCATCCAAACATACATCAATTGTGTAAAGCACATCTGCACATTCATTGCCCTCATCATTCTTAAAACATTTGCTCTCCACTTAAGACCCTGGCATCAGCTCCTCATTTTTCCCCCTCCCTCCCTGCTTCCTCCTCCCTCATGAACCCTTGATAATTTATAAATTATTATTTTGTCATATCTTACCCTGTCCGACGTCTCCCTTCACCCACTTTTCTGTTGTCCATCCCCCAGGGAGGAGGTTATATGTAGATCTTTGTAATCGGTTCCTCCTTTCCAACCCACCGTCTCTCTACCCTCCCAGTATCGCCACTCACACCACTGGTCCTGAAGGGATCATCTGCCCTGAATTCCCTGTGTTTCCAGTTCCTATCTGTACCAATGTACATCCTCTGGTCTAGCCAGACTTGCAAGGTAGAATTGGGATTATGATAGGGAGGGGGAGAGGAAGCATTTAGGAAGTAGAGGAAAGTTGTATTTTTCATCATTGCTACATCTCACCCTGACTGGCTTGTCTCCTCCCCGAGACCCTTCTGTAAGGGGATGCCCAGTGGTCTAAAAATGGGCTTTGGGTCTCCACCTCGCACTCCCCGCCTCATTCACTATTTGTACTTGTCTTTCATTGTCTGTGTAAGGTGATATCTTATTGCAGTTTTGACTTGCCCCTCCTGGATGGCTATCATGATCATATCTTCATATGTTTATTGACTGTTTGCATGTCATCTTTGGTGAACTGTCCTTTGCCAACTTTTTAATTGGGTCATTCATCTTTTTGTTTCTTTTTTACAGTATTGCAGTATTCTTTGGATTTTAGAGATTAGTTCCTTGTTCATTATGTTGTCCAATTTTTTCCCTATTCCATGGGTTATCTTTTTACTTTTTGATAATGTTTTTGGATGCATGGAAGTGTCTTATTACTAGTAGGCCCCAGTCATCTATTTTGTCCTCTGCTGTGTGTGCTTCTGTAGTTAGAGCTGACAGTGTGGCGATGCCCTGCAATAGGGCCCTTAAGTCATTCTGTATTTTCTCATTGATGAGCTTCATAGTTCTGGTTTTACACTTAGGCTTCTTATCCATCTTCAGTTCAGTTTTGTATGTAGGTTGAGGTATGGTTTCTTTTTCATTTTTCTACAGCTCCAGTTTTGCCAGCACTATTTGTTGAGGAGGCTCTCTTTCTCATTTCATGCTTTCAGGTTTTTTGTTCAAGGTTAGTGGTCTGTAGATGGATGAATTTACTTCTGAGTTCTCTCTTCTGTTCCACAGGCCTAGGTATCCACCATTGTGCCAGTACCAGGTTGCTTTAACTACTGCGACTGTACAATAACTTTTGAGATTGTGAAGCGAGAGGCCTCCTACTACCTGGTTCTTCTTAAGAAGTTCTTGTTTATCCCGCATCTCTTCCCTCGCCCTATGAAGTTACTGCTTAGTGTCTCCATTTCTTTAAAGAATGAAGTTGGGATATGGATTGGAATTGTGTGTGTTTACAGATTGCTTTGGATAGTATTGGCATTTTCACAATATTAAGGCTTCCCATTCGGAGGCGCCCAGGTGGCATAATGGTTACATACACTGCCAACCACAGAGTTACCAGTTGACAAGCACCAGCCATTCTGCAGGAGAAAGACAAGGCCATCCATTCCTGCAAGCAGTTACAGCCTCAGGAACCCACAAGGCCAGTTCTGCCCTGGCCTACACGGTTGCTGCGAATGGGATCAGCTTCATGGCAGTGAGTTTGGTGTTTTTTGTTTGATCCAAGAAGATGGAATATTATTTCACTTCTATAGCTCTCTTTTGGCTCCCTGTAGTAATGTACTCTAATTGTCTTTTACAAGTAAGTCTTTTGTTGGGGGGCCGTCTTCTGGCTTTTGAAAATCATCACCTCAAAATGCGTCCGTTCTAATTTTATTCTTGTCCATGACATCTTGTCCAAGGCTAACAAACAGTTTTGAGACATTATTTGCTCTCTGCTAAAAAAAATAATTAAAAATTTTTTCCTTGTAGCTTCCTGGTAGATTTCCAAGTCATTTCAAAGAGCGTTTGAAAATGTTCCGTTTTTTATAGTGGAGGATTTATTATGGACTGCAGCACATCATTTCTCCTTGGCGTCACCCTTGGGTTCATGACCAGTGCGTTTCATTCCCTGAACACAGGGATGAGAAAGAGCTATGCTGTGCAAATGTGATCATTCAGCTGATGCAAAAACCAGAAACGACTCAAGGGTCTTTGAAGCGCCCTGCAAATTATTACAGGAGCAGACAGCCGACTTCTCCTGAGGAGCAGCTCGTGGTTTTGAACTACCAATCTTGTGTGTGATTCATAGAGAGCCTATATGACAAAGTAGAACACTGTGACCCCTGTGGGTTTCTGAGAATAAATCTTTATGGCGGTAGAAAGCCTCATCTTTCTTCTCAGGAGCAGCTAGTCGTTTCAAACTACTGATCTTGCAGTCAGCCCGACTTGAAACTCTCTACCCCACCAGCACAGATTGCTGCAGGTTAGAATCGCAGTGCTATTGGATCACAATGAATGATGAATGATGGAATGATTCAGGAAAGACTCTTGAGTTCTAGCCTTTAGAAGATAGGAAACTATAAGAAAGAATTAAGTATCATTTCAAAGTGACAGTCAAGTATTCAAAGTGAATGTCAAGTTTTCAGTTTGGATAGGCCACTGAGCACTCTGGAGACTGGAAAAGGGCATTACTGAGAACAGGGAGACCAAGTAGGAGTGTTTTAGGGTGGCTCAGGAAAACACTGATCGAGGAGAGTGCTAGTAAATGTGGAAGGGAGTTCAGAACATTGGCCATTGAAAAGTGTAGATAGAATGCCATGGAAGTCCTTGGATGGAGTAGAACAAATAGAGAGATTTGTGAGAGGGGAGTAGGATGGAAGCCCTAATAAAGGGGGTTGAATGTTAAAATGGGAGCTGAAGTGACGTTTACAAATATAAACTGTGTTTTTTGGAAAATTTGGCTAAGAAAGGGCAGCAAATGTTGAGATGCATAGTGGCAGATGACAGGCTAATTGTAGGTTTTATGGGGGATATGATAAACTTTCACATGGTATCCACTGGATAAGAAAAGGTGAGGTTAGAGAAAGGCTAACCGCTGGAGTAATGCTGGGAGAAAGTGGATACAGTGATGGATGCAGGGCACAGGAGAAGTAAAGGCCTTGGGTAGGAGAAGGCACCCCTTCAACCCAGAGACTGTACTTAACTGCACAAATGGGGATGTAAAAGCCCCACATGGAAGAAGCCCACCAACCATGCAATCATAAGGTGTCAACGGGAATCAGGTTTCAGGCATCAGAAGAGCCAAAACAAACAACCATTTTGATATGAACCAGGGCAGTAGGACTGGAGATCCAACGTCCATCTATAGACAACTGGATATCCCTTTACAGAAGGGTCACAAGGAAGGGGAGACCCAGTCAGTGTGCAGGAAAGCACTGACAAAGCACAAAACATCCCTCTAGTTCTTACATGCTTCCTCCCCACCACTATTATGATCCCAGTTCTCTCTTACAAATCTAGCTAGACCAGAGCATGTACACTGCTACAGATAAATGCTCTCAACACACAGAATCCAGGACAGATAAACCCCTCTGGACCAATATTGAGAGTATCGATACCATAAGAGTAGGGGGAAGGTGGTGGAAAAGGGGGGAGAAAGGGGGAACTGATTGCAATGATCGACATATACCCACCCCCTCTGGGGATGAACAATAGAAATGTGGGTGAAGGGAGGCAGCAGACAGTGTGAAATATGAAAATAAAACAATTTATAAATTATCAAGTGTTCACCAGTGGGGGAGGGGGAGCGAGGAAGGGGAAAAGAGGAAGTGATACTAAGGACTCTAGTAGAAAGAATATGTTTTGGAAAATGATCATGGCAACATATATACAAATGGGTTGTTATAACAGCTGTAAGATCCCCCAATAAAATGATTTCTTAAAAAAAAATTCATGGGAAATTCCACAAACCTCTTGAAATCTCCATGCATTTGCATATGGAACCATGGGGTGGTGGGGGCTGGCTGTATCTGAAGGAACTTAGATGGCCCCTGTGTCCATTATGTAGTCTTCCACAAAACTCCATTGTACAGAGAACTGATGAGAGGCTTGGGAATGAGGTGTGAATGGAATCTTGAAGAAACAAGGAAGATTGGGAATAGTTATTGAAGGGAGAAAGAAAGAGGTCTGCCAAATAAAAAGAGAAAAGATTTCAATTCTGTAGAGTACTGAAAGCCCACTTGAGATTAGAGACCATGTGTTACATGCTTATCAGATTGTCAAGTTATCTTGGTGTAGAACAAAGAGAAAAATGGAGTGAGGGCAACTGGCTAGTCTTTGGGAAAAGTACACCTATCACAGATCTTTAAGAGTACAGATCTGGTAGACTGTCATAAGTTGCAGGCTGACTTCACCATTAATTGCTTTAAAAATGAACTAAAAATATAGAATGAAACATGCCGAAACATTTATTTACATTGTGGTTCTACAACCTGGGGAAGAGGAGGCATTAGGCCACAGCTGAGGGCTGGTGACTATGTCACTCATTTTGTTTTTTAACTATAATGGTAAACACACACCGAAACATTAAACGATCCACCATTTTTACATGCACAACTCAGTGACATTAATGACATTCTTCAAGTTATGAAACCAGGGTCACTCTTTCCAAACTCCCCCACCATCATTAACAGCCCGTCACTGCCGTCTAAGCAAGAACTCCCTCCACCCCGGTAACTCCTGCTTACTGTGTTTCCATATATTTCATTCTTTGATATATGCAATATTGCTGATATGCAATATAGGCATCTGTGTACACAGGAGCCCTGGTGACATAGTGGGCTATGTGTTGTACTGTTTGACTCAAAGTTAGCAATTCAAAACCACCAGCCATTCTGCTGGAGAAAGATGGGGATTTTCACTCCTAGAAAGATTTACAGCCCCCCAAACCCACAGGGACAGTTAGTTCCACTCTGGCCGACAGAGTAGCTTGGAGTTGACTCCACGGCAGAGTTTGATACGATCATAGAGGATTTGTCCTTTCATGGCGGAGTTACTTCATTCAGCACAGGGTTCTTGAGGTGCATCCTCTGTCCTTGGGGTGTGCATCAAGATGTCATTTCTCTTTATAAGCAAACAAACAAATGCAACTCCCTGCCCTCCAGCTGATGCTGACTCATAGCAGCCCTGTAGACAGGGGAGAACTTCCCCTTCGAGTTTCCAAGACTGTAACTGTTTTATGGGAGTAGAAAGCCCTGTCTTTCTCCTGTAGAGGGACTGGTGGTTTCGAGCTGCTGACCTTGAGGACTGCAGCCCAATGCATAACCATTATGCTACCAGGGCTCCTAAGAAGCAAACAAACAAAATCTCAACCCATGAAGACAATTTTGACTCATAGCGACCTTGCACGGGATTTCAGATACCTTAAATTTTTACAGAAAGCCTCATCTGTCTCCCTCAGAGCAGCTGGTAAGTTAGAACTGCTGACCTTAAGGTTAGCAACCTAATGGGCAACTGATCACACAACTAAGACTCCTTAGGACTCTTTAGAGCTAAGTAACAGTCCATTTGTCTTTATTGTGCTGGCAAAATTGTTGAAAGTACCATGAACTGCCAAAGGAACAAACAAATCTGTCCTGAAAGAAGTACAGACAGAATGCCCCTAAGAGTCAAGGATGGCTGGACTTGATCTCATGGACTATGGGCATGTTGTCAGGAAGGACCGGTCCCTAGAGAAGGACATTGTGCTTGGGAAAGTGGAGAGGCCACGAGAGAGGAAGACTTTCACCAAGACGGATTGACGCAGTATCTGCAACAATGCTCTCAAACACAAGAACAATTGTGAGGATGGCACAGGATCAGGAAGTGTCTCCTTCTGTTGTGCATAGGGTCACTGTGAGTCAGAACCTACTCAAGGGCACAGCAACAACAAGAACAACAACATTCCATTGTGTGTAAACAGCACTATTTTTAATTATAGGTAAGGGATATTCAGTTGTATATGTACACCGCATTTTGCCTATCCAGTCATCATTTGATGGAATCGATGTGAATCGGGCTGCAGTGAACATGGCTATACACATATCTGTCAACATTGCTGCTGTCCAGACTTGGAGGCACATGCTAAAATTGGAACTGCTGGTTTTATAGCAGTTGTATGTTCAAGTCTTTAAGAAATTGCCCATCTGGTTTTGATAGTTGCTATGCCAACTTACATTCTCACAAGCAGATCCTGACTTTACAAAACCTTGACAGGACCTACTTAAAAAATAATCATTGTCTTTTATCACTTTATTTTTAAATGTTTCCTTGTGCTTATAATATGATGCTCAAAAGCATCTTGTGCTTATTCTCTGAAATTTTAATTTATTTTTTAGCAGTATCATTTGTTTTCAACTTCATGCAAACAATGGGCAAATATCACCAAGCAAATAAAACACAATTCCAGCTCTATAAGAACTTATCAGGCAAAGGAAAAAAGAGATCATTATACTACAGTGTATTATGATGAAGCAGTAATAGAAATACGGAGTCAGCCTTTACCGATTATCTTTTAGTGACCGGCAGTAGGCTAGGTGTTGGGCTCAGATATTTAACCAAGCTTAACAACTCAGTGTGATGCTTTTCATGGTAGGGGGCGTTATGTAGAGCGTGCAAGGGAAGACAGAATTCAGATTATAAGCATAGAGCAGGAATGGGGTTCTGTGAGGGGCATGTGTAAGTTTTACACTTTCTAGATTTAGATTCCAAGAACCTCTTCTTATTGAAGAGGTAGGATTTCATGTATTTAAATGTAATTACCTTGGAGCTCAATAACCACACATATGACAATAAACTTTTTATTTCTAGGCTCTACAGCAATGTACAAAGATGGCAGAGTTTACACAGAACACTGCAGCTTGTTTTGAATCTAGCACCCTTAGGGCTAATTAATTAAAATTCCAAGCGGAATTCCTCGGTGGGTGGAAGGACAAATGCTTTCTTCACTGAACAGAGCTAAGGCCTTCAAGACAGTTTCTCCCAGAAACCCTTTGCAGCTGTTCAGGAAGACCTGATTCAAGCATCCCCTCCTCCTTCACATTTATCATTATAACCCCCACCCCCTTCCTGGGTTAGACATGTACAGCAATAACAGTGGCAAGATGATAAGGCAGGAAAGCAATACTGGTTCCATGCTTGGTTTGACTTGGTAATGTATATGTATATCCCACCTAATGATAAAATAATTTAAGTGTAAAATGAGAAAAAATCTAAATGGTTTAATCCATTGTGTTGACTAGTTTTATGTTTCAACTTCGCTAGGATATGATTTTCCACTGGTTTTGTTAGACATTGTGGTTTTGTATTGTTATTGTGTGCTGGTAAGGCAACGCCGACTCATAGCAACCATCTCTGACATAATGGCACCGTCCTGTAGGATATCCTAGACTGTACTCTTTTCAGGGACAGACTCTCGGGCTTTTCTCCTGTGAAAGTTTGAGCTGTTGACCTTTTGAGTATGGGCCAAGAGCTTAACCGTTACACTATCAGGTCCTCTTTGACATTCCGTAGTGTAGTGCATTAGAATGTAACGTAGTGAAGTATAGCGTAGCATAGTAGAATGTGATGTGGTGGAGCGTAGTGCAGTGTAATGTAATGCAATGTAGCATAATGAAATGTGTAGTGAAGTGAAATGTAATGTCATGTAGGTTTCCTTGGAGATGTCCTCTGACTCCAGTATATAAATAGATAGAGATATTCTGGCAGAATTCATTCTCACATTTGACCCGACACTATGGTTAATGCTTAATCTAGGGGTCTGTGGATGTCATAAGCTGTCCGAGTCTCTGGCTAACAGGCTGACCTATAGAAAATGGACTTGACAGGCCCACAATTGTATAGGCCACTTCATTTTTTAAAGAGCATTTTATTGGGGAATCTTACAACTCTTATAGCAACATATAATTGTTTCAAGCATATCTGTACATATGTTGCCATCATTTTCTAATCATTTACTTTCTATTTGAGCCCTCGGTATCAGCTCCTCTCTTTTCCCTTCCTGTCCCACACCCTGTGACCCCTCGATAAATTACAAATTATTTTTATTTTCATATCTTACACTGACTGCTGTATCCCTTCCTCTACAGTTTCCCAGTTCCTTAAATCCAATCTTCATCTCGATATAAATACACAAAGGAGGCTCAGAAACTTCACGGAAAAATAGAATTGAAAGAGAATGGAATATTTCCATGAATTTTTAAAGCCCCCGTGTATGTGTGTGTGTGTGTGTAGGACTATTAGTCTGCTGATTGCAAGGTGGGTAATTCAAACCCACCAGCCAGTCTGTGGAAGAAAGATGAAAGATTTACAGCCCAGAAATCCTATGCAGGGTGGCTATGAGCCAGAATGACTGCATGGTAGTCAGTTTGGGTCAGTGGTTCCCAAAATAGGTGATACTGCCCCCTGGGAGGGCACTGGAATGGTCCACTGGGTCTTTAAAAGCTGATATCTATACTTTGTCTTGGATTATGGGTGATTGTACAATAGTATTTGATTGCCAGGGACTGCTGAGTAGTTTTTGTATGTTGAACTAGGAGATAATAAGTTTGGGAATCTATGTTTTGTATGAATGCTTTTATTGTATGAATGTACAAGGTGTTACCCCCCCAAAAAAACTGGAAAAAAAGCTTGGCTGGGTTTTGCTCTCATTTTCCCCATTATTCAGGCATTAAGTAGCTTGCTCTAAGTTAGTGCACCCAGTGGTATCACCTGGGAAAGTTCTCTCTGATCACTGTTCATTTTTTCATAAAAGCAGTTCTGCTTGAACCTCAATTTTTGGCATGACCAATTTAAGAGAACAGCATGCAGCTGTAAAATTTTGCTTCCTACTCAGGAAAAATGCTGCAGAAATTGTGACGTTGAGCACAGTTTACAAGGACAGTATGATGGGAAAAAACTCAAGTGTATGAGTGGTTTTCTCGTTTCAAAGCAGGTGAAATGTTGATTGATGACAAACCTTGTTCTGGATGTCCATCAACATCCCAAATGGATGAAAATGTCAACAAAATTCATGTGCTTGTGCTCAAAAAACCGATGATGGACCATTGAAGAGATGGAGAAGTTATCTGGACTGTCCTGGAGCTCAGTTCAGCGAATTTTAACAGAGGATTTGGCAATGAAAAGGGTCACTGTGAAATGCATGCCCCAGGTTCTGACTGTGCAGAAAAACGGGGTCTAGTGGAAACATGCTATGCTTTGAAAGAACTGCTCCAAAGTGACCCAGTTTTTGTTCCCAAGGTCCTTACTGGTGAGGAGACACGATGGTATTCTTGTGACTCCAACAGCAAACATCAATCAAGCCAGTGGAAGACACCATCATCACCTCACCCCGCAAAAGCTTGTCAAGTGAAATCAAACATCAAGACAATGCTCATTTGTTTTTTTTATGTGAGAGGAATGTTATGCATTTGGAGTTCATTCCACCAGATCAAACTGTTAACAGACTTTCTATTTAGATGTTCTGAAAAGATAGCATAACAGTGTGAGACAAAAAGGAATGATTTGTGGCAGACAGGTGCTGGTTTTGCCACCATGACAATGCACCTACTCATGCAGCCATCTCAGTACACCAGTTTTTTGGCCAAAAACCAGCATGCCTCTCTTGCCCCACACACCTGACTCACCTGACCTTACTCTGTGCAATTTTTTTGTTCCCCAAAATGAAGAGGGACAAGGATTTGATGTAGAAGAGGGGAAGAAAAAAAATGAGGGAGGTGTTGTCAGCCATCCAAATAGGCGAGTTTGAAAAATGGTTCCAAGACATCTGCCCATCCCCCCAGAAGAATTTATTTCAGAGGACAGCACTGAAGCTGCAGCTCAGGCAGAGGGACATGTCTGATCAGAGCACACAGGAGCAAATGAAGGGAGAGGAAGAGCAAGTGAGAGCATCCTGGCTCACCAGGCTTGGAGGACAATATCCCTGCTCTGAACAACCAATGCACAGAGTGGACAATATGGCTGGTCCCACTATGAGACATGACGTCCCTCACTTCCCCATGGCCCTATGGGGGACAACACTGGAGACACACTGTCAGGATTGGCCCAGTCTGACCCCACTACACTGAGACACAGAGGCAAAACACTAAGGGTGTACACAAGAGCAGTGGGGGTGGAGGGTAGGGGGGTGGGGGGTGACAAGAGCATGGAGGTCCCAAGGGAGGGCCAAGGATAGACTTTGGAGCCAGGGCATGGCACCCCATTGGGCTTGACTGTAGGACACTCCTAGAGGTCAACAAACAGTCCTTGAACTAACTACAAGCTTTTCTTTTTTGGTGTTAAGGTGTTGTGTTGTGTTTTGTTTGTCATTTTGTTCTTGTTGTTGTTGTTTTATTTTCTTTTGTTGTTTGGTTTTGCTCTGTATTGTTTTTGTGCATGTCATTATCTCCACAGGTCTTTCTAAATAAGATAGGCTGGATGAACAATATGGAGGAGAAAACAATGGGACCAACAGTTCCAGGGGGACATGGGAGAGGGGGAGGCATCAGAAAGGAAGTGGTGTTAACAAACCCAGGGATAAGTGAACAAAAAGTGATTCAAATCAGTGGTAAGAAGGGTGTAGGTAGCCTGGTTAGGTGTGATCAAGGGAAATGTAAACAAGAAAAATTACCAAAACCCAAATCAAGGATGTACATGATAGTGGGACAAGAGGAAAGTAAAAGGACATAGAGGAAAGAGTTAGGAGGCAAAGGGCATTTACAGAGGTCTAAATAAAGGCATTTACATATGTAAATATATTTATATATGAGGATGGGGAAATAGATCTATGTGCATATATTTACAGATTTAGTATTAAGGTAGCAGATGGACATTGGGCCTCCACTTAAGTACTGCCTCAATGCACGAATACTTTGTTCTATTAAACTGGCATTCCATGATGCTCACCTTCCCAACACAACAGCTGAGGACAAAGCGGGTACATAGCCCATGTATTGAAGAAAGCTGATGGAGCCCAGCTATCAAAAGATATAACGTCTGGGGCCTTAAAGGCTTGAAGGTAAACAAGTGGCCATCTAGCTCAGAAGCAACAAAGCCACATGGAAGAAGCACACCAGCTTATGTAATCACAACGTGTCAAAGGGATGAGGTATCAGCCATCAATGAACAAAAAATCATATAATTGTGTGCTCACCTCCCTGATAATGATCATTGAAGACAAATGAGTACATAAGCAAATGTGGTAAAGAAAGCTGATAGTGCCTGGTTATCAAAAGATATAGCATTTGGAGTCTTAAAGGTTTGAAGGTAAACAAGCCGTCATCTTGCTCAGATGCAACAAAGCCCAAATGGAAGAAGCACACCAGCCTGTGTGATCACGAGGTGTCGAAGGGATCAGGCATCAAAGAACAAAAAATCATATCATTTGGAGTGTGGAGTGGGGACCCAAAGCCCAACTTTAGGCAACTGGACATCCCCTTACAGAACGGTTGCGGGGAGGAGACAAGCCAGTCAGGGTGTAGTGTAACAATGTAGAAACATATAACTTTCCTCTAGTTCCTAAATGCCTCCTCCCCCCACCCCCACTATCCTGATCCCAATTCTACCTTACAAATCTGGCTAGACCAGAGGATGTACACTGGTACAGATAGGAACTGGAAACACAGGGAATCCAGGACAGATGACCCCTTCCGGACCAGTGGTGAGAGTGGTGATACTGGGAGGGTGGGTTTGAAAGGGGGAACCGATTACAAGGATCTACATATAACCTCCTCCCCGGGGGACAGACAACAGAAAAGTGGGTGAAGGGAGATGTCAGACAGTGTAAGATATGACTAAATAATAATTTATAAGTTATCAAGAATTCATGAGGAAAGGGGGAGCGGGGAGGGAAGGGAAAATGAGCTGATGCCGGGGCTTACATGGAGAGCAAATGTTTTGAGAATGTTGAGGGTAACAATTGATGTATGTATGGATTGTGATAAGAGTTGTATGAGCCCCCAGTAAAATCATAGAAAAATGATATTTAAAAAAGTGGGGTGGGGAGTGGTGGGGGGGGGGAGAGGAATAAAAAGCCTGGGGTTCCTACAGAGGTACCTCTGGGAGAAGTGCAGTAAGTGGACTACACGATGTAAATCAATAAAATGTGTGTGCACACCTGAAAAATGTTTCCAAGAATGAAATTGCAGATTTGGCAAATGTGTTAAGTGTAATGGAGAGTACTGTGAAGGTGATAATGTTGTTTTGTTTAAAAAATAAATTAAATACATAGATTTGGGAAAAAACTCATTGGTTCTTTTTTGTTTTGTTTTGTTTTGCATACCTCCTTGTATATGTTTACATAATTCTCCCCTTTAGCATAGGAACATGGGCTAACTCAGAAGCTGCAAATTCACCTAATAGTCGGACTCACTGCCATTAAATTAATTCTGACTCATGGAGACCCTGTGGGACAGAGAACTTCCCTGTGATTTTCCAAGGCTGTAAATCTTTACGGGGCAGATCCTCATCTTTCTCCCGTGGAACGGAGCCCTGGTGGTGTAGTGACTGCGTAGGGCTGCGATCTGCATAGTCAGCAGTTGGAAACCACTAGCAGCTCCTCTGGATAAAGACCGGGCTTTCTACTCCTGTAAGCAGTTACAGTCTCACAAATCCACAGGGGTTTGCTAGGAGTCTGCACTGACTCCATAGCAACAGTTTTCTTCCTGTGAAGCCACTGGTGGATTCAAACGGATGCTCTTGAGGTTAGTCGCCAGCACGTTGTTGGCTATACACTGGAAATGCCTTTCTCACTAAAATGAAGTAAGGATTCTTAGGGAAATGACTGATTTTTTAAAAATGAAATCATTTTTATTGGGGGCTCATACAATTCTTATCACAATCCATCCATCCATCCATCCATCCATCCATCCATCCTTTGTGTCAAGCACATTTTTGCATTTGTTGCCATCATCATTTCCAAAACTTTTTCTTTCTACTTGAGCCCTTGGTATCAGCTCATTTCCCCCCCTCCCTCCCATACCTTCGCTCCTTCATGAACCCTTGATAATTTATAAATATTTTTTTCATGTCTTACACTGACTGATGTCTCCCTTTACCCACTTTTCTGTTGTCTATCCCCCGGGAGGGGGTTCTAGATATATCATTATGATTGGCTCCCCCTTTCTCTCCTCACCTTCTCCTTAACCTCCTGGTATGGCTGCTCTCAATATTGGTCCCAAGGGGTTTATCTGTCCTGGATTCCCTGTGTTTCCAACTCTTCTCTGTTCCTGTGTACATGCTCTGGTCTAGCCAGATTGTTAAGATATAATTGGGGTTATGATAGTGGGGGGTTAGAGAGGAGGAAGCATTAAAGAACTAAAGGAAAGTTGTATATTTCATTGGTGCTATACTACACCCTGACTGGCCCATCTCCTCCCCATGACCCTTCTGTAAGGGGAGGTCCAATTTCCTACAGATGGGTCTCCACTCCACAATCCCCTCCCCCATTCACAATGACATGATTTTTTGTTCTGGGTCTTTGATGCCTGATACCTGATCCTATCAACACCATTATGATCACACAAGCTAGTGGGCTTTGTTGCTTCTCAGTTAGATGGCAGCTTGTATATCTTTAAGCCTTTAAAACCCCAGACGCTATATTTATTGATAGCCGGGCACCATCAATTTTCTTCAACACATTTGCTTATGCACCCATTTTGTCATCATCGATCAAGTCAGGAAGGTGAGCATCACAGAATACCGGATTATTAAAACAAAGTGTTCTTGCATTGAGGGAATACTTGAGTAGAGGCCCAGTGTCCATCTACTATTTTAATACTAAACTAATAAATATAGCCACATAGATCTATTTCCTCATCATCATATGTAAATATATTTACTTATTCACATGCCTATATTTAGACCTCTAGAAATGCCTTTTGACTCCTAGTTCTTTCCTCTATTTCCTTTTACTTTCCTCTTGTCCCACTATCATGTTCAGTCTTCCTTTAGGTTTTAGTAATTCCTCTCGGTTACATTGTCCTTGATCAAGTCCTACCAGGCCTCCTACACCCTCCTGACCATTGATTATAGGTCACTTGTTGTTCCCTTGTCCCTGGGTTTGTTAACACTGACTTCCTTTCCCCTGCCTCCCCCTCTCCCATGCCCACCCCCCCCCCCCGGAACCGTCCATCTGGTTGTTTTCTCCTTTGGATTGTTTATCCAGCCTATCTTATCTAGATAGACATGCAGAGATAACAATATGCACAAAATAAGACAGAGTAAAACAAAGCAACAAAAGAAAACAAAACAACAATAAAAAAGAAAAGCCTATAAATACTTGAAGATCTGCTTGTTGACTTTTACGAGTGTTCTCCCATTGAGTCTGATGGGGTGCCAAGCCCTGGCCCCACAGTCTATTTTTGATATTCCCTGGGGACTTCATTGTTCTGCTCCCTATGCTGTTCTGTTACACACCCTTAGTGTTTCGCTTTGGTGTCGTGGGGTCAGATCTGGCACAATTCCCGCACTGTGTCTCCAGTGTTGTCCCCCATAGTGTTATGAGTCAGTGAGGGATGTCCTATCCCATGGTTGGGCCGGCCCTATGGTCCTTTCTGTACATTAGCTGCTCTGAGCAGAAATGTCCTCAGTGCTTGGTGGGCCAGGATGTGCTCCACTCTCTCTTCCTCTCCCTTTATTTGCTCCTGTGTGCTCTGATCAGACATGTCTTTCTCCCAGAGCTGTAGCTTCAGGGCTGTCCTCTGAAGTCAATTATTCTGGGGGGAGGGGGAGGTGTCTGCATAGCTGGGGTTGGGGCTGGCCCCTGGAAATTCCTCATTCTTGATCTGGAGAAGAAATTGGCAAAGCTGAGCTTATGACATCTTGCCATATGAGACAAATAAGAAGCTCTCAAAGACTACAGCAATACTGTGAGGAGGATCTGAAAGCCAGACTTGAAGAAAATTCTACTGGTAAAAGGTAGGACCGTTTGAAAAGTCAAGAACCTCGGTAGATTAATATATGAGACATATACTTGTCTATATACATATACACTTACACAGAAACTCATGAGTTCATACTGTCTCCAAAATACATACCATATATTGGTCTCCATGGAAAATTCTAATGAACCACTTCATTATTTTAAAAATAGGTAAGTAAAAGAGATGAAATTTAACTCTGCCTTTCTAAAACAAATGGTAGCATTGTGTAACCAAATAGAGAGGAAGGGATTTTAAAAAGAGTAATCCAGCAAATAAATAATGTTAGAACAACAATTCAGTTGTTACCACTTGGCAAGCCCTAACAAGTGAATAAATCTAGCCATTGCTCTTTAGTGGCTGTCAAAACCACACACACAAAGAAGACGATCGGGTAGTCTGTGCCTTCTGATGGAAGAATACAGCTCTTCGTGGACCGTGTCTTGCTCCAGACCCAATCTGACTTGGATCAGTTCTCCAAATCCAACGAGCCACGTATAGGAAATAAGAGAACAGCGAAAGACCTCTTCATGAAGATGTTATCCAGAAACTTACTGTGGGAAATGTTGTAGGAAAATTACCCAGTTTCGTAATAAATAAATAAATAAACTGGAGGAAAACGAGGAAGAAAATAAATCAGTGAGTGCTTATAAATAAAAAAAACTTAAAAGACAGATCAACTAACTGCAGAGTATATAGTTGCATCTCTTCAAATCAATTGTTGAAAAATCAGAATCCTTAAGGAGGTGCTTATGTTTTGAGGAGAAATCATGCCGTTGTGACTATGTGAAGGAAAAGAGGCCTTAGGTTTTTGAGGTTCTTAAAAAATGTTGTGATAGCTTGATAGGAGGGAAGGCGAGCAGGCAGGACAGACAGGAAGGAAGCTGACGAGGAGCTGATCTTTTTGATGCTAAGTTATGGTTATCTCGGGCTCTTTATACTACTTTATCTATTTTTCTTAAATGTACCAAATAAGAAGAAGCATCAACAAATTGTCTCAAGTTTATTCGTTGCTAATGAATGTCAAGATTTGCCATCTGGATAGATATACTTGTCCAAAACTAAATTTAGACAAGGCTGTTAGTCCCCCAACTGGCCTTTCCGCCGATTACTCTCAAGGCACTGAATTAAATGTCACTTCCCTCTCTCCTCTGTTACTTTCTGATACTCCTGTAAATAAGCAAGTGATGCCCAGGAAGGCCCAACTTGAAAAGCAGCCCTAGAGGTGGTATTTGCCCCCTGTGGTGCTAACAAAATTGGCAGAAAAATCTCCCAGCTCTGACAAAATGAAAAACTGCATGCAACACTCCCAAGCCAATGTAATATGTTCTATGTCTGGTGTCATTTTGAACAGCTGTCTCGGGGCTATGTGCACATGAAAGCCTGAAGCAATGGTCACGTCACATAATCATTTTTTAAAAACATAATAAAACCAATAAATGCCTCTGTGCATTTTTGCACCGTGGACAGACTCTTGGCCACAGTAGCTGCCATTGCGCCCAGGAAGGCAGCAGGTTTGGCTGAGATTGCCGAGCTGTGTGACAGGAAGCCCAGCTGGAGCCCAGAAGGGCACCCTGCACCTTGCTGGTGACGTCACCGTGGCAAGGAGAGCAATTTCACATTCTGGAGCCTGGGGAGGACAATGTGGCAGGTCAATGAGGAAGTGCTCACTTAGGGGATGCCTAACTTTTCTTGTGGCCATTAATTTTTCACTTTCGTTAACAAGCCTTTCCTCTGGAGCGGCCGTGTTTCCTATGAAATAAAAGCAACAAACCAAAGGCAAAACATCCCAATCTGAGATTAGAAGGAGATGGCGTGAGTAGTTTCACAGAACTACGTGTCCTCGGATGTGCTCTTTCGAGAGAAGAACCCAAGAGATTGGACTGTTTTCTCTGAAAGGAAACCTAAAGGTTCTTCCCCTGTTAAATCTCCTTTTGTCTTGTGAGCAGTCTCTTTCTGTCTGTGTTGCCTTGACAATCAGAGCAAACATCCGCTGTGCTTCCCCAGCACTTCATTGGCAAAGAAACTCAATTTCATCCTTGAGACAATATCTACTTTGTGCTAGTGTAGGATTATTGTTCTGCTCGTGTATTTAAATAATCTCTTCTTATTTTCAAAAACAATGTTCAATTTGTGGATTAGGCGGGGATTTTCCATTTCAGAGCATCGGTTTAGAATTTCCTACCTATTTTTGCAAGTTGCCTATAGTTGGTACCTCTAGATGCAAAGACCCATTCGATAGATCAGTGTTTGAGTCGTTCATGTTGTAAAACTGATCATGGGCACCTTGGCTATGGGAGGAGGAGAATTGAAAGGGCCAACCGTATATGTGTTAGCAATTACCTTCAACCGTTTGTCATGAAGGGTCTTCTTTGATGTTTGTTGAAATTACATAACCTCTTGGTACTCATTTATAGTTGCAGCAATAAACAACCAATTATTTATTTATATCCGAATGTGTGGGCTTTTGTCCAGGCATCTGTATTACAGACTATTAGCTGTCTGCGTGGCTCCCCTGGGGCCTGGGGCCACTGAGTGAAGACTCAGAAACTCTGACTAAGACACTTGTTTTCTAAAGGCAGGATGGCTGAGGTTGTAAACTGCCTTGAGTGGTCCTCACCCTTCTGTTAAATATTTCCTTTTCCCTTTATTTTAAACACTAAAAGGTAGGTGCTCATTCCCCACCCCACCCCCCAGCCCACCCAGCTACCTGAAGCCTATCTTGGGAGGTTGTCTCCCTAAACTTCTTTGGACATGAGTTATTGAAAAGTAGCTTCTTCCTCTTTCCACTTACCAGGAATCTCTTAGGCAAAGACAAATCTAAATAAATCCATCCGTGGTTTTACATTTTCCTCTATGAAAAAGTGTTCGATCTAATTCCATATTCATTCTGTTTGTCCAAATACAAAATAGCAAGATAACGTCATGCCTCAAGACATATCCATGACAACTGCTGATCCTGCACCAAATAAGGGTCATCCTGGAGAATTAAAACAGCCTTTTCAAAACAAGATACAACCTCATCCCACATGATCCTTCCAGGGCAGAGAGAGGAAGGATGCTGAAGTGTAAGCAACCAGGTTGAACTTTTCTCAAATAGATTTTGGCTAAAACTAATCTAAAGCAGTCCAACCCCTCTCCCCCCAATTTTATCCTTTGAGGTACCTCCCTTTCAGGACATGTTCTCTTGAGAAGGGCTAGGTAATGTTCTCTTATATTACCTCTTCCCGCGCTGTGCGCCAGGAGCCTCGTCTACTTGTGGAATGAAAGACAGCCGCAGCGGCTTGCATAAGATTGTCTTTTCTCAGGCAATGGATGCCTCTGAAATCACCCCACATAGGTGACTGTCTCTGTCAGCAGCACACCCCACTGCACAGAAGCAGAATGTCAACTAAGGAAGAGAAAACAGGATCAAAACATCTTTAAAGCCCCCATTAAGACTCGCTGGCAGAGTCTGATTTAGGTGCGGACAACACCGCCCATACAGCAAGATCTTTGAAAAGACAGGGTCTTGTTTGCCCGTAAATGTTCCAAAGAAAAAAAATAATAAGGCGAGAATGTGCTTCTGAAAAATTTCCATGTGCCGTCAATAGCTCGTTAGTACTTCCAGAAATGGGCAAAGAAGAAATCGATGGAACTGAGAGTGCACACATCGAAGGGAATGAGTTTGCTGACAAAACGGTTAGTCATGCTTTTAAGCCACAGGGTAGACACAGGACCAGTTCCCTTCACAAGCTGGAAATGCATGGATTCACAGAGTGACATCACTGTTTGCTGCCATGGGAAAAGCTGACGACCGCAAGGAAGTTTCCACACATTTCTCTAAAGAAATACAAGTGACTACCTGTTTCTGGTGTATATATATTAGGACACTAGCCTGACTCACTGAAAGTTAAAGTAATATATTTCACTTTGGAACCCCAAAACACAGTCCTTCTTACCACTTATTTGAGCTATTTTTAGTTAGCCAGACGGAATCCAAGAAATGTGGGTCAGAATGCAAAATCAGAGAAAAAAGTTTGTTGCTGGGCAGACTGAAGCTGGGTGGTCACTTCTCCAGAATAACCAGTTCTCTTCATCAATTGGCGAAACCTATTGATTCACGCTGACTGTGTCACCTGCGTAAGGAAGGTTCATGGTGTTGTCTGGTCATGAATCAAAGACATGGTTGTGTAGTCTCCTCACTCTCCACGTGGACTCACCAAAAGGCAGGAACACAGAAGACCAAGGTCGGCCCCAGCCTGGCAGGGCCCCTGGTTAGTTGCCCTGTGTGTTTTCTCTGGCAGCAGTGTCCATCAGCTGTAGACAGTTCCATAAACAAGGTCCAGCCAGTCTTTGCCTAGCTCTGTGCTTACGTCTATTTTATCGTCTCACCCTCCACCTTGTCTGTTCAGCCTGCTAGGAAAATTTCACTCACTTCTCAATGAAAGAGACAGCAATTGGAGGCAAATTTAGACATGCATAGGCAATAATACATGCAACCCCCATTTTTCCCGCCCTCTCCAGCCCTCCCTCTCTTATGTCCCCTAGATAATTTATGAGGTCTTCTTTTTTTTTTTCATGTCTTTCACCAACCCCTGTCTCCTTTCGCTCACTTTTATGCTGTATGTCTCCCTGGGAGGCGGGTCATTGATTGATTATTGTGATTGGTTTCCCCCTTACTACCCCCGCCCTTCCCTTACCCTTCTAGTATCACTGCTCCCCTTATTGGTCCTGAAGGAGTTATCTGTTCTGGATTTCCTGTGTTGTGAGCTCTTATCTGTACCAGTGTACACGTTCTGGTCTAGTCAGATTTGTAAGATAGAATTGGGGTCATGATAGTGGAGGGGTGGGGAGGAAGCATTAAAGGACTAGAGGAAGATATGTGTTTTGTCAGTGCTATGGTGCACCCATTTTGTCTTCAGCGATCGTGTCAGGGAAGGTGAGCATCACATAGTGCCCTGTTAGTAGAACAAAGTGTTCTTGCATTGAGGGAATACTTGAGTGGAGGCCCAAAGTCTATCTGCTGCCGTAATACTCTATAAATAAATATATGTACATAGATCTGTTCCCCTATCATTATATATAAATGCATGTACATATATACATGCCTGTATTTAGACCTCTGTAAATGTCCTTTGTCTCCCAGTTCTTTGCTCTATTTCCGGTTTCGTCCCTCCTATCCCACTATCATGATCGGCCTTCATTCGAGTTTGGTAATTCCTCTTGGCTACATCACCCTTGATCAAGCCCCCCAAACATCCTATGCCCTCCTGGCCATCAATTTTTGATCACTTATTCTTGTCCCTAGGTTTATTTCCCACCCCCCTTTCTTCTCCCCCACCTCCTCCTCTCCTGTGTCCCCACTGGCACCGTCAGTCCCAATTGTTCTCTCCTCCGGATTGTTCATCCCGCCTATCTTGTCCAGATAGACATGCATAGACAATAATGCATGCAAACACAGAGCAGAGCAAAGCAAAACATAACAGAAAAAGAAGACAAAAAATAAATCAACAACAGCTAATACAATGAAACAAACAAACAAAAAAAACAACAGCAAAAACAGACAAGCCCTCAAACAGTTCCAGGTAACAGTTTGTCCGTTGACATTTATGAGTGTTTTCCAGTTGAGTCTCCTGGGATGCCACGCCCTGGCCCCAAGTCCACCTTTGGCATTCCTTGGGGACTTCATAGCTTTGCTCCCCTCGCTGCTCTGCTATACGCCCTTAGTGTTTCACTCTGGTGGGGCACATCTCAATCACAGTGTCCCCAGTGCTGTCCCCCTTAGCGCTATGTGTCAGTGAGGGACGTCTTTTTGTCTCATGGTGGGGTCGGCCCTGGGCTCCTCTCTGTGCATTGGCTGCTCTGAGCTGGAATATTGTCCTCAAGAATTTGGTGGGCTGGAGTGTGTTCCACTCTCTCTCCTTCCCTCCTCTTCGTGTACTCCTGATCAGACATGCCCCACTTCCTGAGTTGCAGCTTCAGTGCTGTCCTCTAAGGTGCATTCCTCTGGTGTGGGGGTGGGGGGGGGTCCCCACATAGTTGGGATTGAGGGCCAGCCCTGCAGACCTCTCTATTGGTTCCCTGCTCCATGCCTGTATGTTGCATTCATGTCTTGATGCACCAGGTTGAAGTCTGGTCCCTCTCTCTCTCTCTCTCCTGTGGAGATATAAACAACACCCTCCCCTTAGGATGGTCAGTGCCCTGTTCCCCCACTACCCCTGTCTCTCCCCCCCCTCCTGTTTTGTTTGCTTTGGCACTTGCTGAAGTACCTGGACCTCACCCCGGGAATGTATGTATATAGTAGCTTTTCTCATGTGGTCCCCCCCCCTTTTTTTTTTAACCTCAGTGGACTCTTGTTGTATTTGTCCTTTTGTGCTTGGTTTACTTTGCTAAACATAATTTCCTGCGGTTGTTCCCATGCGGCAATGTGCTTCATGCGTTCATCACTGCTTTTTAGTGATGCATAGTATTCCATTGTGTGTGTGCAACCACAATTTTTTAATCCACTCATCTGTTGATGGAAATTTGGGTTGTTTCCAATTCCTTGCACTTGTGAACTGTGCCGCGATGAACATTGGAGCACAGCTGTCTGGCCGTGGTTTGTTTCTTGCCTCTTCTGGGTATATGCCCACTAGGGGGATTGCTGGGTCATATGGTAGCTCAATCTCCATCTGTTTTAGATATTGCCAAATTGATTTGCATAATAGCTGTACATACCTACAGGTCCACCAGGAGTGGATGAGAGTTCCTATCTCACCACAGCTCCTCCAAACCATGTTACTTTCTGATTTTTTTGAATTGGGTTATCTTTGAGGGTGTTAGGTGATATCTCATTGTTGTATTAATTTGCATTTCTCTTATGGCTAAAGATCTGGAACATTTTCTCATATGTTTATTGGCCATTTGGATTTCAGACTCTGTGGAACTTCTGTTTAGGTCCTTTGTCAACTCCTCAGTGGGCAATTAAGTTTTTTCTCTTTGTAAGTTAGCAGAGTATTATAGATTTTAATAATAAAGCCTTTGTCTGATGTGTCATTGTTAATGATGTTTTCTCAGTCTGTGGTCTCTCTGATTATGCTCATGGCAAATTCTTTCGATGTACACAAGTGTTTTGTCTTCAGTATATCCCATTTGTCAATATGTGCCTCCTCTGTGTTTGTGTCCTTCCCTATTTCTGATAGCCTGTGTATTCTCTGAGTCAAAGTTCTCAGGTTTGTCCCAATTCCCTCGTGGATGGCCCTATTGTTTGGGGGGTTAACTCAAGGTCTGTGATTCACCTTGAGTTTATTCTTGTGCATGGAGTAAGGTAAGTGTTGTGCTTCATTTTTCTGCAGGTAGATGCCCATTTTTCCAGCACTACTTATTGAAGAGGGCATCCACTTCACATTTGATATTTTGGGGGCCCTTATCGTAGATCAGTTGTTTGTATGCTGATGATTTTATTTCTGGGTTTTCCGTCCTTTTCCATTGGTATGAGTGTCTATTGTTATACCAATATTATGCTGTTTTGGCCACTGTGGCTGTATAATATGTACTAAAGTCAGGTAGCGTAAGCCTTCCCACTTTGCCCTTCTTCTTGGGGAGTTCTCTGCTAATTCTGGGCTTCTTCCCTCATAGGAAGTTGGTAATCCGTTTTTCCAATTCTTTGAAGAAAGATGATGGTTTTTGTATCAGGATTGCATTGAGCTGATAGAGTGAGCAACAACTGTTTATTACCAGGGTTTCTTGAGGTGGTGGAACCAGGTGGAGTGAACAAACGAGACTCATTGAGCTGATGTGGTCAGACTCCTGGAAACCCTATGGAGGTTTTCCGAGGCTATAAGTAGTTACAGGAGTAGATTTCCGTATCGTTCTCCCTCAGAGCTAGCAGTCCATCCAGACACAGCAATGCCACCAGCACTCCGGGGAGTGGACAAAGAGTGGACTAAACACTGAGGAATAGGAGCTTTGAGATACTCAAAGCATGTTTTAAGAAATTATAAGACCATTTGCACGTGGAGGGCTATGCCCATGCCTTGGGAAGACCAGTGAAAGGCCTAAACTCACACTTTTGGCTGATCCTGGGCTTTGTCAAAACAAGAAATTAAGCTTAAGGCAGAATTGTAAACTGCCAGCTAGCACATTAAAGGTTTACCTCAAGACACACAAAAACTGTAAAGCTTATTGGTACAAGCAACTATCTGTCCAATCACTAGTAGACCAACGAGCAAGCCAAGTAGACACTGCAGGGAACACACATGACTAAGAATACAGACTTCACCCAATCATTCTAGGGGCATCACTAGCAGCAACATTGCCCACACCATGTACAATAACAACAGATAGCAACAAGTCCTTGGGAAGAAAAATCTAATTTCCAGAGTTGCCACATGATATTATTTAAAATGTCCAGTTTGTAACAGGAAACTATGAAAAATGCAAACATATAGGAAGATAGAACCCAGAGAGAGAAAAAGAAAGATAACAATCGATTGAAATTTTTTCTGAGAAAGCCTAAATGTTTGACTCTCTAAAAAAAGACTTTAGATAACTTGTTACTGGTATGCACTAAGCAATAAAGGAAACCGTATCTAAAGAAGTACTTAAAGAAAGTATGAGAGGAGGTGGGGGGGGGGGGAGTATGAGAAGGATGTGTCATCAATCAGAGAATATCAACAAGGAGCTAAAGTTAAAGTAGATAGAAGTTCTGGAATTTAAAAATAACTGATTTCACTGGTGAATTCTAGCAAACACCGACAAAAGAATTAGCATCAATTCTTCACAAAGCTCTTCCACAAATACACAAGATTATAACTGGTTTTATGAAGAGCAACATTAAACAAATATACAAATAAAAAAAGCCATCCCTAAAAAAGAAAACGTCAGACCCATATCATTTATAGATATAGTGTCAAAAATCCTCAAAAAAAAAAAACAACAAAACAACCACTGGGCCAATTGTTGGAGCCAGCTGACAGTCGAACAGCCCTGAAAGGGGGAGTGAGGATTAGGAAGAGAAGAGAGACAGAAAGTCTTGGGAGGGCAGCAGTCTGATGGACTGAAGCACCCGAGTTTATTCTACACACTCCTTATATCCATTCGGGGTGAATTATCTCATTGTTAAACAAGCATATTTGATACACATAGCAACTCTATCTTCTGCCAAGCCAGACATCCTTGAGAAAGTTAAACCACCTGTTTTTCCCAGACCTTGCATACTTTCTTGTTCTTGACAGTCTGTTCAAAACGTAGAGTCACAGAAGAAATCAGCAAACACTGACACATAGGTCATGAGACTTCTCAGCCATTTCAAGGCTGAGTCTTAATGGCCTTCAACAGCCAGTTGTGCCTCCCTAAAAGGTGTGTTGGAACATGGTCCCTCTGGATGTGATCCTGTGTGGAAACAGGGATTTCTGTGATGTTTGCGATACTGTAATCAATGTAGGATGTGTTTGAAATCTAATTGAACTATACAAATAATAGATTAGACAATGTTATAAATGAATAATGAAGAGGAGAGATACCACATGAGAATTCCCAAGAATCTAGGAATTCAAGGAAGAAATGAACACATCCAAGACTCTGATTTGGACTTTTAGCCTCTAGAACAGAGCAAAAATATACTGCTGTTCCTTAAACTACCACATATACTCGTGTTTAAGCCGAGTTTTTCAGCACATTTTTAATGCAATTTTTGTGGTAATACTAGTGCCTCAGGTGATATTTGGGTTGTCTTATACTTGAGTATTGAGTTAGTTAGTTTATTGTGCCAACCTGGCTGATAAACACGTGGGGTTAATTGAAGGGTGGAGGGATAAATGGCTCAGCGAACCTCGCCTTTCTAGTTCTCGGATCTCTTGCTTTCTGATGGTCGGACCAGGGTGTAGCTGCCTTAGCCAGTTCCCTGCGTCAGCTGGCAAGGCTGACTTCCTGCAAGACATCCCTGAGGAGAAGCCACATGGACCTACCCTGATGCAGCCCTGGGTGCTGGAGCAGTCATGTGGAGACCCCTGACAGCGCTGAGATGTTTACACATTCACTGACTCGCCTTTCCTCCTGCAGTCGTCATCATTGTGTCTGTTTTGTAAGATGGAGGGGGATTTTGTGGACTGGTGTTGGACGTATGGGTTAATGGGTTAATGTTGGACTTGTGGGCTTGGGCGGCACTGGGTTGGGATATTTTCTTTGATGCACACTTAACCTTTATATAAAACTCTCTCTTATACATGAGTTTCTGTGGATTTGTTTCTCTAATGTACCCAGACTGAAACAAGTACATACGAGACTTACTTGTGGTACTTGTGTCACAACAGCAACAGCTAAGACAACTAATGAAATCCAACAACATATGAAACACAATTATACAGCATTGCCAAGTAGAAAGATTTACCCCCTGGAATGAATGCAAACTTGCTTCAACCCATGAGAATCCATGTTACGTACTCTAACAATGGCACACTCAAACCCCCTCATGATTTTCTCAATGGACACAGAGAAAGGACTTGACAAAACACCAATGTCCTGCTTCATTAAGAATACTCAGCAAACCAGAAATAGAAGTGGATGTCCTCAATCTAGAAAAACAGGTATCTAAAACAAACAATCCACCATTAGCATCATAGTTCATGGTGAAAGATTTTGCTATATGATTAGGAACAAGATAATGATATGTCTGCTCTCACTACATCTAGAATTTTATCTAAAGCAGTAGCCAATGACAAGTATTAGGATCAGATCACAAAGGAAGAAATAGAACTGCCCTTATTTGCAGATAGCGTGATTGAGAACTCATTTTAAAAATTAGAACGAATAGGTGAGTTCAGCATGGATGCAGAATGCAAAATCAAAATGCACAAAATTTAATTTTATACTCTAGTGATGAATGATACAAAAGTAAAATTTAAACAATTTTAATAGTATCATCAAAGATTAAAATTATCTGGGAATAAATTTAACAAAAGAAATACATGACTTTTTACACTAAGAACAAAACATCACTGTCAAAAATTAAAAGCCTAATTTAATGGAAAGCCACCCAATGTTCATAGATTGGACGGCTTAATGACATTAAGATGGCAGTATTGGTTTTTTTATTCCTTTTAATTTTTTTTACTATCCTCATTTCTTTTTTTTAAACCATTTTATTAGGGGCTCATACAACTCTTATCATAATCCATACATACATCAATTGTGTAAAGCGCATTTGCACATTCATTGCCCTCATCATTCTCAAAACATTTGCTCTCTACCTAAGCCCCTGACATCAGGTCCTCATTTTCCCCAACCCTCCCTGCTCCCCACTCCCTCATGAAACCTTGATAATTCATAAATTATTATTTTGTCATATCTTGAACTATCTGACGTCTCCCTTCACCCACTTTTCTGTTGTCTGTCCCCCAGGGAGGAAGTTATATGTAGATCATTGTAATTGGTTCCCCCTTTCCAACCCACTCACTCTCCTCCCTCCCAGTATCGCCACTCACACCACTGGTCCTGAAGGGAACATCCGCCCTCGATTCCCTGTGTTTCGAGTTCCTATCTGTAGCAGTGTACATTCTCTGGTCTAGCCAGATTTGTAAGATAGAATTGGGATCATGATAGTGAGTGGTGGGGAGGAAGCATTTAGGAACTAGACAGGAGTAATGGTTCCCAGAGGGTAAGGGAAGAGAAGGGGGGTGGGGAAGGGGAGAATAGGGAGCTGATAGCATGATGACTGTATGACCCCACTCGATGGGATATCAAACAACAGAATTGTATGTGAATGGATATATTGGATTGTGTAATATATGGCACACCAAAAAATACTATTATAGGGGGGAAAAATGTTCCCAGGTGGGGAGGAAGGGGACAAAGGGGAGCTGATATCAAGGAGTTCAAGAAGAAAGAAAAATTTTTGAAACTGTGGTAGTAATTGTAAAATACCACTTGATGTGACTTAACTGTGGAGCGTTACGACATCTGTAAGAGCTTCCAGTAAAATGGTTAATGAAATATTTTTTAATTGGGAGGATTCACACTTATTTATTTCAAAATGTGCTACAAAGCAATAGTTATAAAGACAACATGGCATTAGCATTAAGAGAGAGGTGAATGGAATAAAATTGAGAATGTCATATTTGTGGTTAACTAACTTTTCACATGGGTCAAGGGAGTTCAATGAGGAAAAATGGTCTTTTCAACAAATGGTGCCGTGACAACTGGTTGTCCACATGATCAGTGACTGAAGCTGAACTGTTTCCTTATGTCATAAGCAAATTTTTATTCAAAAGATTAAATATCTAAGTGTAAGAGTTAAAACTATTAATTTCTGACAAGGAAACAAAGGAGTCCATTTTCTTGAGCGCACATCTACAAAATAACTGACTTATAACACTCACGAGTTTCACAGGAAGATTAAGAAACTGTTCCCAATGCAAGGAAATTAATGTGACTTGAAAACTAAATGCAATGTGTGATTCTGAATTGGATCTTTATTGCAGAGCAAACATTATTGGGACAATAATGGGCAAACACTTTAATGGCGATTCAGGAAGTTTAGATAATCTCAGATACATACTTCAGTCTTAAGTAGTAAGAATGTGACAGTAAGAATGTTTGGTTTGGTTCATCTTGGCTGTGGGTGTGTCACCAACATTGAATCATTAATGATGGCTCACAATTGTGTCCAGGCTGCATCCAAAATTTCTGCTCCCTGGTAGCTAATTTTCAAGGTCAAGATTGTGTGGGCAAATCTCCATAATTGATATAACTAGCATTTCTATAAGATTTTTAAATTCTTTAATTGTAGATAATCTTGAACTCCTGGATACCCATGATTTAGGCCATAACATAGTTTGAATTTAAAATGCATATTTTTAATATTTCAGCATTCATTTCAGGCTAGATTTGGTTTAGGATTTTTCTCACACTATTCAATATATCTTAAACTGAAAGCACTTAAGAAAAACGTTAAGCCTTGTGTTGCAATAATGTAAGACTCTATGGGCAAAATATTGAATGATGCAGAAAGCATTAAAATAAGATGAAAAGAATCCCCAGTTACTTATCTAAAATAATTAGTTGACATGTAACAATTTCAAGAGGTAGCACATGAGCAAGAATCAAAAGGTAACGAAGGAAGAAAGTATTAACCACTGAAAGTATTAACCAAAAAGAAGACTCCAGGAATTGATGTAATACCAACTACAATGTTTCAACAAACTGATGAAGCTCTGGAAACATTCATTCATCCAGGCCAAGAAATTTGGAAGACAGATAGTTGGCCAACTTACTGGAAGAGATCCATATTTGTACTCATTTCAAAGAAAGGTGACTCAACAGAATGTGTAAAATATAGAAAAATATTGTTACCACATGCAAGTAAAATTTTGCTGAAGATCATCCAACAATGGCTGCAGCAATACATTACCAGAGAGCTGCTAGAGGTTCAGGTCAGATTCAGATGGCATAAAACAAGGGATGTTGTGTTAGGCAGGGTTCTCTAGAGAAACAAAACCAAGGCACTTATGTGTGTGTGTATATATATACATATATTTATGGATAGGCTTATATATAGAGAAGGACTATAACAGCTAATTAGTCCACACAGCAGTACAGAGGACTCAGTTCAACCCACCTTTCTGGAACAGTTAATATACTGAAAGTCCTTCAATTCACAGAGGTGGCTTCGGTTCAAGGTCAAGGAAACAAACAATGGAATCTTCCCTCAGGCAAAACAGGCAGAGTCTGTCCGCAGGAAGCAGACAACAGACTGAGTCAGCAATAGGCAGCAACCGTCAGTAGCACAGGAGCTTAGTGAAGCAGGTCTGGATGGGATATTGAACACAAGCAATGCAAGGCAACAGGATCCACCAGTCTCAAGCTCTAGCGATGTGTGCACCAGCAGCATGGTGAAGTAGGTCTAGAAAGAGCCTCAAGCTCTAGCTACATAATCCATGATTGGCTTGGCTCACAGGTAGTGTAACACACAGGTTGAGGCAGAAATCTAGCTAAAGTAGCAGCACACTGGTCTGATCACCAGAGAGCAAGAGAGATAGGGGCAGGACTTGCAGAACCATTTATCTCTTGGCCCTCCAATCAGACTGCAACCTGATTAATCTATTGTTCCTATTGTGCAGGTTGGCACAATAAACCTATCATAGATGTTTGCTTGTGTTTCATTGACTATGCAAAACACTTGACTGTATGGATCACAACAAACTATGGATAGCCTTCAGAAGAATGAAAATTCCAGAACACTTCATTGTGTTTTTGTGGAAACTGTACATGGATCAGAGGCAGTTGTGGAAACAGAATAAATGTATACTGCATGGTTTAAAATCAGGAAAGGTATGCATCAGGGTGATATCTTCTCACCATACTTCTTCAATCTGCATGCTGACTGATATAGTTTACGTTTATTGTGCCAACCTGCCTGATAAACACATGTAATGTTAATTGAAGGGTGGAGAGATAAATGGCTCCGTGACCCTCACCTTTCTAGTTCTCCGGTTTCTTGCTTTGTGGTGTTTGGACCTGGGTGCAGCTGCCTTAGCCAGTTCCCTGCTTCAGCTGGCAAGGCTCACTTCCTGCAAGATATCCCTGAGGAGAAGCCACATGGACCTACCCCAGTGCAGCCCTGGGTGCTGGAGCAGCCGTGTGGAGAACCCTGCCAGCATTGAGATGCTTACATGTTCACTGATTTGGCTTTCCTCCTGCAGTAGGCATCATTGTGTCTGTTTTGTTAGATGGAGGAGGACTTTGTGGATTGGTGTCAGACCTATGGGTTAATGTTGGACTTACGGGCTTGGGAAGCACAAGGTTGGAATGTTTTTTTGATGTGCACTTACCCTTTATATAAAACTCTGTCTTATATACATATGAGTTTTTATGGATTTGTTTCTCTAAAGTACCCAGACTAACACACTGACAAATAATGAGAGAAACTGGATTATATGAAGAAGAATGCTTCTTCGGATTGGAGAGAAGAACCTGTGATATCCACATGAGACAGCCTTGCTGTCCCAAAGTGAGGAGGACTTGAAGCTCTTGCTAATGAAGATTATGGACTGTAGGCTTCAGTATAGATTACCACTCAATGTAAAGAAAATCCTCAATGGGACCAATAGATAACAGCATAAGAAATGGAGAAAGGACTGAAGTTGTCTAGGATTTCATCTTGCTTAGATTCACAATCAATACCCTTGGAAGCAGCAGTCAACGGATGGTACTGTGCAATGCATTAGGTAAACATGCTGCAGAAGTCCACTCTGAAGTTCTGAGAAGCAAGGATATTACTTTGAGGACAAGGTGGGTCTGACCCAAGTCATGGTCTTTTCCATTGCCTCCTATGCATGTGAAAGTTGGTGATTGAATAAGGAAGGCCAAAGGTGAATTGATGCATTCGCACTATGGTGTTGGTGAAGAATAGTGAATGTTCCATAGATTGCCCAAAGGACAAGCAGATGTGTCTTGGAAGAAGTACAGAATGCTCCTTAGAATCAAGGGTGTTCAGACTTCGTCTCACGTTCTTTGACCATGTTGGCAAGAGAGATCCGCCCTGGAGAAGGACATTATGCTTGGTAAAATGGAGGGGCAGTGACAGAGGGAAGGCTTTGGATGAGGTGGGTTGGCACAATGGTTGCCCCAATGGGGTCAAACATAAGAGCAATTGTGAGGTTGGCAAAGACCAAGCAGTGTTGTATCCTGGACTGGGCAGTGTTTCCTTTATAGGACCACTGTGACCCAGAACCAGTTCGATGTACCTGACAACATTCAGTATATTTCCTTATATAATTATTTTAAAGATAAAGAGACACATTTATATCAAATGGTTTTGTTCTAATCAAGTTAGCACAAACTATAAGAGGTACCTATTCAAACCATTAGCCATCCTGTCCCTTAAAATTTCCTAAAAAAATTCCCCTGGGGTCTTAAAGGCTTGAAGGTGAACAAGCGGCCATCTAGCTCAGAAGCAATAAAGCCCACATGGAAGAAGCACACCAGCTGGTGCAATCACGAGGTGCCAAAGGGACCGGGTATAAGGCATCATGCAAAAAACAAAAAAAAAGAATATGTATATATATACCTTAGTGAATGAAGGGGGAAGTGCAGAGTGGAGACCCAAGGCCCATTTGTCGGCCACTGGAGATCCCCTCATAGAGGGGTTTAGGAGAAGAGATGGGTCAATCAGGATACGATGTAGTACCGATGAAGAACACAGCTTTCCCCCAGATTCTGGATGCTTCCTCCCCACAACTACCATGATCCGAATTCTACCTTGCAGGACTGGATAGGGCAGAGGGTGTACACTGGTGCATATAGGAGCTGGAGGCACAGGGAATCCAGGGTGGATGATACCTTCAGGACCAGGGGTGTGAGGGGTGATGCTGGGAGAGTGGAGGGTGAGTGGGTTGGAAAGGGGGAACCGATTACAAGGATCTACATGTGATCTCCTCCCTGGGAGATGGACGGCAGAGAAGGGGGGTGGGGAAGGGAGACTCCAGATAGGGCAAGATATGACAAAATAGCGATGTATAAATTACAAAGGGCACATGAGGGAGGGGGGAGTGAGGATGGAGGGGAAAAAAAAGAGGACCTGATGCAAAGGGCTTAAGTGGAGAGCAAATGCTTTGAAAATGATTAGGGCAAAGAATGTATGGGTGTGCTTTATACAATTGATGTATGTATATGTATGGATTGGGATAAGAGTTGTATGAGCCCCTAATAAAATGTAAAAAAAAAATTCCCTGCTAGACTCTAGGCCTTCTACAAAGTCAGAGAGCCCGGGCTGCACAATGCTTAAAGCACTCAGCTGCTCAACAAAACGTCAGTGTTCCAAGGTCATCCGTTTCTCTGACGTGGCTCTGATTTGGAGAAAAATGTGGCAGTCTGCTCCCTTAGAGGCTGCAGCTTTGGAGCCTGGAACAGCTCAACCCCACAGCTCACCTGCAGGGTCCCTGTGGGTCAGAATCAACCTGCTTGCACTGGGTAGGGTTTTTGTTTTGAGGGGGCTTTGTGGATAGAAAACAGAAACAAGCCACGATGCACAGAACCACTTATGTACACCTGCTATTGGTGGGAAGGGAAGGGGGCGGCAGAAGCAGGTGGAACAGAAGGGGATGGAAGGGAAGAATGGGAGGTAGCAGTAAAATAATCCAGCTCTGGTCACCACCATGCATTCTAGAGTAGTTGGGTAGGTATATCCCTGGGTGGGTAAGTGACTGACAACTAGCTGAAAAGGCTACTGGCTGAGACAGACCCCAGATTTGGTGATCTGCTTCTGAAAGCTCACAGCTCTGAACCTCTATGGAGTGGTTGTGCTCTGCACGCATGGGTTCCCATGAGTTGGAATCAGCAGGGGAAAACTAACAATGGGGTAATGTACAAGGGGGTACTGGGCAGAGTGGCCCTTTCATAGTATGCTTTTTTCTCCACTAGCAACTCGCTCTGAGTTAGTGCACCCAATAATGTCACCTGGGAAGTTTCTCTCTGGTCACAATGCATTTTTTTGTAAAAGCAGTTTCACTTGAAACTCGGGCTTTTGTGATGGCCAATTTAAGAGGACAGTGTGTGGCTGTGAAAGTTTGTTTCCGGCTCAGGAAAAATACCGCAGAAATGGTTGTGCTGTTGAACCCAGCTTACAAGGACGCTGGGCGAAACTCAGATGTATGAGTGGTTTTCTCGTTTCAGAAAGGGTGAAATGTCGATTGAGGACACACCTCATTCTGGCCATCTGTCAACTTCCCAAAGAGACAAAAACGTTGATTCATAGTGCATTTAGAGTTTGGTTCCACCAGGTCAGACTGTTCATCAAGCTTTCTATTTAGAGGTTCTGAAAAGATTCTGTTACAGTTTGTGACCAAAATAGCCTGATTCGTGGCAGATGGGGCTGGTTTGGCCACCATGACAATGCACCAGCTCACGCAGACGTCTCAGGGCACCAGTTTGGGGCACAAAAGAGCATGCCTGTCTTATGCCACACACCTTGCGACTTCTCCTTGTTTTCATGAATGCAGAGGGACATGAAAGGACAGCGATTTGACGACATAGAAGAGATGAAGAAAAAAATGAGGGAGGTGCTGTCAGCCATCCAAACAGATGAGTTTGAAAAATGTTTCCAAGAATGGAATTGCAGATTTCACAAATGTATTCAGTGTGATGGAGAGTACTTGCAAGGAGATAGGTTGTTTTGTTGTTTGTTTTTTTAATTAAATACATAGCTATGGGGATGGGAAAATCCGTTTGGGGGAGGAGGATACCACCTCATATATTGGAAACCCCATATGGAATGAGACACATTCTATGCCCATTAAAGAACTTTGAGCTTTTGGGGTAGAATGAGAAATAAATTTAAGTGTATACTAGTAAAAAACAAAAAAACCTAACCCCATTTCCCTCAAGTCAATTCTGACTCATAATAACACTGTAAGACAGAGTAGTTCTCTAGGGTTTCCAAAGGTGCGCTCTGCAGAAGCAGACGTCCCCACCGGTCCCGCACAAAGCTGTCAGGGTGTTCAAACTGACAGCATAGTGATTAGCAGCTAAGTACGTAAGCACAGCGACACCAGGGCTCCTGTTTTAATAGGTTCTGCAAAATAAGTCAAATATAAACTACTATATAAACTAAATTTAAAATGGAAACTCATTGTCACTAATTGGGTCCCAACTCAAAGCGAACCTACAGAGGGGTCAGAAATGTTCAATCTTTATAGGAGCAGGCCGCTTCATCTTTTGCCCAGAGAGCAGCTAGGGGTGGGTTTGAAGCGCCAACCTGTGGGGTTTGCCGCCCAATGGTTACTCATTAGTGCCAAAGAGGAGGAAAAATTGCTGCCTCACAGGCATGAGTCTTGAACGAGAAGTTGCTGTGTAAATAATGAGCTAGCTTGCAAACCATTGAGTCGCACCGTTTGCACGTCTGTGGGAAGCGCATCGGCAGGCAAACCAATTAAGCGGGCCTGCAGTAGATAGACTTTAATGAAAGAAAAACACAAAGCACAGGACAAAAGCGAACATCAACTACATGAATTGCATACGTTCACCGTGCTTATTCCACCTGCATGTTGAGCAAATACCCCGCGAAGCTGGCTAACTAAAGAGAAGTCCGGCATCAGGATCGGAGGAAGGCTCAGTAACAACTGGACATATGTGGATGGCACAGCCTTGCAGACTGAGGGCCAAGAGAACTTGAAGAGTGGTGAAGATCGCAGCCTACAAGATTCAGAACGAATTGCACTTCAACATAAAGAAAAGGAAACATTCTTACAACTGGACCAATAAGCAATACTGTGATAAATGAAGAAAATACTGAAGTGGCCAACGATTTAATTTTTCTTTGATTCACCATCAATACCCAGGGAATGGACGGTAAAGAAAATAATTACACGAGGTAAATCTGCTGCAAAAGATCTCTTTAACACAATGATCTACATAGAACCTCCTCCCAGGGTGGTGGACAACAGAAAAGTGGAGGAAGGGAAACATTGGTCAGCGTAAGACATGAAAAAAATAATAATTTATAAATAAGCAAGGGTTCATGAGGGAGGCGGGCAGAATGAGAAGCTGATATCAAGGGCTCAAATAGAAAGAAAATGTTTTGAAAATGACGATGGCAACAAATGTATAAATGTGCTTGACACAATGGATGGAGCGATGGATTGTGATAAGAATTGTATAAGCTCCCAATAAAATGATTTTTTTTTAAATGCAAAATAAATGGACCAGCATACCATAATCTTATGAAAAGCAAACTACTTCCCTGCTATGTAATCTCTAATAATTCTATCACATGACTTCGCTGTAGCTTAAGCGTCCTTGACTACTGCCACCGCGGTGGAAGATTTTCGATGATGTCGTGGTGCCTTTTGATCAATTTAAATATTTTTACCTTCCTCCCTTGAATCCCTGTGGCTTCTTAAATGACATGAAATCCCTTTAAAAAATATTCATGTCATTGTCTCTTGTTAGGAAACTAATAAACTGTCTTTATGTGTGTGAAAAATGTAAAATAAATAAAATATTTTAAAAAGACCTCTTTAAGGTGTTCAAAGGCAAAGATGTCACTTTGAAGATTAAGATGGGTTTGAACCGCTGCCCTTATGGTTTGGTTACCAGCTCAATGCACAGCCTTCACTTTGGACGTGTTATCAGGAGAGACCAGTCCTTAGAGAAGGACATCATACTTGGTCCAATTGGAGGGCAGTGAGAAGGAGAAACACTTTCTGTGAGATGGATTAGCACATGGTTCCAACAATGGGCACCGACCTAACAGCAATTTTGAGGATGGCGCAGGGCTGGGCAGTTCTGTTTGTACGGCGGCTCTGAGTTGGAAGAGACTGGATGACATCTCACAGCGGAGGGCCATGGGAAGCTACGGGTGCTGCTAGCAGAGTGACAGGGTCAACTTTCTCCCAACACCATCTGCTAAGTGAGAAGGGAGGGTCTGACCCCTGCGCAAGGTGAGGATTGCTCACTTTCCCTAGCTCCATGATCAAACATGAGCTGCACGCCTCCTGCCTCATTCACTGCCAACGAGCTTATTCTGACTCATGATGACCCTATAGGGCCGGGTGGAACTGCCCCTGTGGGTTTCCAAGACTAAGGAAGTAGAAAGCCTCATCTTTCTCCCTTGAAGTGGCTGGTGGTTTAGAACAACTGACCTTGTGGTTAGCAGTCCAGTGTGTTCCTAGTATGCCACCAGAGCTCCGCCTGCCTAGTCTCATAAATATAGCATCCCTGTCATTTTCCATTATTTATCTGGCCCTTTATAAACAAAAGGAAGGGCTCAGATGCCATTTTAATTTAGGGTTGTTAACTTACCAGAGAACTTCCCTAAGGAAAGGAGAGGGAGGGCAGCTGGATCTTTCTTCTTGCACATGGTCCAAAAGAATGTGGAATCGCCAAGCTGATGTTTTCCTAAATATCCATTAGGAGAACACAAAAATCCCACGAGATTTCTGTCTTCGCATAGATTCCAACTCCTCGAGGTACATGGCTGATCGAAAACTGGATCATGCAGAAGTGCCCTCTGGAACAAGTTGACAAGATAACTGGCTGGTCTGGGGGTGGAATTGTCCTGCATCACCAGCAGCTGGACACCCAGTAAAATGGTATAAAGAGAATCCAGAGCCTTCTTGGGACACTAGCAGTGGGTCAAGCAGGTTCTTAGCTTTCCCAACCACCTGGCTAGAAATCACCTCAAATTACAAGCGACACACTTGTCTGTAATCTGCTAGTCTTGTTCTGAGCTCTTTTTTTTTTTAGAGAACTGACCAACTCATTTCTGTTTCAGGCAACCCAAGCCTTACCTTCTGGACATGCAGGGGAAGTACAGTCGTGGCTCTCTTGCCTGGCACTTGGGTGATTATGAGAACACCAATAAAAGGAATTCCAAGAGGGCTGTTCTTCTGAGGCAGAGTAAGGCATCATCCGCACGAGCTGCCATGCCGCCTGTGCTCCCGCAGCTGCCACCAAAGGAACAGGTAAAAGCATTTGCTTTCGGAATTACCACTGGGAAAAACGAACGTGAATTAGAGAACATTCTTGTGGTGGAGTGAAATTTATTTTTTTAAATAATTTCATTGGGGGCTCTTACAACTCATCACAATCCATACATCCATCCATTCATTGTGTCAAGCATGTTTGTACATTTGCTGCCCTCATCATTCCCAAAACATTTGCTTTCTACTTGAGCCCTTGGTATCAGTTCCTCATTTTTTCTCCTACCTCCCCGCTCTCCCATCCCTCATAAACCCTTGATAATTTATAAATTATTATTATTTTGTCATATCTTACACCATCTGACGTCTCCCTTCACCCACTTCTCTGCTGTTTGCCACCCAGGGAGGAGGTTATATGTAGATCCTTGTAATCGGTTCCCCCTTACTCCCTCACCTTCCCTCCACTCTCCCAGTATCGTCACTCTCACCAATGGTCTTTCAGGGTTCATCTGTCCTGGGTTCCCTGTGTTTTCCGTTTCTATTTGTACCAGTGTACATCCTCTAGTCCAGTCAAATTTGTAAGGTAGAATTGGGATCATGATAGTGAGGAGGGAGGAAGCATTCAAGAACTAGAGGAAAATTGTATGTTTCATCATTGCTACACAGCATCCTGACTGGCTCATTTCCTCCCCACAGCCCTTCTGCAAGGGGATGTCCAATTTTCCACAGATGTGCCCTGAGTCCCCACTCATTTACAATGCTATGATTTTCTTTTTAATCTTTAATACCTGATACCTGATCCGTTCGATGCCTTGTGATCTCACAGGCTGGTGTGCTTCTTCCATGTGGGCTTTGTTGTTTCTCAGATGGCTCCTTGTTTATCTTCCAGCCTTTAGGACCCCAGATTCTATATCTTTTGACAGCCGGGCACCATCAGCTTTCTTCACAGCATTTGCTTATGGACTCACTTTGTCTTCAGTGATCGTGTTGGGGTAGGCTGGTGTGCTTCTTCCATATGGACTTTGTTGTTTCTTAGCTACGTGGCCGCCTGTTTATCTTCAAGCCTTTAAGACCCCAGATGCTGTGTCTTTTGATAGCCAGGCACCTTTCTGCACCACTTTTGTTTATGCACCCACTTTGTCCTCAGTGATCAAGTCAGGACAGGCTGGTTTGCTTCCTCCATGTGGGTTTTGTTGTTTCTCAGCTAGATGGCTGCATATTTATCTTCAGGCCTTTAAGACTTCCGATGATATATCCTTTGGTAGCTGGGCACCATCAGCTTTCTTCACCACATCTGCTTGTGCACCCATTGTCTTCAGCGATCATGCAAGGAAGGTGAGCATCTCAGACTGCTGAATTGTTAGAACAATTGTTGAGAGTACTTGAGCAGGGGCCCACTGTCCATCTGTTTCCTTAATACTAAACCTATAAATATATGTACATAGATCTATTTCCCCCTCGTCGTATATAAATATATTTACATCTGTATATGCCTGTATTTAGATCTCTATAATGGCCCTTTGCCTACTAGTTCTTTCCTCTAGCTCTTTGTACTTTCCTCTTGTCCCACTATCATGGTTCTTCTCCCTAAGCCTCTATAACTCCCACCAAATGGCTGGGTGTGACTACACAAACAGGGCATGTGTAAGAGAGAGCCTTTGTCACCAACCCCTTGATTATAAGGATGTACCATCTTTGAAGCAAAAACAAAAAGAGAAACCCGGGGACATGGAAAGAGCACCTTCAGGATCTCTGTCTAATGTGGCAAAGGCCACCAAGACCCGATGCATCAGCGTTGGTGCCCTGGAGACTCACTGGGGGTCCTCTCCCCACCTGGACCGAGACTACCGAACTGCAGAACTAGCAACAGGTGGGCTGCTTTCGTGGCCCATGGATCTGGGTCTGACAGGCCGAGAACTGGACCAAGAGACTTGACTGGTGGCTGAAGAGACAAATGACTGCATCCTTACTACACAGGCTCAGTAAACACTGAGCCTGACTTGTGGTAAACTATTGACTTATCTAATAAATCCCTTAATTGGGGTATTATCTGTGCGTTCTCTGCAGCCATACCAAACCATTCTCAATGCCAGCATAACTGCAGAGCGGTATGGGAGCAACAGTTTGTGTCCCAGGAGGTAACAAAGGACGGAGAGCAGAGATGGGTCTGATTCCCATCTTGTGACACTGGGGAGGCCAGAGGAGGTCAGATTTAGCTTGTTATTGTTAAATCGTAATCACAGTTTTATTGCTCCTTCTAACCTGTGAAAACATTTTCAGGCTATAATCCATTTTCGTAGTTAATCCACAAGATGAGAGACCCGGACTCATGGGGACCCCTTGTGAGTCAGGGGAGTGGCTGAGTTTCTGGAACTTGATGGCCAGTCTGTTCTCCCAAAGAGCCTCCGTGTGAATTCTAACCTCTTCCCTTTGGGTTAGCCGCGGCGTGTTAACCACTGCCTGACCGGAGCTCCACATGGAAACGTCAACTCACTGTCCACAAATTGATGCCAGTTCACAGCAACAGGGGAGGGAGAACTGCGCCTGAGAGTTACGGAGACCGGAACTCCTTATGCCAATACAAAGCCTTTCTCCTGAGGAGTGGCCAGTGGTTTTGAACTGCTGATCTTGTCATTAGCAGCCCAATGTGTAATGACCATGCCACTGGAGCTGGAGACTTCATATAATTAGTAAAAGCTAAACTCCAAATCATTGCTGTCAGGTTCTCTACCAGAGACCCTAGATAAAGCTCTGAGATGAAATCTCTCTGGAAGCAGAGTCTCAACATCCTTCCAGAGAGCAAGCACCTAGTGGGTTGATTGCTGACCTCGTGGTTAGCCACCTACCGTTCGTTGCGCAGAGTCACCAGGTATTGTCCTCCATTTGTTAGCTAGAGCAAGCAAGAAGTGGGAGTGGTGCTGTACTTCGAAGGTCTTCTTCATCACCTGGTCTAACCTGCACAGAACAGTCGTCTCTCTCTTTTCCTCAAAGCTGACAACATCCCCAGTGTGTGAAGTGAAGGTAGACTTGGGACCTCTCTGAAGACCTTCTTCTTCGACTGATGAGCAGGGTAAACATAGACCAATTCAAATGCTCTGGTCCCCCTGCTTTCTTGGACCATCAGTGGGATCTTAAACAAGTTCTGCAATTTCTGGGTGGATTTTCAGAAGGAAAATGGGGATCGCTGTATCTGTATTCTGTCTGTCTGTATCTGTACTCTGTAGAGTTACGGCTGAGGTTCATGTGCCTTGCATTTTGTAATCCAGTATCCCAAAACTGAGCATAACAAATGTCAGTTATCAAGAAAACAAACAAATAAAAAAATGCATCGCCATCGAGTCCGTTCCAATTCACAGTGATCCTACATAGTGTAGTGGCTAAGTGTGGACTGCTAAACTACAAGGTAAGCAGTTTGAAACCACTAGCCCCTCCTAGGGAGAAAGACTCGGCTTTCTACTCCTGTAAAGAGGTACAGACCTCATGAATGAATTATTGAATTGTATGATATGTGGATTATGGAAAGGGTTTTTTTGGTTCGTTTTTAGAGCTGCAGTGTTGGAAGCCCACAGGGATGGTTGTATCCTGTCCTATGTTGGAATTCTAGAAAAAGGGAGCCAGAACTTGGATACATTCAGAGACTCCTGTTCTGTACATGTAGAGGGATTCTGCTAGGTCCATGGAAGGATCGTGCCAACTCAGTAAAATATTGCTTAGTTTCTGTCGCCAGAAATCGGACTCATCAACTATTAAGCATGTCTATTTGGATCATAGTGAGTTGTAGTAGTTCTGAGTGAGTTGCAGTAGTTCCGAGTGAGTTGTAGTAGTTCCGAGTGAGCTGCAGTAGTTCTGAGTGAGCTGCAGTAGTTCTGAGTGAGCTGTAGTAGTTCTGAGTGAGCTGTAGTAGTTCTGAGTGAGCTGCAGTAGTTCTGAGTGAGTTGCAGTAGTTCCGAGTGAGCTGTAGTAGTTCTGAGTTAGCTGTAGTAGTTCTGAGTGAGTTGCAGTAGTTCTGAGTGAGCTGTAGTAGTTCTGAGTGAGCTGTAGTAGTTCTGAGTGAGCTGTAGTAGTTCTGAGTGAGCTGTAGTAGTTCTGAGTGAGTTGCAGTAGTTCTGAGTGAGCTGCAGTAGTTCTGAGTTGCAGTAGTTCTTAGTGAGTTGCAGTAGTTCTGAGTGAGCTGCAGTAGTTCTGAGTTGCAGTAGTTCTGAGTGAGTTGCAGTAGTTCTGAGTGAGCTGCAGTAGTTCTGAGTGAGTTGCAGTAGTTCTGAGTGAGTTGTAGTAGTTCTGAGTGAGCTGTAGTAGTTCTGAGTGAGCTGCAGTAGTTCTGAGTGAGTTGTAGTAGTTCTGAGTGAGCTGTAGTAGTTCTGAGTGAGTTGCAGTAGTTCTGAGTGAGTTGTAGTTCTGAGTGAGCTGTAGTAGTTCTGAGTGAGTTGTAGTAGTTCTGAGTGAGCTGTAGTAGTTCTGAGTGAGCTGTAGTAGTTCTGAGTGAGCTGTAGTAGTTCTGAGTGAGCTGTAGTAGTTCCGAGTGAGTTGCAGTAGTTCTGAGTGAGTTGCAGTAGTTCTGAGTGAGCTGCAGTAGTTCTGAGTGAGTTGCAGTAGTTCTGAGTGAGCTGTAGTAGTTCTGAGTGAGCTGCAGTAGTTCTGAGTGAGTTGCAGTAGTTCTGATTGAGCTGTAGTAGTTCTGAGTGAGCTGTAGTAGTTCTGAGTGAGCTGCAGTAGTTCTGAGTGAGTTGTAGTAGTTCTGAGTGAGCTGTAGTAGTTCTGAGTGAGTTGCAGTAGTTCTGAGTGAGTTGTAGTTCTGAGTGAGCTGTAGTAGTTCTGAGTGAGCTGTAGTAGTTCTGAGTGAGCTGTAGTAGTTCTGAGTGAGCTGCAGTAGTTCTGAGTGAGTTGTAGTAGTTCTGAGTGAGTTGCAGTAGTTCTGAGTGAGTTGTAGTTCTGAGTGAGCTGTAGTAGTTCTGAGTGAGTTGTAGTAGTTCTGAGTGAGCTGTAGTAGTTCTGAGTGAGCTGCAGTAGTTCTGAGTGAGTTGCAGTAGTTCTGAGCGAGCTGCAGTAGTTCTGAGTGAGTTGCAGTAGTTCTGATTGAGCTGTAGTAGTTCTGAGTGAGCTGCAGTTGTTCTGAGTGAGTTGTAGTAGTTCTGAGTGAGGGGGCTCTGTCTGATAGTTAGTGACCCATGCTCAGCAGAATGAAACCCGGCCTGATCCTGTGCTAGCCTCACAGCTGTTGGGACAGTCGTGGTCATCCTTCAATTAATATTTGCAGGCTTAGGATTACATCACAATGCTTCCAAGAGTGCAATTTATAATATTGAAGAGTAGGTACTATTTATATATATAACTTTACCCCAAGCACTCTTACATATAGTTTTGGAGACCCATGGGGAAAACTTCTAGTTTCTTCTATTTCCCCAAATTTCTCTAATTTTTTAAAATTTCAAAATAAGAAGGGGTAACCCCCAAAATGGGAGAAAAAAATCTGTACTGGGAGGAGCTTTCATAGTATGCATTTTTTCCCAGTAAGTGAGCATCAAGCAACTTGCTCTGAGTTAGTGAACCCAGTAGTGTCACCTGGGAAGATTCTCTCTGGTCAAAAGGAATTTTTTTCATAAAAGCAATTCCGTTCAAACTTTGTTTTTTTGTGATGGTCGATTTAAGAGAGCAGTGTGCGGCTATGAAATTTTTTTTCCTGCTTGGGAAAAATGCTGCAGAAACTGTTGTGATGTTGAACACAGTTTACAAGGATAGCGCTATGGGAAAAACTCAAGTACATTAGTGGTTTTCCTCATTCAAAAGAGGTGAAATGTTGATTGACAACAAACCTCATTATGGACGTGTGTCAATATTCAGAATGGTCAAAAATGCCAACAAAATTCATGCAGCTGTGCTTGAAGACTGACAACGGACCATTGAAGAGATGGGGAAGTTATCTGGACTATCTTGGAGTTCAGTTCAGCTATTTTTAATGGATTTGCAAAATTTGTGCCTTGGGATCTGACTGACCATGAAAAAGAGCATCAAGTGGAAACATGCCATGCTTTGAAAGAACAGCTCCAAAGTGTCTCTCTTGCCCCACATACCTTATTCACATGACCTCAATCCTGACAACTGTTTGTTTCCGCGAATGCCTATGGACATAAAAGGACAGATTTAATGACATAGAAGAGGTGAAATAAAAAATGAGGGAGGTGCTGTCTGCCATACGAGTTTGAGAAATGTTGCCAAGAATGGTATAGCAGATTTGACAAATGTATTCAAGATAGTGGACAGTACTTTGAGGTGATAAGGTGGTTTTATAAAATAAAATTCAAATACATAGCTTTGGGGAAAAAAAAACTTTTTTTTGGGGGGGGGTACCGCCTTTGTATCTCAAATTCTGTCTTCTATCTGCCTTCTTCTACTTTCTATGATTTTTGATAATGGTTTTCCTGAAATGTGCATGCAAACACATACTTTAGACATCATCTGTTTCCTATTTTTCTGCAAGTAACCTTACTGACCTCCTTCAGTTCAAGACAGGAACATTACCCTCAGTGAGTGGTACATTCTCTCATCCCTCTACTCACATTAACGCCAAGAACAGAAATTCTCCAATTTAGTCCAGACAGTTACTATGATCACAGGGGGTTCACATTTACATAAGTGGAGGACTGGGTTCGGAGCAAAAGGAAGACCCTGAAGGAAATGATTAGCCCAGTGGCTACTACAGTGGACTCCAACAGTGTCATTCTGAGGAAGGCACCGGGAGGGCCTGGTTAGTCATCGTGAGGTGGAACTAAGTGGCCCCTTACAACCAGACTCTGGGAGGGACACGTGGATTTGAGATTCAGCACCTTTACCAGGAGGGACAGCCAGAATGCTCATTAGAGGAAAAGATTTCAAGTCCTCGGGACATCATGCTTGTTAGTGAAATGGCAGTGAAGAAGAGGAAGACCTTCGATGAGAAAGACTGCCACAGTGGCTGCAACCATGAACTCAAACGCAGCCATTGTGAGGATAACGCTGGCCAGGCAGTTCCCATCTGCTGAGTTGGAAGCGACTTGACGGACCTGACACCTAACACCAGGCGTGCAGCAAAGACACACGCAGTGGTTGCTTTGGGAAGGCGCTACGGTAGTCACAAGGTAGTAGAGGTTTTCTTTTTCTTTAAGCAAAAGGGAAGAAATTTATTGGAGCCCATACGGGAAACCCTAGGGGGGCCCAGCATACTCTACTGTGTAGGCATGCCCAGCAAAGAGTCATACCATTCACTGTACCCCCATGCCCCAGAGGGACTTGAGTCAAGCCCAAAAGCCCCAGGACTGGCTGGGGATGGGGACGTAGTTTTCACAGAGTTGAATTTTGAACTACAAACAGGACGGAGTTGGGACAGAGGAGAGGGGGAGAGGAAGGGCAGCCCTGGACGGTAACGATATTCCAGTGCCTTTGGGAACGTGCACATTGTCAGTGTCTGGATAGTAGAGGGCAAAGGGGCCTTATCTGGCGAGGACTGCAGAATAATTGGCTGGGTTATTGGCGTACCTTGTGCTATGAACTTGAATTGTACTGGCAACACTCTCAAACAGCAGTGATGGGGGTGGTCTTTTAGAAAGACCGAACTGCTAAGGCACTGAGCCATCTCGTGGGGGCATTGAGTCACGCAGTTAGGAAAGGTCGACAGTTTGAAACAGGGCAGAGAGAGGCAGGATGCAAGTAGGTGCAACAGCTCGGAATGCTGCGGCTTCTGGTTATGGAGACTTGTAAGGGCAAGGGAGGTATACAGCGAGAGCTTGCAGGTTGTCGTGAGAGGTCAGGGGTAGAAGCCAGGTAGCGGTGGGAAGAGCACATAGAGGATGCAAGGAAAAGAAAAACTAGGATGTCTTTGGAAATCCTAGTCAAGGAAAGGAGAGAGACTTTAGATCAACAGAAAGGTGGCGGTGGGTCACAAACTGTAGGGATCCATCACGGTTGAGTGGGGGGTTGGTTTTTAAAAATTCTTCTTTGCAACACGTCTTTTGGAGATGATGGGACGCTTGTCTGGCCCACAGGAGATGACTCTGAAGTCTATTGCTATGTCATGTTCAGAGCCCTGGCTTGAAAGCTCACTTCCTGTAACTTGGCGTGAGGATGTTGTGACTGACGAACTCCACTTCGCAGACACCGTCTCTTGTTGGACTGGTCTCTTCGTTCAGGACAAAACGTCTTTGGTCTTTCCTTGTGGTGCTCACAGAACCACGCTCACGTTTCCCAGTGAGGGCCTCCTGCTTCTGGAATCCTAGAGCTGAAAAGCATTTTACTCATCTACCGGCCCCTTCCGACCCACGGCGTTCTGAAGGTCAGTTTATCAGAATGCAAACTCAAGGACCAGAGTGTTGTTCTTGCTCCAAATCTATGATATATATGAAATTTATAAGCTGTCAACATAATGCCTTACGGGTACTCTAGTAATCAATGATAAGAAGGTATTTAAATCTGTAAATGCTGGAGCACAGCATTTTAGGGGACACCGTGGAGTTGGCAGATGCTTGTATCTGCTTGCAGCATCTCCAGGAACGGGACAGCTACCAGACTGGAGCTTTGAATACCTTGAGCACCGTGGCTGTTGGCAAAGGAGCTTCTCCAAATTTAGTCAATTCTTGCTAAATTCATGGAGGTCACTGTTTCTTGCGAAAATTCTGGAGCTTACAAAGTAAACTCTTTCCTCAGTTGAAGCAATAATTGCATTCTTAGAAAGTTCAGCATATTCTAAAAATACAATGTATCATTATGCAAACATAACTTCTGGGCTCAGATCATTATAAATGGGCTTTTCAACCACACGCCTCTCCAGCAGGATGTGGAACCCCTTCTATTCTGTGGAACTGACTCACATGTTGCCCGAGCTCTCGCCCTGTATCGCCCCCAACAGGGACTCACTGCCCTCCCCCATCATCATGCCAGTCGACACTGCCCACACTTCCTGGAAACCTCTGTTGAAAACCCGACATGTGTACTCCACTTGTTTCACATGAATCTCTGGAAGTGTGACCCCCACATTTGCTGATGTGTAAAGAACAATTCATAGGCAACACAAAACAAATGTTCAAGGTAAATTCAAAAGGTTTATTGCACCAAATGCCACAGAGAAATGGATCAGAATAATCTATGGATAAGTTCTTTAAATTTCCACACACTGACATTGCTATCTATTTAACTGATCTAAAATATAAAGTCCTATCAATTTGTCTTGCAGGAGCTTCAGTAACAACACATCCCCAGAATATTCCCATTAAAAAAAAAAAGAAGCAACTTCAATGTATGCATGTTGCAATCTTGCTTCCAAGACTAAATGAAATGGTTCAACAAAATTTGACATTTTAAAATTAACATTCAGGGTGGGCTCTTGATTTAGGCAAAAATTATGTTCAAATATCTGCCACCCTAAAAAAAGACTAAAACAAAAACTCGAATGGTTCACACTGACCAAGAAAAGCTACAGATTTTCAATTTAATGGTGAAATGATGAACAAAATATTCTGAAAAAAGTACGTATTAGCGAAAAATTCCAGAACTTTAAAAAGAATTTTGGGGTCACTTTATGGGCTTTACTTTTACATACAATCCACTCTGAAGTGACCAACCTAAAAAGCTACTACATTTTTATAAATTCTTAAGACCAAAATTATAAGAGGCCAAACATCGGTTTAGTATCATTTAGCAAGTGGGATTTCCCTCCCTTGAAAACGTTAATTTTGAAAAGCAGGGTAAGTTTAAAAAGTTGTGTGGTGTAAACAACGGTTCCATGGATGGGAAAGAGTATAGTTACTTTCATTAAAAAACAGCACATGTCAGAAAAATGGATTGAAGCCTGTACAAAAAGCTATTTAACACTGATAAAAATAAAGGACTTTGGGATTATGCACAAGTGTGGAAGCTACAACTTAAGTTTTCATTGTCGTGTTTAAACATACACAATTACCTTTACATTCAGGTCACTTGCCAATTCATTAGAAACTGCAACATGCTAGAAAGAGGTCCATCACAGTAACAGTGACACACTTCTGTCATGCCTCACTGGCTTGCTTTGAAAAGCAAGATGCTACAAAAATTACACTCAACAGGTAAGACGCAAAAGTTGAAGAGACCCGGAAAGGTGGAATCCTGTCAACTGAGGTAGTTTTCTTTATTATTTATTTGTTTTATTTTCTTCTGTGGTGGACATTTCCGTCTTCAGCTAAGACAGAAATGAAGTCACTGGGTGGGACGCAACGTGCGTGTGAGTGGGTGTATCCCAACACAATTCCAGCATCTATTTTTCCCTCTTGGTCACTTTTGGAGAGAGGTTGAATTTAGGAAAAAATTTTAAGGTTTCTACAGAGAGATTCTTAATAGAGCAACATTCTTGGTCTGTTTTTGGAGGCAACAGAGATGAGGGACTAAGCACTAGCTGGAATTCTGAGCATCACTTGTGACCCTCATGTCTCACCGGTAGTTTTCCAAGAGACATTTCTCCAAGAGTGTGTTTTGCATTATGATGTTAGGTCAAGTCTCAATAAGTTCACTAGGTTCTTATTATAATTTATCTGACTTTATATAGAGTTAATGTCTAGGAAATCTTAAAGGTGGTGAATGATGAAAGTGCCCAAAGTCTGTAAACAAAGCAAGGGAACCAGAAAATAGGGGGATGCTTTTAAGGTACACATGCAGACGTGCCATCGGCTGTTACAATTCCTTCACACGCGAAGGAAGAAACAACGAGGAGCTGAGCTGAGTCACAGAAGTGCTTCACTCTCTGTCTGCAAACGCCAATGACATGGAATTAGAGAATTTAAAACACCTAACTCAAAGTGTTAGGCTCATGGAACGATTTAACGGAATGGAAAACCTCAACTTTATAAAAACCCCTGACAAGAACAGTATAGATCATAGGGGCCTTGCAGCATTTACACCGAACCTCCGAGAGAGGGGGGAGAAAGGCCGTACAGATAGCGCTGACCTATCTGTAAGAAATAACCCGTCCATTTCCCCCCTCGGGACTGCTGGTCTACTTGGTCCAACAATAACATACATCCGTAAAGAATAAAAGGGACACATCAATGTAACTTGTCTTCGGGATCAAGATTTTCCCACATACACACTCTAACACCTTAAGAGGGCGGGTAGGTGATGGTCTGAGGTGCGATGGACTAAATGGAAAGGCCTGGAATTCATCGAGCATGGAACAGTGAAAGGGGTCTGCTTATAATTAACTGCACTCCAGTCTGCAAGGGGAGAACAGTATTTTTCACTTGGCTAGATGTAAATCCTTATTTCTAAATGATTTTTTTAAAGTTTTTAATTGTAGTCCGCATGTCAGCACACAGTCTTTCTCATGGGCAGTAAACTAAGTTAAACTTCTCTTATGTTAACAGAAAATTAAAATATGCACTTAAAAAATAAATGAACGCTTCAAATTAATAAATAATGTCTCAGTGTGGCAGGTTTTGTGTGGTAGGAAAGCGACCTGCTAGAAACGTTTTTGTTTTGTCTTAAAGTAAGAATTTCAAGGCACAAAGATGATCATGTAAAACTTGAGCTCAGAGTGGACCGTGTGTAAGTGTTCAAACTGATCACTTTCATTTGTCACCCTGAATGCTTGTGGGGTTCATTTCCTGGACAGCTGTGCCTTTTAAATAAGAGCCAGATGCTTGAGCCATCATAGGAAGAACGGGGCTCCTGCTGCATTTACCAGGAGAAACCCCGTTGCAGACATAGCTTTGGTGAACCGGCTGTCTTCAAAAGGCTGTGGAAAGCTCGAAAGTACCAGGATAAAACATACATATCACGCACTCTGCTCGCTCCTACAAACTACATCGTTATCCTGGGATTGAGATGCTATCCTGACTCAGGTGTACTGGTGAGACCCAAGCCATCCCTCCCCGCAGACTGCATCTGCGACATAAACGCCAGGAGAAAGGAGAACGGTCAGTTTCTGTAAAGCCCTTTCAACTGTCAAGTTCTGTGCCCACAGTAACACCTCCAGCCACCAGAACTACAGATGGCGGCACAGGGGCCCTGGCTCATGCGGAAACCCTTTCCTACTGGAGTGGTGTGTCTGTTTCTCTTGCTGCTCTAAAGCTGCCCAACGTGTGAACAAGTCCACGTCACTTGCCCTTATCCTGACCAAACAGCACAGGGCCATCTCTAACTGCTGCCTAGCATCGCCTGTAGTGCTGCTTTTGCCCCTAGCAGAAAAGCCACCCTACTGATTCCCGGGTAACAAAGGGCCTATGGCAGGGGGCCTCACACTTTTAAAGAGGGGCCCAGTTCACTGTCCCTCAGACCATCGGAGGGCCAGACTATAGTTTAAAAAAAAACCTTGAACAAATTCCTATGCACACTGGACGAGTCGGCTAGGCTTGACAGGCAGCGGTGGGCCAGATAAATGTCCTCGGCGGGCCGCATGTGGCCCGCGGGCTGTAGTTTGAGGACCCCTGACCTAAGGTTTGTGTGAAAAACAGACATGTTGTTATGCCAAGTAAACCTAACATCTTCCAAAGGAAGCGTCGCCCGAAAGCAGAAATACAAAAGGGAAAAACCCTAAAGAACAACAGACAACACACGGAACAACGGCTTCTGCTTGCTCTTCTGTCCCTGACATCACCAAGAGCTTCGTTCTTTCTCCTTCCGCCGAGTCTGATGTTTCTTCTTCAGGGAAGAGCTGTCCTGAGCTTTATAAGAGTATCTGAGCCACATACGGAGAATGCGTAGTGGCAATAGCAGTCAACAAAGGCAGGTCGTTAGATTCGATCCTGGATATTGAAATAAGAAAAGAATGATTACTTTCGAGTGGCAGGGCTTTAAAAGGTACTATTATATTTAGATGCCAAGCTAGGCTGCTACATAATTGCTTCAAACTGATGAAAAGAGGTAAATAGGTGTAAACACGATAAAGCGCTCTTCACAAGTAAAACCTTCCAGCGGAGGCTGCCCAGGAGGCACCGAGAGGTGCAGGGTGCTGTGCTGCGCAAAGTGGCTCAGCGCGTCCATGTGCGCATGCGCACTAAAGAGCCCTGCAGACCCCGCGGGGCGCGCACATGGACATGTGCCTCTGCATGGACTCGGACATCTTCTTTCGTTGGTTTTCGTTTCTCAATGGCGCCTTGCTGCTTTCCCCAGGAGGATCCTCCTCAGGTCAACACTCCTGAGTGCAGGCAGTTTTGAACCTCGGCTCAAATTAGTCCTCAGAAAACGACGAGGGCAGCCGCTTCTTCAGAGTCCTGGGCACACACCTTAGATCCGCGCCCGGCAGCTGCACCGCAGCGCTCTGAAGCACCGCGCTTCAAATGGCCGTGGTTTATTAGCCTCTCTTTGAGCAAAGGCCGACACGGTACAGCTGCTGGGCAAATGCTGCCAAACGGACAGTTAGGCCAGCCTCAGTCCGTAGAGTTGATCCTGCTTCCCTCCCTCCCTGGGGCTTCAAATTTCAAATCTTAATAATAAAAAGAGGTAGCTGGCACTCCTGCGGGGGTCAGGGGGGTGTATTCTTTTCCCAGCAATGCCACCTCCAGTTCTGATTTCAGAGTCACCAGATTGTCTCCAGAACCTCAGAGGTGCAGGGCCTGATGATGGGGAAGGGGGGGGGGGGCGGGGAGCGCAGAAGAAATCGATGCGATTTCCATGAAGTCAGAGGGGAGGGCTCAGGGTAAATCCTCCATCAATCCGTATGACCGCTCTAGTTGTATTGGCGATGCACACTTGCTGGGGCGGGGACTAAGGAAATGTCTAAATATAAGGTACACACATTGGGAGACCTCGTGAGGCAGGACTAGGTAAAGTATGAGACTGAAACAAGACTAACAAAACATCAGGGCAGAAAACATGTTAAAAGTTCACTGTAACCGCAAGTGCCGCAGAAGGGGAAAGATTTTTCAAACAGAGAACGAGGGTGCTTCAAAAATATCATGGTGAAACGGAATTAAAGGATGATGGAGTTTTCCTGCAAACCTTCTGAAGCACCCTTGGATCTAAAACTGAGAAGGCAGGCAGGACAAGGAGAGTGAAAGATGGAAAGGCAGGCTTGCGCTCTTGTTTGATGCAGAACTTCAATGGTGACATGATATGTAAATATGAAGGGATCACCACCACCATCATCATCACCACCATCATCATTATCACCATCATCCCATAGTCTTTTTGTTCTCTGTGGAAACAGATGCACACAGAGTAGAGCAAAACTCAAGAGTTTCTTTCCCCGGGACGGTTATGGTACACAATCTATGGAAAATGACACCCAAAGGAAAGTGTGTTGTTCTGGTAGACTGCTAAATAAAGGGAAGAAAGCAGAGCATCTCACTGAGACTCAGGCCCCTGCAGTCCAGGAGCAGGGATGCTGCCTCCTAACCCCAGGAAGGGAACCCCAAACTACCCTGAGCTGCGTCAGGTCTGACTGTGACCATGGTAGCTCAGTGAAAGGATTGTCTACTTATCAGCAGAAAAAAACAGGAACCCCTGAGTGGTGCAATCAGCCAGGCACTCAAGCTTCTGGTCAAAAGCTTGGCAGTTCAAGTCCACCCAGAGGAGCCTTAGAAGAAAGGGCTGGAGACCTACTTCTGCCACAGCAGCCACTGCAAATTGCGTGGAGCGATGCTCTGCTCCAACCCAGGTGGACCCACCAAGAATCAGGCAATCTGATGGCGACTGCCTTTTAGCATGCGGACATTCCAGGGAGGCTATGGACTCAGGCGTAACAGACACAAGGAACGTGCTGTTATTCAGGGGCTGCAGAGCCGCACACTGAATTAGGCCTCTACCCCTTTCAGGGAGTCACTAAGTCCTGTTAGGTGAGGGTCCCACTGGCTGGGGGGTCCCGTGCCTATGGGGCCGGGGGCAGCCTCACGTGGAGGGAGGGAGGGTGGCAGCACTGCACAGAACTCACCCCAGCACAACACCCAGTTCTTTCACATGGACGCGAGTGTGTCCTCGAAGGTATTCAGAGAGCATTTTACTTTTAAGATACAGCTCCTGGAGTCGGTCTTCAAGATGCATGATGCACTGCGAAGCCAAGAACATTCCCAGTGAGGGCGAGAACTCACAATGTCGCCGATATTTTAATAGCTACAACTCTCTGAATTCATTTCTAAGCACACAGTGCTTAGCTATCATCTTACCCAATGACCCTCAAAACACTTAAAAAGTGTAAGTGACCTCAAACCCTAACACTAGCAGGGATGAAGGCACGGCTTTGTAAAAACAATTAAGTATATGTTTTCTGACCACTATCAAAATGTTTACACATCTCTCTTGGGCTTTACAAAGAATCGTTTGTTACTTAGCAGAGATTATTCTATAAGCGCAACTCCCACCTGCTTTTGAAGTACTTTACAACAATCTTCAGTTTTTATGAAAAGTCCCTATCAGTATGATTTTTAGGGCTAACTTGGGAGAATGTGAAAACACTGGTTCACTTAACCACACAGGATCCTGTATTTTTGCTATTGGAAACAATTTTGTAAAGATCAGCCTTGTATTGTTTCCTCCTCTAGCTCAGTTCATTTTGCTGTAAAACATTCCCAGAAGTAGAATGTCTGGAACAGGGTAATTTCAAGCCGCCCCACCCCTCTTCAAGGGTGCATTTTAAGTAGGTCTTGAACAACAATAAAGACAAAGCAATTGTTTTCAGGACAGCTCTGCCCTTGGAATGAAGTCCAACCTCATTTCTCAGAGAATGGCAGCCATCTGTCTCTCTCACCAGAGGCGAATGCCTTTGCATTGGGCAGGCAGAGGCATCAGGCCCTTCGGTAAGACCCGGATGGATGGCTTTGGCAAGGGGAACGCCATCCTCCACATTTCTCGTCTAGACCATTCCGCCTGCTGTTTTCAAGGTAAAAAGATTCACAGGCGCATTTGAAAACGTCGATCTTGACCATCTGTGCTGATCAGTGACACGGAAAAAGTATCCATTCGAGATGAGATCTTTTTAGTTTGTCATTGGCTCAAAATCCTAAGAGCGTTATGTTGAATGGTGGATGAAATACAATCAGGAAGTGACTCAAGAGTAATAACCCAAGCAAGGGAGATTGCACCAATGTTCAGGAATCATTTCTCCCAAGTTTTGGGTCTTTATGGCACGAAATATAAAACTTTTAATAAACAACCAACCCAAATCCACTGCCAACTCAGTTTTAATAGGAATGTGATAAAATATTAAAAAGAACTTACATATTTCATTGATGTTTTAAGTCTCAAAATAGTCCTGGGAGGTGTTTCTAGTCCCCAAGAAAACTAGGTAGCAGTGTGGCAGGCGATACAGACAAGAGTGGTCTAGAGGGAACCCATACTAATCTTGAAATAAAATAATTCGGCTATTTGGCTTAAAGGCATCGTTCAGTGTTAAATAAGCTTATACAGTGGGTCCCATTTCCCACACATTTCCTGGTATTTTATTCCTGAGATGTAATTCAATTTTTAACTCCCAAGATGTTAAAATGTTTTTAAGAGTTTTGTTTTAAAAAAAATAAAAATTGACTACTTTCTCCTTCTGTTCTGAAAGCTATACTCCAACCCCCTGAAAATCAAACATACCTATTTCCACTGAGTGGATTCCAACTCAAGTGATGGCAAAGAACAGAATAACAGTGCTTCACAGGGTTTGCACACCCGGAAGTCTTCAAAGAAGCAGACTGCCTCAGTTTTCTCCGTCAGAGTTGTTGGCGGGTATCCACTGCCAACTCACCAGTTACCCGTTGAACCCTTAGCCACCGGGGCTCTTCTGAAGGAAGAGCAATGTCCCGATGCTATTCAAAATTTTCAGTGGTGACATTTAAACATTTTTAATTTTAATAAATCATTTTACTGGGGGCTTTCACAGCACTTCTAACAATCCATACATCCATTTATCAAGCACATTTGTACATATGTTGCCATCACCCTTTTGAAAACATGTTCGTGCTACTTGAACCCTTGGTATCAGCTCCTTTTTCTCCTTCCTCCACCCTCCCACTCTCAAGAGCCCTGGACAAATGATAAATGCTTATTCTTTTCATGTCTTACACCATCTGCTGTCTCCCTTCGCCCATGTTTCTGTTGTTCGTCACCATGTTGGTGGGGGGGGCGGGCTGTTATACATTGACCAATGTGATTGGTTCTCCCCACCCGCATGGTATTGCTACTCCTGCAGGGTTTATCTGTCCTGGGTTCTGTATGTCGAGAGCTCTTATCTGTACCAGTGTACATGCTCTGCTTTGGCCGGATTTGTGAGGGAAAACTGAGGTCCTGACAGTGGGGGAGAGGAAGCATTAGAGAACTAAAGGAAGGAACACTGTATGCTTCGTCGGTGCTACACTGCACCATGGCTGACTTGTCCCTTCCTTGGGATCCTTCTGTGAGGGACGGTCCAATTGTCTACAGATGGGCTTTGGGACTCCGTTCTGGCCTGCCTCGTTCACATCAGTATGATTGTTTTGGGTCTTCTGATGCTTGATACCCGACCCTATTGACACCTCGTGATCACACAGCCTGGTCTGCTTCTTCCATGTGGGCTTTGTTGCTTCCCAGATAGATGGCCGCTTGTTCCCCTTCAAGCCTTTAAGACCCCAGACGCTCTATCTTTTAATAGCCGGCACCATCAGGTTTCTTCACAATGGCGGCAGTTTTCAGATGTAGACTGTCCGATCCTTCTTCCTAATTTTAGTCTGAAAGCTCCGCTGAAACTTGTCCACCATGACTCTGTTGCCACAGATTCCGGCGTCATCGGGATGATAAACTGGCAGATAAGTGATGGTGTCGGTGGACACTGGAAACTCCCAGACTTAGGGGTCAGTTCTCAGGCTGGAAGCTTCTCCTAGCTCACATGGTTGCAGGGGCTGATTAACCCCAAATTGGCAGATGAGACAGCAGGGCTGCGGGCTGAAGTCATTCTTAAGTTATTCATACAATTAAGTGATTAGCTTTTTCAATCTATTTCTTGGACAACTAAGATGTCACATTGTAATAAGAGCCATCCATTTATAAAGTCTTCTTTGGCCTGCCTTATTCACTGGCTAGCATATGAGGTAATAAAAAATACCATGGCTTGAGCCCATATAAAAATTTGTGGCCATGTTAACAGTAAAGCACTATGAAACTTAATATACTTTTCTTCCTTTACAGAAAAGAAGATATCAGTCTGCAAGCAAGTCTAACCCAACCTGCTTCTAGAAAGAAAAGCTACCTGTGTATGCAGAAAATAAGTTATTATAATCCATAAACACGTATATCACATTATATAAACCACAACAGATATTCTACAAGAGTATGCCTCAGTTTAATAAACTGCTTTAATAAAAACTCAGTGAAAAGATTCTGTCAGTCTTTACATACAATTAGAACTGCTTCTTGAAACTATGATAAATAACCATACCTGAGTGCTTATGATGATTTCAAACACTTTATATGAGTTATCTAATTTCATTTTTATAGCCATATGAAATAGGTTGGATTTTTTCACCAGCTTTAAAAACTGTACTTGAGGCTTCGTGAAGTTGAGTAAGAACTTGCACTGACGCCAGGCTACTGAACTCTAAAGCCTAGATATTATTAGCCAGTAAGACAGAGGCTGTCAGAAATGTTCCGTGAACTATGTCTTTGATGATACGAGAACAAATCCTTACAAAATCTGCAGGGAGGTGAAGCTTGTAGAGCTGCAAAATTGATTGAAGTAAACTGGACACCTGGCTAGAGACCAAGACGTCTTGGCCCAGCTTCACACTATCCATCATTTTCCTCTGGCTTGTGGCTACCTGGACGCTCCACTTATCCGTGTCTGCGACAATACAGATGGCTTCAGCTATCGGTTCATCCAGCACTGGATGCTGAAAGACAAAAAAATTCCAGTGAGCCAACTTTCCACAATACCTCCAAGGGCCACACAACATGTCAAGAGCGTCTTATCTGGCATTATTCTAACGGTTCAGAAACTCATGGTGAGAGAGCCACAGTTTAAAACTATGTTGTTAGGTATTGTCAAGTCAGTATTGGCTCACAGGGACCCTCTGCACAAAGAACAAAGCACTGCCTGACCCCGTGCCATCTTTACAATTACTGCTGCCATGGAGCTCATTGCTGCAGCCACTGTTCAATCCACCTCCTTGAAGGCCTGGTTAGCCAAGCTCACTCCCACCCTGCCACATTCACACAAAGGTTTGCACCCCTCACCCCCACCCTTATCCTTATCCAGAAAACACACTATCCAAAGCAGCTAAAGGCAGAAGGCCTCCGGGACTTCCCTTTCCAAGTGCCTTCACCTCATTCGCATACGCGCCCTGGTGTTCCTGCTCAATCGGCATGTCACAAACGCACAGCACTCACGAGCTACCTGGCTTGGCGTTCAGGGAATTCTGGAAACGTAGGAGACGTAGACTGGAGATTTGAGCTCAAGCCCTTATTGCACTGCTGTTGTCCGATATTGTCCACGTGTGGGGTATAGCCTACTATGGACCGCTCCGTCAAAGGATCCTGTGTTTTAAACGTGCAGGCCATCTTGACCCAACCCATCTTCCAGCTAGTGGTGGGGAATGAGGCGCATGTCAACCCATAAAAGCAAACAGACTACATAAAGCACCCGGAACTTCCACAGAGCCCAAGGGTTTTATTTTAAACAATGAGTTGTTTTAACAAGGGAGATGGGCTGATGGACAGGTAACAGATTCAGAAGATTCTAGAACCTGATAGTACAAAGGCCTTCCAAAAGTTCATGGAAAGGAGGAGTTAAAAGATAATGGAGTTTTCTACACATAACAAAAAGGACTAGTGAGGTTGGTTCACTTACTTTAAGGGGTGGGGATGGGGGCACTAAGTGGATAAAAGAGATATAAAGAACAAGTGATTGTAAAATGACTGGGGCAAGACACCACAGACACGACGCCCCCTCACTGACCCACAGGACTATAGGGGACAACAGTGCACAGTGTGAGAAGTGTGTACCCACGGGACGAACAACAGAAACATGGGCGAAGGGACACAGTGGGTGGTGTAAGATAGAAAATAATAATTTATAATTTATCAGGAGGGCCATGTAGGTGGGAGGATGGGGGAGGGAGGGAAAAAGAGGAGCTGATATTAAGGGCTCAAGCGAAAAGAAAATGTTTTGAAAATGACGTTGGCAATTGATACAATTGATGTATGGATTGTGATAAAAGCTGTAAAAGCCCCAATAAAATGATTGATTAATAAACAAATAAATAAATAATACTGGGGCAAGGAGGCAGAGTTGGAGCTGCACTCCAGAGACATGAGTGAAGACTAACGGCTACAAGGGTTGGACAGACAGACAGGAAGGTATAGGTCAATTCCTTCACAGTGGGAGCTGCCTGTTGAATTCTACTGAAACGTGCCAGGCACGGCTTAGGAAGGGGCTTGGATTCCCTAACACTTCCATGACTTCTATGTATGAAAGTGCTAGGCACAGAAAAGGGACAGCTGAATAGTCTCAGAATCATTTACAAAAATACTAATAAATTTACCCATGCTCAGGTCCCTACATGCCTCATACACAATCCCCCGAATCTCCCCCTAGGGCATGCCAGTTGCTTCCATCCAACACGATTCTCTCATTTAGTAGCTCCTTGCTTATTTCCGGGAGATCAACCTTATCTCAGAGGAAGAAGAACCTGAGTGTGCTCCACTGGGTTTTCTTGCCCTCTCCTTACTCACCGGGCCCTCGCCAGCCTGAGACCCCAATGCCCTGATTCCGCATAGGCATTTCACCTCAGCCCCGAGCTTTCTAACGCCACATTCTCTCTTTCCTCACCAGCCATTTGCAACTGCGCAGTCTGGACCACCTCGCCCGTATATGTGTGGTGCCCAGTGTCCTCCAGGACCTCCTCCTTCAGGGAGGAGGATCTTTACCTCATGCTGCTCCCACCACAACATCATCTGTGGCGTAATCCTTTGAGGGCTACTCCATTTGGGTCCCCCTTTCCTCGTGAAGCCTTCCCACACTCGCCGCTCTCCTCCTGATGTCCGGCCGTGCTTACTGCCTGCAGCCTGCACGTTGGCATGGGCCCACGCACGGTCTAAGCTGGTCTCATGTGCACATCTGCCTGTCTACTCAATGATTTTATGGCCACTGTGACTCGAGAGAAGCCGCACAAGTGGCAGACATGTACTACGTGTCTAAGACAGGTTAGCAGCATACAAGACTTCTCTATTTTCTGAATTCAACCCCAGTTCCTCAAACTCATGTGCACACTTAATACATTCTCCATGTACTGCATTTAAATGGATACACCTCATCAGATTATCTATTTTCAACTTCATTACGAGTAAGAAAATACCACAGTATACGCTTCTGACAACTTTTTTTTTTAAATCACGCTTTCCCTGTGGATTGGGCAGAAACAAGGCCCTGCTCTACAGACGGGAACGTTGAAAAGAAGGAAAGACACATATACACAAGCTTAGTAAAGGCAATACTGAATCTCCAAATGCAGAAAAATGAAGTAGGGTCCATACTTCATACCATATATAAAAACTACAGATGGATCAAAGATCTAAATGCAAAACCTAGAACTCTAAAGGGCATGGAAGAAATCTTAAGAGCAAACACAGGGGCCTTGATTTACGACATTAACAGACTATCAAACAAAACTAAACATGCACAAACTGCAGAAGATAAATCAGATAACTGAAACTTCCTAAAAATTGAGACATCACCATCCCCACCCCCAGAAGAATTGACTTCAGAGGACAGCACTGAAGCTACAGCTCCAGGAGAGGGACTTGTCTGATCAGAGCACACAGGAGCCAATGATGGGGGCAATGGGGGTGAGAAGAGTGAAGCACACCCTGGTTCACCAAGCCCCGAGGACAATGTTTCTGCTGAGCAGCCAATGCACACAGAGGACCAAAGGGCTGGCCTTACCGCGAGATGCGGCGTTCCCTGATGACCCATGCATGGCATCACCGGGGACAACACTGGAGACACACGGTGGGAACTGGGCCTGCCCTGAGCCCACTACGCTGAAGCCGAAGCCAGACATTGGGAGCGTGCAGCTGAGCAACAGGGGGAGCAGAGTGACGAAGTCCCCAGGGAATGCCAGGGACAGATGTGGAGCCAGCACATGGCACCCCAACAGACTCGACTGGACGGCACTCGTAAAGGACAACAAATAGACCCAGAACTATGTATAGGGTTTTCTGCTGTTGCTGTAGCTATTGTTTTATTTTCTAGTGTTGCTTCCTTGTACTTGGCCTTGTGTTGGTGCATATTGTTGTTGCTGCAAGTCTACCTGGAAGGGATAGTCAGGATAAACAAGCCGGAAGAGAAAATAATGGGATGACAGTTCGTGGGGAACATGAGGGAAGGGGGAGGCGGTGGGAAAGGAAGTAGGTGTTAAACAAAACCAGGGACAAGGGAACAAGTGATCCAAAATCAGTGGCAAGGAGGGTGTAGGAGGTCTGGCAGGGCTGGATCGAGGACAATGTAACTGAGAGGAATTCCTGAAGCCCAAATGAAGTCTGAACTTGATAGTGGGGCAAGAGGAAAGTAAAAAGAAATAGAGGAAAAAATTAGGAGACAAAGGGCATTTCTAGAGATCTAAATACAGGCATATACAGATGTGAATATATTTACATAATGACAAGGGGGAAATAGATCTATGTACATGTATTTATATGTTTAGTATTAAGGAAACAGATGGACAGTGGGCCCCTACTCAAGTACTCCCTCAACACAAGAACACTTTGTTTTAACAATTCGACAGTCTGAGATGCTCACCTTCCTGGCACGATCAATGGGTACACAGGCAAATGTGGTGAAAAAGCTGATGGTGCCTGGCTGTCAAAAGATATAGTGTCTGGGGTCTTATGGGCCTGAAGATAAACAAGCAGCCATCTAACTGAGATACAATAAAGCCCACATGGAAAAATCACACCAGCCTGTGAGATCACGAGGAGTTAAAGGGATCAGGTATCAGCCACCAAAGACCAAAAAAATCATAGCATTGTGAATGAAGGGGAGTGCAGAGTGGAGGCCCAGGGCCCATCTGTGGAAAACTGGACATTCCCTTTCAGAAGGGCTGCAGGGAGGAGACAAGCCAGTCGGGGTGCAGTGTAGCAATGATGAAACATACAACTTTCCTCTAGTTCTTGAATGCTTCCTGCCCCTCCCCCCATCCACGATCATGATCCCAATTCTACCTTATAAATCTGGCTGAGCCAGAGGACGTTCACTGGTACAGATAGGAACTGGAAACACAGGGAATCCAAGACAGATGAATCCCTCAGGACCAGTGATGAGAGTGGAAATACCGGAAGGGTGGAGGGAAGGTGAGGGAGAAAGGGGGAACAGATTACAAGGATCTATATAAAACCTCATCCCTGGGTGACAGACAGTGGAGAAATGGGTAAAGGGAGACGTCAGATGGTGTAAGATGTGACAAAATAATAATAATTTAGAAATTATCAAGGGTTCATGAGGGAGAAGGGAGCGGGGAGGGGAGGGAAAAATGAGGAGCGAATACCATGGGCTCAAGTAGAAAGCAAGTGTTTTGAGAATGATGAGGGAAACAAATGTACAAGAGTGCTTGACAAAATGGATGTATGTGTGGATTGTGATAAGAGTTGTACAAGCCCCAATAAAGTGATCTAATTTTAAAAAATTAAGACACTTACGTGCATCAAAATACTTCTCTAAAAGAATAAACGGAGACTCTGAGACTAGGGGAAAATGCGGCAGTAAGATAGCTGACAAGGGGCTGATCTCTATACTGTATAAAAAACCTCCAGCTACAGAAGGACAAACACTGCCATTTTGAAAGTGGGTGGAGCACTTCACAGTGTGTTCACTAAGGAAGACATCCTGGTGGCCAACACACATACTGGAAGAAAGGCTTGCAGCCACTGGCATCCCACCCTAGCAAGAAAAGCAGTGGTCAACAATACAGAAGACAGTCAATGCTGGCAAAGGGGTGGAGACTGGAACTCACAACACACACTGTTGGTGTGATCTTACAACGGTACAACCGCTGTAGACAATGGTACGGCGCTTTTTTGCAATGGTTGAACTGGAGTTGCCCTATAAGCTAGCACCCCCACTATTGGGTAAACAGATTATAGAAATACGGGTTATGGACATGTATAGACATACAAACACATGTTTATCTCAGCATTATTCATGGGAGCGGAAAGATAGAAATAACCTACATATCTGGAGAAACAAACTGTGGTTCATACATACAATGTATGTATGAGGGAATACTATTCAGGGTTAGAGAACAAGGAATCCATGAAACGCCTCGCAATACGGACGACCCTGGAGCACAGGATGCTGAGTAACGCAATTACAGAAGAATACTCTCAGAAATATTCTTTGATGGTTACCGGGGATGGGAGGAGAGAGGGAAACAACACTAGGCAGAGAATCAGCATACATTAACTTGAGTAAAAGCAAAGGCAATACAAAGATGTACAACAACACGTATGGAATGTGAAGGGGTGGTCAGCACAGGACGAGAAGATACTGAGACGAATACACAGGTAAAGCCAATGCTGGAAAACATCATTACAGACACAATCCTGCAGTAACCGCAGTACCAAATAATGATTTATGAGTGGATCCATAGGTATAGATGAAAAAGTGTGCGATGGCATATGGGAGGCCACCCACGTGTCCACACACACACACACACACACACATATCTGACAGGCTGCTGCACAGGTATTTGTGCATGCTGCAAATATACCCATGAATAAAGCAAAGCAGGTACAGGGGGCAAAGTTACGAAAACATCACTTACGGCCAAACACCTTGAAGGACCGAGTCACTGGACTTGGGAGATTAGGATCCCGCTCTCAGAGGACATCCAGGTCAACTGGCATAACAGTATGTAAAGACAATGCTCGACATCCTTTGGTGAGTAGTGACTAACGTTGTAAAAGCTTGAGAGTAACCCCTTAAGATATAACTACTGTATCCCTTTGGAGCAATGAAGAGTGAAGAAAACCAAAGACTCAGGAACCCATCTGTGCAGAGGATTCATACAGCATGTGAACTCTAGCCCTCACTAACCTGCTACAAGAAGCACTAGATGGTGCCCGCCTACCCGCCCAGCTGCTCTGACGGGGCTCACAAGAGAAGATCCCGGGCAGAGGGAAAATGTTACACAAAAATTAAAGGTCAGACATCTTTCAAACCTGGAATTGGATCCACTCCTGGGAATCACCCTGTTTTCAAACCATAGACAAGCCTGTAAAGCGAACAATGATGCTTGCAAGGAATGTACTCCTCAGAATGACCAACCTCAGAAGGAGGACACCAAAAGGGCAGCATTTGCCCACAAACAAAGCTCAGAAGAGAGAAGGGTGAATGCAAGTGGAAAACCCAGCGAGGATGCAGGGAGACTGCTGTTCCTTTGAGGGCACGGCAACAAATGGTCCACAACAAGAGGCGTGTCCATTGTTGGATGGAAATCTCATTTGCTCTGTGAGCTTCCACCCAAACCACGATGAAAAATGGCTGGGGGGTGGTGGGGATGGTGGGAGGAGACATGGGACACAGACCAATAAAGAAAACAATAACCCATCTGAGGGTGTACTACTCAGACCAATCAACCATATGAGACAAGAGAGCAGTCTGTACCCAAAAGAAAAGAAGAGTTCAGAAGGACAGACGGTTGGGAAAGAAAGGCCAATGGGAACAGACCCTGGGGAGGGAGTGGGAAGAGAACTGTAGGCTGAGATGACGGATTGAGACTAATGCCATGAAAGAAAATAGGTGTACTTTGTTGAAAAGGGAAACGAAGTGGTCCTGTAAACTTGCCCCCAAACCTAAATAAAACATTTTTGTTTTTTTAGAAAGTGCTGACCTTTGACCTTGTCAGAGATTGCATCGAGCAATTCTAGTTTTTTGGCTTTTTGCACAATCTGTATACACTCTCTACTGTGAAATCCGTGGACCCTGTCAGGAGTGGAACGTCCCTTGGAAAACACGCCGGTAAGGATTGTGAATGATGACTGAACACGCTGCTGCCCAGTACACCCTGCAAACCGAGGGGCCCATCATCCGCGAGGATGCCCCAGCAGGGATGCAGCGCAGGCACGGAGGGTGTGCGCTCAGGGCCTGCTCCACAGCGGCAAGTGTGCAGACGGACTGTCAGAAGGAGGCGCTGGACAGCCCCTTTCAAGCCCAGAAGGGACAGGTGATTGACGATTCAGAAGATTAGTGGCACCTCCCTGAACCTTTCATTTTTCTCTGAAATGTTCTAGACAATAAAGCCCAAGATTTTTGGCTTTATTTGATAATTTGCTAATCATAGGGTATCAGGCAATCCAGCAAATTCTGAAACTGAACTTGAACAAGAGAAATATACATAACACAATAGCTTTTCACCAAGAGTCTCAGAGCAGGCTACAAATTATGATTCGTCTTTACAGAGGTTTAAGCAATATCCACACAAAGAAAATGGGATTACCGCAATGACGATCAGAAACACACCCCACCTTTAAAAAATTCTTCTGTAGGTGGGAAGAAGACCCACCTATGTATTCCTATCCTGCGCAGCTCAGGAATGGAACAATTAAGTTACACAAGAGTCCTGGTCAACCCACTTCAAATCTGAATGGGCATATAAAGATGGCAGATATGTGTGGTATGTTACTCAGTGGGGCAATGGCTAAATAAACAGACAGACAAGCAAATGAAGTAAAAGCAAAGCAAAAAGCCCTCCACGCTCAAGTCCATGCAAAGAAAAGCAATGTGGCCATCACTCATGATTCTTACACGGCTCCTCCAGTCTGCAAACCATGCCGTCTTTAAATGTGTTCAGGAATCCAATGTCTGGCAGAGCCATAAGTCCCTGCCCCCCCCCCTTCCCCCAGCTCAGTCCTGTCAACTTTCTACCACTGATATCACGTTGTCACTTCCTTTACAAGTCATCCCTCCTGGGCCCTGTGCTGCCCTCTGCCTTACAATCAACCCACCGGTTTTCACAGCTTCATTGTTTCACTATTAGCATTTGGCACCGTGAGAGCAGATGCCCTGTCTTCCCTCTGGCTGCTCACAGAGACTTTCCTTTGTCCTTGGCGCTTCTCCCCCACCACCCCACCACCGGTTTCTGAGTGTGGATGTGTTTTATTTAATCCCCTTGGGAATCAGTGCGGTTATTTAATGTTACGTATTTCCAGCCATTCTTTCTTCACACATTTCTTTCCCTCCTTTTCTCCAGTCTCTCCAGGTACCTGGGACTAGAGGGCACAAGAAGGAAGAGTCCGGGAACATAAAATGGAGTGAGAGGCATGGAAGGCCTTCTAGAAGTGCCGTCCCAAGTCCAGACTGTCGCCCGATGATAGTGTGCAACCCCTGAGACGGCTTAACGATCAGGCGGGCTGTTTGCTGAGGGGACACAGAGCTTAAAGTGGTGAAAAGGTGCTCAAGGTCAAAGGGTCACCAAAAGAGTTATTTCAAATGTGCACAGCTCCCAAATCAAATGGGAAGGGGTTGGTAGCTTTTCACAGGGATGGCAGTAGATGTCTAAATACTTCAGAGGAAGATTAGACAGGCGTCTAATCCTCACATGATGCAAAAAAAAAAAAAATGACATCCAGCAGACTTATAAGCTTTACACTCCTTTAGGTAAAAAATACAAATAGAAAGAGCTGCAGCATGGCATTTAAATGCAGGTCTCCTCCGTTTATTTTTTTTTTTTAAAGGCAGCCTATCCTCTTATCAAAGTAACACAAAAATCATAGTTTTACCCACTGTAATAAATAGATCTCCCCCAGCACCCTTCCATGAAGGAAGAGCTGATTATCATCAATACAAACTTCCGATATGCCATGCATAGGAGCCCTGGTAGCACTATGGGCAGGTGCTGGGCCGCTAACTGTAAGGTTTGAGGTTCAAATCTACGAGATGTTTATGGTTAGGAATCCAACGGTACCCAAAGACACCTACCAAAACCGAACCAGTTCACAGCGACCCTCTAGGACAGGGGAGAACTGCCCCTTTGGGGTTTGGAGACTAAATTTTTATGGGAATATAAAGTCCCATCTTCCTCCTCCGGAGTGGCTGGTCGTTCTGAACTGCTATTTTCTGGTTAGCAGCTCAACACCACTATGCCCCCAAGGCTGCTTCACTAAGGAACAGTTATCCTAATTAGGGATGATGAAATATGGGACATAAAATGTCATTTTATAAACTTCTTCCGGGGGACAGAGAAGAGGGGGAGGCGGGGGGAGGGAGGAAGTGGGTGTTAACAAACCCAGGGACAAGGGAACAAGATCCAAAATGGATGGCAAGGAGTGTATAGGAGGTCAGGTAGGGCTTGATCAAGGGCAATGTAAATGAGAGGAATTACTGAAACCCGAATGAAGACCGAACATGATAATGGACAAGAGGAAGGTAAAAGGAAATAGAGGAAAGAACTAGGAGGAAAAGGGCATTTATAGAGGTCTAAATATAGGCATGTACATATATAAATATATTTTTATATAATGAATGGAAACAGATCAATGTACATATATTTATATATTAAGTATCAAGGTAGCAGATGGACATTGGGCCTCTACTCAAGTACTCCCTCAATGCAAGAACACTTTGTTCTAATAACCTGGCATTCCATGATGTTCACCTTCCCGACACGACAGCTGAAGACAAAATGGGTGCATAGCAAATATGGTGAAGAAAGCTGATGGTGCCTGGCAATCAAAAGACATAGTGTCTGGGGTCTTAAAGGCTTGTAGACAAACAAATGGCCATCTAGCTGAGAAACAACAAAGTCTACCAGCCCTTGTGATCATGAGCTGTCAATGCGATCAGGTATCAGGCATCAAAGACTCAGAACAAAAAATCTTGTCACTGTGAATGAGGGGGGAGTGCAGAGTAGAGACCCAAAGCCCATTTGCAGACAATTGGACATACCCTTACAGAAGGGTCACAAGGAAGATATGAGTCACAAGGAAGATACGATGAAACATACAACTTTCTTCCAGTTCTTTAATGTCCCCACCCCAGTATCAGGATCCCAATTCCACCTTAGAAATCCAGCTACACCAGAGAATATGCACTGGTACATATCAGATCTGGAAACACAGGGAAGCCAGGACAGATACACGCCTCAGGACCAATAATGAGAGTAGTGATACCAGGAGGGGAAGGGGAAGATGGGGGAGAAAGGGGGAACCGATCACAATGATCAACATATAACGCCCCTCCCAGGGAAATGGACAACAGAAAAGTGAGTAAAGGGGGACACCAGTCAGTGTAAGACATTAACAAAATAATTTATAATTTATCAAAGGTCTGTGAGGGAGAGGGAGCAGGGGCAAATGAAGAGCTGATACCAAGACTCAAGTAGAAAGAAAATGTTATGAAAATGATGATGGCAACAAATATACTTATGTGCTTGACACAATGGATGCATGTATTATTGTGATAAGAGCTGTATGAGCGCCCAATAAAATGATTTTTAAAACCCAACTGAATTGAATCTTTATTTAGAAATCAATTTATGTGGGTAGACTCCTTACCCAAGGGTATTTGTTTAATATTGTATGAATACTTCAAGCCAGCATTTTTTCCCTTTAGTGTTATAGATGCCACTGAAACGAAATAAAATATGAGAACAGATTTGTGTAATAAAAAAATTAAAAACCAACTGTATGAATCACAATAGAACTGTGTCTGATCCCATCCCCTTATAGAAGGGCCTTGGCGGGGAGACGAGCCAGTCAGGGTGCAATGTAGCAACGATGAAACATACAACTTTCCTCTAGTTCCTAAATGCTACCCCCCGTCCCCAGTATCATGATCCCAATTCTACCTTACAAATCTGGCTAGACCAGAGGATGTACACTGGTACAGATAGGAACTGGACACACAGGGAATCTGGGGTGGATGATCCCTTCAGGACCAATGGTGTGAGTGGCGATACTGGGAGGGTGGAACGAAGGTAGGGTAGAAAGAGGGAACCAATTACAAGGATCTACATATAACTTCCTCCCTGGGGGACGGACAACAGAAAAGTGGGTGAAGGGAGACATCAGACAGGGCAAGATATGAAAAAATAACAATTTATAAATTATCAAGGTAGGGGGGGAGTGGGGACGGAGGGGGAAAAATGAGGAGCTGATACCAAGGGCTTAGGTGGAGAGCAAATGTTTTGGATTGATGAGGGCAATGAATGTAAAAATGTGCTGTACACAATTGATATATGTGTAGATTGTGATAAGAGCTGTAAGAGCCCCTAATAAAACAATCAAAATAAATAAATCGATAGACAAATAAATAAATAAATAAATAAATAAATAAAAGATTTTAGAAGAAAAACAAACAAGAACTGTGTCTGCTCCGCCATCAATGACGGAGCTAGAGCAGGCTATTCCTTCTGTGGTGAGTGGAGCTTACCCTGAGCTGAAGTCAGGCCAACCGCAGCCACATCAGTAACAAGCCATGATGGCTTCTCAAGTCACACTCACGTAGAGAGGCCAGAACCCCCAGAGTAAATGATCGTGGGGCCACGCTCACGCGGCAGAGCCACCGAAACGCCGCCTGCTGGCTACTGGGCTGGGCTCTGCCTGCACCGCAGTGAACTGCTGCCTCCTTCCCAACAGAACACACCTGAGCTGATGGAAAGACGCTGCTTCCCACAGTGAGTACATTTGAAGTGACAGGAGGTGGCGGGTACCGAATCCTTCCACTAGGAGAATGCTGTTCTCAAGAGGAATTAATATATATAATGGTCCACTTGAGGTTAGGAAAAAGTGTATCAAACAATGCGAGAAAATCATGGTTTCAAATAAATCCTGCTTCCTAATTGCATTTGAATTTTTAAAATTACATCGTTTACCTTTGATTGCACTGAGAGTTTAGAAATGTTGCTGTATCACAATAACGGACATTATAGGTGCCTAATGACCTGTAGACAAGGTGAATTCATACCCTGGAAGCCAGATGAGCTGTTAACTACATGAGACTTTCCGTTCCTGTAAACATGTACAGCCTTGGGTGAACTGATCGCAATGATAGATGTATAACCCCCCCACCCCACCCGCACCCCCGGGGGACAAACGACAGAAATGTGAGTGAAGGGAGACAGTGGTCGATGGAAGACATGAAAAAATAATTACCAAGGATTCATTGGGGAGGGGTGGTGGGGGAAGGAGGAAAAAAAATAAGGAGCTGATACCAAGGGCTTAAGTAGAAAGAAAATGTTTCAAAAAGGATGACGGCAACATACGCACAAATGTGTTTTATACAATTGATGTATGGATTGGTATAAGAGCTGTAAGAGCCCCCAGTACAATTAGTTAAACAAACAAAACTTCAATTCCTCGCGCTGACAGCAGTGCCCTGTGCGAGACTATGGGGCTCTTAAGCGCAAGGCATTGCTGCGCTCGCTGTCGAACCCGGGACAGGACGGCAGCAAGAGGCGTTCTCAAAGAGCACCTCGGTCCTCCATAGGCTTCCTCCGCACCTGTACTGATTTTAAGGCTGCTGTTGCCCCAGGCCCTTCATGTTGTCTGTGTTGACTTCGATCATGGTTTACCATGTGAGGTCACTTGTTCTTGTATAGTTTTTCTGGTTGAGCACCCTGGCTGGTTTAATGAGGTGAGCATGCACCATGGCCAGGCTTGTAGCAACGCTCCTTATCTGTTCCAAAATGCCCGAATTGCCTTTTAGGAGTCAATCTGCTGCTAATCTGAAAACGAAACGGAAAAGGCGGCCGCCTCCAACTGTTACGCTGCCTTACAGATTATTCTGTGAAAGGTCAGAAAGCCCCAGAGCATACGTTTTAAAAAACCACTAACTCGTGATGCTGATTGTGGTCCTCATGACCCGACCCTCCAGAGTTAGGGCACCTTGCCTGCCTTAGAGGAGTGTAATCAAGGGGCATAGGGGAAGTGGGTGCTTGCCCAGCACTGAGAGAATGCAGGGACTGGTTATGCTGAGCCCTCTCCGATAGGGGTGTCCTGGGAGTGACGGGGACGTAAACTAGCTAGGCGAACTTGCAATACATTTGCATACATCTCTTTTAAACTCTCAAGAGTAATTTTCATCTTGGGGAAATTAGCAGTTGTCATGTAGCTCATGTTAAAAGCATGTTTTTATTGCTTTAGAGTTGACAAAACATTTTCACATGTATCATTTTAATAGCTGGCATTTAGTGGGCATGGAATACGGGCCAGGCACTGTGCTTAAATATACGCACAATCTCACAGGATGCTCAAAGCAGTTCTAGGCCATGAACACTGTCATTATCTTTTATAGAAGATGTGTAGATGCGTAGGAAGCTAAGGAGACTCGCCCAAGTCTTCAAAGGCGCTCTGGAAAGAGCCAGGCCTCGAAGCTAGGCTGTGTGCCTCCCTAAATCTCACTGCTGGATTCTACTGTCTCCTCCTCTAAAGGGTCTTTGCTCGTCCTGAGTGATGCCAGTCAACAGACTTAAGACTCTCAACCCATCCTTTCAAATACGGGGATTTGAACCCCGGCCACCAGTGCTAAGTGCTCTTCTACCCCAACACCCTGACCCACAAGCCAATACTCCCTACAGGTGGACAACCGCGAGGGCGGGGTGGGGGGGGAGGGCGGAGGCAGGAAACACCACTGAGTGACACAGGTACCAAGCCCTGCTTGTTTGCTCACTCTCTTTTTCCTATCAAGTCAGGAGGCAAACAGAAGAACACAGTTCGATGTGGTATGGGAAGGGGTGGGGGGAGAGGGAACCTAAATGTTACTTTGACTACACTAATCAAAGGCAGCTGTATCATCTATAGGTTACGGCAGAGAAACAAGTTCAAAGTCTGAGTGACAGAAAAGCCGTAATGTAAGATTAAACAAGAACATGTGTTTAAATATTTAAAGAACATCAGAATCCAAACATGGGAAAGCCAATCATAAGAATGAAAACAAAGTTGACTTATCTTCCTTTTCAGAGGAGACTAGAATAAGGAAAAGTGTATATAGAGAAAGTCTTAGCTGGTATCGCTTGCTCTAGAATGCAACCAGACCACGAGAGAAGCTCCACAAACTAGCCACAGTTGCAGTCAGAGTGTCTGTTTATGTAAAACAAACCTTCAAATCCAGTCCTGCACCCCAAGTCCATTCTACTCAACGTAACCCTGCCACCCGGGAAATGACCCCGGTGGGGTTCCAGGATGTAGTCTTCATGAGAGCAGACTGCCACAGCGAGTGGACTTGTGGGTTCGAACCCCTGACCTTTCCAGTTAGCAGTCATGCTCTTTACAACTGAGCGCCAACTGAGGCACTTCAATTCTGCACAGATTAATACTCTAAGTCAACTCCATTTCAAAGTTATTAAAAAGCCTTCTCAAAAGCTATGAAGATCATAGTCCAATAAAGTTCAGCATGAGAACTGAGAATAATTAATGTTCAAAATCCAAGTTTTGAAAAAAGTTATGATGAAGGGATTTGTCCCAGCCTTTTCTTCCGTAACAAGTAATTATTTCAGCTCTAATTCTAGTCGTACACTAGTTCTTGGATCTTTCTTTCTTTCTCTGGTAAGACACTTGAGAGTTTAAACATTCATTAGGCTTCATGGGGCAGTAAATTCAATATAAAGTTTAAACATTTTCCTATTTGTTTTCTAACCAATGTATGTTAAATGGATGTTGATAGTAATGCTTTTTTAAAAAGAAACAGTAATAAAACCAACACCACCACACACAGAAGCAGGCCCAGTCTGAGAGGTTACGTCAATGGAACACTACTTCAACAGCAAAATTCATTATGATGAATAGGTCAAGTGAAATTGAAGTTCACTGGTGGTAACTGGATACATTCTGAAGGCATTACACTTCTGAAGATATCTTTAAGAACTCTTTTGCAATTTCCTATTAATACCCATGCATGGCTGCACTTTGGATGTACCCACAATTTGACACAATAGAGGTTCTTATACTTCATAACGTTAGCTCTCTCGGGGATATTGCAGAGTGAAAAGAAATGAGAAAGCTGTGAGATCGCTACTTCTAAAAGAAAGGGACGATGAAATATAAGGGCAAAGGCTGATGGACAGTGGGTAAGATCCGCACATCTGAAAGGCCAGTGGCACTGTAAGCAATCCTGCTCGTTTGCAGGGTCTCCCTGCTGGTGCCTCCGTCAGGGGCAGAACGCGAGGCTTCAGGAGAGGCAGGTCTGGTGAGCAGTGCCCCTGTTCTTACCAATCAGACTGGCAGAGAGCAGAGGGAAGAAACTCACAGGCTGTGCATGTGTGGATGGTGTCAACATAAAGTGCCGACAGACCTGGGCAAAACTGGAGAGAAGGGCGCAAGATATGTAAACTCACACACTCACAGTCAAGTTTACTGGTCAGACAGAGCCTGGTGGAACCCTTGGTCACCCCACTTCCAAGTGTAGAAGTGAACTCCCCTTACAGGTCAATGTTTTTCAGAACAGCACGAACTCACTGCCACCACGTGTATTTCAACTCACAGTGACCCTATGTGATGGAGAAGTGCCCCTCTGGATTTCTGAGGCTATGAATCTTTGTAGGGGCAGGCCGGCTCATCTTTCTCCCTCGGGGCGGGGCAGGGAGGGGGAGTGGTACTGGTGAGTTTGAACTGCAACGCTGCAGTTAGCAGCCCAAGGTGTAAGCCACCAGAACTCCCTCTGGGCCACCAGAGCAGGCAGCCAAACAACAGCCTGGTCTGCAAAGGGAACAATAAAGCTGGGCCGTCTGCACACCCTCGAATAACCAGCCCCTTGAAATGAAAAGGGGAGCGTTTACTCCAGGACAAAGTTCAGAAGGATCAGGAAAGACGGAAGAATGGAAAAGGCAAAGCACAGGGAGGAATGAAGTACATAATGTGGGGATTGCAGTCCAATGACAGGAAATATAAATAAAATTCTTGAACGGAAAACTGATTTGTTGTGTAAACATCCACCCAATTCACAATTCTTCCTCACTGCCCTCGAGTCATTTGCGATTCACAACTCCCCTACAGGACGGAGCTAGAACTGCCCCCTGTGGGTTTCTAAGACTGCCACTGCTTAAGGGAATAGAAAGCCTCACCTTTCTCCCTTGCAGCGGATGGTTTCAAACGGCAGATCACGTGGTTAGCAACGAATTCCCTGCCTAACACTAGTGGTGGTTCCTAACATATGCAAGTGTTGCCTATGAAACTACCAAGGCATCACGTATTTGTTAGGCCAACTCCTCACTCAAAACCTACCTTACTTCCTGTGGGAGTTATGTAATCTGATGTAGGACTAAGAGTGTAGGGGTATAGTCTAGCCTATCAATTGGGATATAGCCAACTGGGCCTCAGTGTGGGCATGGCCTTCGCCTGAGGATTCTGGGAATTTGTGTATTTCCTCCTTAGAGGCGGGAAACACTCTCCCTGCTCACTCCCTGTGAGACAACTCTGTAGAGAAGACACATGGAGAATGGCTGAAGGAGCCATGTGGAGACCCTGCCAGGACTAAGATGCTTACACCACTGGATCCACAAGACCTCCCACCCACTGGCCTGTGAAATATCTGCATTTGGTGTTTCATGAGTCGGAAGAGAACTTAATAAATTGGTATCAGACATATGGGCTAATATTGGACATGCGGACACAATTTGGATTGGGCTAGGATATTTCCTCAATATTCAATTGCTCTAGTATATACAGCTCTTTCTTACACATATGTATTTATAAATTTCTTTCTTGTCTACCTGAACTAACACACTTCCATTGAGTCGGTTCTGACTCATAGCAACCCTTTCGGACAGAGTTGAACTGCCCCTGTGGGTTCCTGAGACTGTAACTCTTTATAAGATTGAAAGCCTCATCTTTCTCCTTCGGAGTAGCTGGCAGTGTTGAATTGCTGACCTTGTCCAATGAACACTCCACTAAGTCACCAGGGTCCCGGCCCCATTTAAAACAACCTAGAGAGATATTATTACACACTATTACAATAGGGCGCTCTTCTTATTCCAGGGTCATTGATGCCTGGACCTCAGCAATGATCACACAATGCCCGTTCCAACTATGAAAACAAAACAATACTGCACTCCTCACAGACACAGAGGCCCCTCATCTCTTCATTTCAAGGATGTCCTGGTGAAGGGTGGGGTCTGACCGAGGTGAGGGTGGGGTTCGGGTAGGGTTAGGAATGTGTAGGTACAAGCATGTATGCTGGGCTGGCCTCCCCCGAGTCTGCTCATTCCTTGGCCCTGGGTGGGGTGGAGAGAGCAGAGGGAGGCTTGTGAGCCTATCGGCTTCAGTACTGAGCTTCTCTTTCCACTTCACACAAACATCTTCTGCCTGGTCATCTGGTTTGAGGTATGCTTAGCCTTCAGAGGAGGTGCTTGCGGCCAAAGATAACATAACCGACGCCTGTTCTGCTTCTCAAAGGCCCAGATACTCCAATGGTTGAGGACGGAGTAACAAAGCCAAATGCTGCTGCCTTTTGCCCCCTTTCCATGTCATGGGCTTTCCCATTTACAAAAGATATGATGATGTGTCCACAGCAACAACAATCGATGGTGGCACATGGGCCCCATTCTGTGTTAGAAACAGGCCCATCAGATTTGCAGTTTCCTGAATCACTTGGTCCTTGTCACGCTGCAGATAGCACAGAAGTCACAAGGCCACTTTCCAGTCAGATGTGCTCATCTTTATACAGCTATCTTCACGCAGTCATCGAGTGAGCTTCACGACAATCGGTTACAATAAATTACTTGTCGGAACGTGTTAAGGACTGGTTCAAAAGGAAACCATATGTTATAGCCCATGACGGCACGCAATCATTCCCATCTGGGCTGTTGACTCTGTTTGCCCCGCTGACCACCGCCTCCCAAACCGAAGGATCTATCCTGCCCTTCCCTGTCCGTCCTTGCTGAGCCCCAGGAGGCTGACAATTGATAGACCACAGCACTGAATCTGCATCAGCTGTGTCCTTAGCTGTCTAGCTTCCAGCTGGGCTCCGCCAATGGACGGCACTATAAGAGATCAGAGAGAGGGCAGCAGAACAGAGAGGTCAGGCCCCCTGACTGCTCTTGTTGGCAGGCAGCCCCCCAGCCTGGGTTCCTGCTCAGGGCAGCTCAGGTGTCACTGTCCCTTAGATTCCCCGGCCAGTCCGGGTGGAGTCACTTCTGCTAGCTCCTGGGTGTTTCACCAGCCGTTGGGGCTTCCCTGGACCTGTCTACACTTCTATAAGCAATCCCTTAATTAGGCACTCTTCAGTCTAAGGCAGTGGCTCTCAACCTTCCTAATGCCACGACCCTTTAACACAGTTCCTCATGGTGTGGTGACTCCCAACCACAAAAATATTTTTGCTACTACTTCATAACTGTAATTTTGCTACTGTTATGAATCGGGTAACCCTTGTGAAAGGGTCGGTTGACCCCAAAAGGGGTCGCAACCCACAGGTTGGGAACCGCTGTTCTAAGGCCTTGTGAGGGGGCCTACCTGTTGCTGGCTGGGACGCTGGCTGACAGAAACTCTAAGGTGGGGTCACTTACATGTACCGTGTGCACCAGATCAGCCATCAGCCACTGCTTCAGCTTCTCGTCATTGCTGGTTCCATGAAGCACTAGATCGGGCATGTACGTGGGGCAGTAGCCCGCCAAAAGGGACCGGCCAAAGTTTCTCACGTTCTGGTGACTGATGTTTTGAGACCTAAAACAATGGGGAGAAGTCAAAATGCACTCTCCCCAGGACCCAGGGAAATTAACAATGATCAGGGTGGCCCATTTCACCAGTTCCCCAGCAGCTGGATTGCTGGGATGGGAAACGGATGGAAGTTCTGAGCAAGGTCGTTTCTGTTTTCAAATGAAAGAGAGAAAGAACACAAAGATATTTTTGTCCAGCTTTTTATCGAGTTTTCACTTGGACCTCGTTATCGCTAACATCCCAAATCAGTCTGCATCAGTAGGGTAGAGAGATTGTCTTCGGGAGCAAAAAGCTAATTACTACTTAGTCATCACAGCACATCATCAACCTGAGGGAGTGCGGTTTTCCAACCGCTGCTCGCTGCTGCTTGGAGTGGCCGGAGAGAGATCACACGGCAAGTGCAATCCATCACCTCCAAAGCCGGGCATCTGCCGCCAGCCACTGCCCTCCATCCAGATGACAGCAGCCCACTCGCCACTGCTACCACTACCGCCACCACTGCATCCCTGCCGCCTCCCAAGAAGGGCAGAGCACTGCAAGGCAACCCCTCTGCGCTAAGAGCACAGCTGCACTAAGCCCGCTAGTGGTCAGTCGCCCTCAGAAAGAGGGCGGGCTGCACACTGGATGGGCTGATTTCTGGCCCTTGTCTCTACCCTGCTATGCAATTTTCAAGGCAGACTGCCAGGCCTTTCTTCCAAGGGGTGGATTCCAATCATCAACCTTGCGGCCAGTAGTTGCGTGTTCACGGTTGTGCCACCCAGGAACTCCTCCACTTCTGACACTCTAGGTGAAGGAAAGCACACACCACCACCGCCACCACCACCATATATAAAATAGCCAACATCAGGCAGTGTGGTGCTCATAGTCACAGGATAACCAAACCCCACACCCACTGCCGTCGAGCTGATTGCGGTTCAGAACGAGCCTATAGGGCAGAGTAGAACCGCTCCTCTGAGTTTCTGAGATGGTAAACCTTTGCTCAAGCTTCACCCATCCCCACTACAACGAGTTAAGCACTGGACTGACCACAAGGTCAGCAGGTGGGTATAGTCACATGTCCCTCATATGTGCACCCAGTTCCCTGTGCTTCCCCACCTGGCCCCATTACCTGGGCAGAGGCAGCTCCACCTCCAGGGCCTCGTCAGGCCTGTCACCACAGTGGCCCATACTCAACACGGTGGCCGCACACGCTTCGTCGTCGCTATCTCCAAGGGCACTGTCTGAGCTTTCGTTCCGGGGAATGTCTCCTTCAGTTCTGTAGTCCTCCGTCCTGTCGCCATCCCCACAGGGGACATCTGCAGTGGCCAAGAGGCCAGAGTCCTGCTGTTCACATCTGCTTGGAACGGGCTCCAACAAAGGCCCTTCTGCACCCTTCACACACGAGCCTCCGATGTTCTGCACGGCCCACTGTCCAGAGTCACCGGATGTGAACGGGGAAGTTGGCCGGTTCAGTTCAACAGCAACGTCTGCCATCATGCTGGTTCTGTTACCTCTGTCCTCAGCAAAACGTCCGTCTGACTCGCCTGCCTCCTGCTCACAAGACTGCTTCCGAGGGCAGCAGGCATTCTTTCGAAAGCAAGGCTTAACGGAGCACCCAAAACCCTGCTGGTCCTGAGCCAGGTCAGGGTCCACCCTGGACTGAGTCGAGGGACTTCCAGCTAAATCTGGACATTGTCTACAGGGATGTAGCTGCTCTTCCATTTTCTTTGTTCGACTTTCAAGGTCTGACTCTGGAGATACAGAGCTTCCAATTTTAAAAGTGACTTTTTCTAAGAGAGCCTTCTCCCGGAAATGTCTGTCAGGGCAAGGCCAGGCCGCTGACCGGTCTAGCAGTTTCTGAGGCGTCTCCCCTTTGAACTCCTCGCCAGCAGCCTGTTGGCTAGTTTTCAGCCCTGCCTTCAGGGCTTCAGAACTGGGCAGTCTCAAAGAGCCACCTTGTGGTCCCTCTTTTTCGCATCCATCATCCCCACATGTGCCCTGATGTTGAGAAGAAGTGCTCAAAGCCGCTTCTTGGACTGCTGTGCTACAGGCCCCAGGACTCTGCTCTTCTTTATCGGGATTGGGACTCAAGTCTGGAATGTCCATGCCCCCCTGGGCCCCAGCCCACCCTGTGGGACACAGGTTCCTCCGCTCCCCTGTTGGAGGTAGGAGGATGGGGGGTACGAGAGCGGGCTCGTTTCTCACCGTGACCACCACATACTCGGACTCCTCAACTTCACCTTTCTCCAGGGCTGTTGTGATCTTGCTCCCGTGGATCACCTGCTCGTCCTCACTGTGAGTCCCGCTCCAGGTCAGCTGGTTCTCTTGTAGCTCAGAGCAGCGGAGGAAGTAAGTCAGGACGTAGAGAATGCGCTGGACCAAATCCTTCTGCTTGCCCACCACCACTGTGCGAGTCAGCCTCACCGGGGACCCCAGGGCTCCATACAGATCACCTGGAGAGAAGAGGTGGGCACAAAGACCAAGTCTGAGGTGATCAGTGCGCCATGGGTAGGTAAGCCTTGTGGTCACGTCTGGAAGCATCTACCTGGCGAGGGGCGGTGCAGGCTGCAGCCTGCCGTCCCTGATGCTCAGGGCCAGCACTGTTGTTACAAAGCTCTGCTCCGTGCCCTTGATCTTTAGCCTACCCACCACGGTTAGAGGCAGCACTGCCAACATGTGGCCAAGCTAATACTGGATCGTGGACATTAGAATGGTAAGAATATAAGCATAATCCTTCTACCCCAATGAGCCTTGGGGTAAAATCCAAACTGGGGAATCTCTGAACAGAGCATTCGGAATAAGCCAATGAGGGCCCTGCTTAGAATGCCCTGCACACGTGAACATGTACACACATCCAGTAGGATCAATTTGGTTAACAAGAAGGAAGTCACATCATCATGAGTAATGAATCTGAATGTTTTATTTTCTTCAGATGCCAATTCTAATGGGTAAAAATATGTCCCATCAGTTACCTCCTGACAAATTGATTAAAAACTGGCTCATGAATCAGACCATACATTTAGCTTAAGGGTTGAAGGGCTAATATGTCATTGAACCCAGTAGCACAAACTTTTCCTCAAAATGACCAATGACTGCACATTACTTTTGATAATTTGATTCTTCAACTCTGAAAATAATACGGACAATAACAACAATAAGCAAACTGACAGTGTAGGCACTGTGCTAAGTGTCCTCATGCACTTATCTCATTGTATCTTTGTACAATCAGCCCTGACTCAGAAACCGTTCAGGAAATAGCCAGCATGCTGGAGTAAATAAGACCAGAGAGACAGTAGGCAAAGGGGAGTGGAGCATGAGACGGTAGGGTAGGTATAACTAACAGCTCAGTGAGCGAGGACTGACCTGAGGAAGCAGCTAGATGAGGGGAGGCATTTACAGGGGCAGATACTAAATCACGGTGCAGGACTAGGCGGCGTTGTCATCTGTTGCACATACAGTTGCTATGAGTTGGAGCTAATTCACAGCACCTAGCAACACCATAGTAAATAAAGGGAAGTAAAAATAATCATGTATTTCACTTCAGAGGACAGCACCGAAGCTGTAGCTCAGGGAGAGGGACACGTCTGATCAGAGCACACAGGAGCCAATGACAGGGGAGGAAGAGAGAGTGGAGCGCATCCTGGTCCACAAAACCTGGAGGACGATATTCCCCCTCAGAGCAGCCAATGCACAGAGAGGACCATATGGCTGGTCCCACTATGAGACACAATGTCCCTCGCTAACCCATAGCCCTACAGGGGACAACACTGGAGACACTGTGCGGTATTATGCCCGATCTGACCCCACCACAGAGGCAAAACACTACAGGCATGCAACAGAACAGCAAGGGAAACAGAGCAAGGAAGTCCCCAGGGAACACCAACAATAGACTTTGGGGTCAGGGTGTGGCACCCCATCAGACTCCACCAGAAAACACTTCTATAGGACAACAAACAGACCTTTAACTATTTAAAGGCATGTCTTTTTTTGTCGGATTTTTTCCTGTTTTGGACTGTTGTTTTGTTTTCCTCTGTCTTGTTTTTTGGGCATATTATTATCTCTGCTAGGCTATCTTGATTAGGTGGGATAAAAAAGCTGGAGGAGAAAACAATGGGACCAACGGTTGGCAGGGGACATGGAAAGGGGGAGGTGTGGGAAAGGAAGTGGGTGTTAACAAATCCAGGGACAAGGGAACAAGTGATTCAAAATCGATGGAGATAAGGGAGCATAGAGGCTTGGTAAGGATTGATCAAGGGGATTGTAACTCAGGAATTACTGAAACCCAAATGAAGGCTGAGCATGATGGTGGGACAAGAGGAAAGTAAAAGGAAAAAGAGGAAAGAACTAGGAGGCAAAGGGCATTTATAGAGGTCTAAATACAGACATATACATATGTAAATGTATTTATATATGATAGGGAAATAGATCTATGTGCATATATTCATAAATTTAGTATTAAGGTAATAGATGGACATTGGGCCTCTACTCAAGTACTCCCTCAATGCAAGAACACTTTGTTCTTTAATCTGGCATTCTGTGATGCTCACCTTCCTAACATGATCACTGAAGACAAAGTGGGTGCATAAGCAAATGAGGTGAAGAAAGCTTGATGGTGCTCTCAAAAGCACTGGCTATCAAAAGATATACTATCTGGGGTTCTAAAGGCTTGAAGATAAACAACTGGCCATCTCCCTGAGAAGCAACAAAGCCCACATGGAAGAAGCACACCAGCCTGTGTGATCACGAAGTGTCGACAGGATCAAGTATCAGGTATTAAAGAACAAAAAAATCCTATCACTGTGAATGAAGCAGAGTAGGAGTGGAGACCCAAAGTCCATCTGTAGACAACTGGACATCCCTTACAGAAGGGTCGTGGGGAGGAGACAAACCAGTCAGGGTACAATGTAGTACCGATGAAACATACAATGGCCCTCTAGTTCTTTAATGCTTTTCCCCTGCACACATACACTATCATGATCCGAACTCTACCTTACAAATCCAGCTAGACTAGAGCATGTACAGTGGTACAGATAAGAGGCGGAAACAGGGAATCCAGGACAAATAGACCCCTCAGGACCAATAACGAGAGTAGCGATTGGGGGGGGGGAGAAGAGGAAGGTAGGGGAGATAGGGAGAACTGATAACAATGATCTACAGAAAAGTGGATGAAGGGAGACACCAGACAGTGTAAGACAAGAAAAAGTAATAATTTATAAATATCAAGGAAAAAAATGAGAAGCTGATACCAAGGGCGCAAGTAAGAAAGAAAATGTTTTGAGAATGATGATGGCAACAAATGTACAAATGTGCTTGACATAATGGATGTATGTATGGTGATAAGAGTGGTACGAGGCCCCAATAAAATGACTTTAAGGAAATCATAATCGTGTGAAAATGAGGAAAAAGTTATAATCATTAGGATGTATTTCTCTATGGATGCCTATTAGAAAGCACTTTCTTTGGAAAATATTCCCTACCGCAAGGCTACTCCTCCTCCAAACAAGTAAAGAATAGGACAGAATTTCAAACAATTCTACAAAGAGACTAGGTTATAAGCTACTGTTTATCTCTGAGGCGCTTGTAACCAATTGAGAAACCATCCAAGAATACTTAAGAATTGTAGTCTACCCTTCCTGTGATGTATGTGGTTACCTGCAGTCAAGGGGGTTTGCACATCCCTACGTACATCTAGACCTTTCCCCTTCCCTCCTCCTCCTGCTCTCTGCGTGGACCTGGCCGCTGAGATCATGGCCACCCTGGAGCTTGCTGCGGCAGGTTTGGCATCAGCACTCTTTGGAGGAAGCCAGAAATACACAGATGACAAAAGCAGAACTCCAGTTCGAGGAGACCCACGCGTCCTCGTTGGTGGAGATCCAGGCTCGGGGAAGAGTCAGCTGCTACAAGCAGCATGCAATCTTGCCCCACGTGGCATATTTGTTTGTGGTAATGCCACCGCCACCTCCAGTCTGACGGTCACTCTCTCAAAAGATAGTTCCTCTGGAGTTTCATGTTGGAGCCTGGCGCCCTGGTACTCGGTGATCAAGGCCTTTAGAGTCTGAGACTAACAGCTTACCCTTAGTGACTGCATATTGAAAGTATTGCTTTGGGCTTGAAGTTAAACAAGCAGCCACCTAGTCGCAAAGCAACAAGCCCACGTGAAAGCAGCACACTAGCCTATGCGATCACGAGGTGTCGACAAGACAAGGTAACAGCCACCAGAAGACTCGCGCCCCCCCCCAAAAAAAATATGTATTGTTGAGAATGAGAGGGAGTCAGAGAAGAGACCCAAAACCCATTTGTAGACAACAGGACATCCACTCACAGAAGGGTCACAAGGAATGATGAGTCAACCAGGGTACAGGATAGCGCCAATGAAACACAAAATATTCCTCTGGTTCTTTGAGGCTTCCTCACCCCCCACCATCATGACCCCAGTCACACCTTTCAGTTCTGGCTAGACTGAAGCATGTACACTGGTACAGATATGATCTCTCAATACACTGAATCCAGGTCAGATAAACCCCTCAGGTACAGAAATGGGACTAGCAATAATAGGAGAGTAGGAGGAAGGGCAGTGAAGGAGGAATGGGAAACCAATCGCAATGGTTGATGCACAACCTTCCCATAGCATGAACAACAGAAATGTGGGGGAAGAGAGACAGCAGTCGGTGTAAGATATGAACACAATAATTTATAATTTATCAAGGGGTCACAAGGGTGGTCGGGGGAGTAGCTGATAGCAAGGGTTCAAATAGAAAGGAAATGTTTAGAAAATGCTGGCAACATATGTACAAATATGCTTGATAAAACGGATGTATGAAGTGTTATAAGAGCTGTACAAACCCCCAATAAAATGATTTTTTTTAAAAAAAGGATTGCTTTGGGGCCTAACCGTAGTTTTTTGAAGTAGTCTTGTTCTATTGCTTAAGTTCTATTCATTTGTAGAGGTAAACCTTACCATGTTTTAACAAAAAACCATTCACATTCTTCGCATTAATATTTTAATATGTCTTTAGACTCAGTAAATTATACTCATTATAATAGCTTTTATAGATTATCAACTATTAAAATAAGGCTATTTCTAATCTGAGTTCTCAAAAAGTAATATGCTGCCCTCGTGTATATCATGTGTGAACATGCAAATCATGTAGGTAAGACATATTCAATGGACATATTTGTGCTCTTATTTCAAAAATTTTAACCGAACTCAAGGCTAACTAGATTTTAATGTGATCTCATTTGATACTTATCCTCATAGTACAACCACTGAAGATTGGGTGCTTTAGTGAAGTTCAGTGAAGGAATTAAATGGTGCCCAGGTATCATAAAACATGATAAGAGTAGCGATACCAGGAGGGGAAGAGGAAGGTGGGGGGAGAAAAGGGGAACCTATCACAATGATCTACATATAACCCCCTCTCAGGGGGTCTGACAACAAAAAAGTGGGTGAAGAGAGAAATCGATCAATGTAAGGCATGAAAAATAATAATAATTTATAAATTATCAAGGGTTAATTGAGGGAGGGAGGGGGGAAATGAGGAGCTGATGCCAAGGGCTCAAGTAGAAAGCAAATATTTTGAGAAAGATGAGGACAACAAATGTACAAATGTGCTTGACAGGATGGATGGCTTGTGATAAGAGCTGTACAAGCCACCAATAAAATGATTTAAATAAAAAGAACTGTAGTCTAATGCTGGAACAAGTACTTTTGAGAAATTTTAATTTAACGAAGAGTTTATCACTTTCCTTTGAGTACGTTTACTCATTTTTGCAGGGTATCAGGGTCATTTCAGGAATTCACTTCTGTTAAGTCAGTCTCAATGTTAAAGAAGATAAACATAACATATTTGAAATCTAGTAAAAAAAAAAAACACAGGAGAGAGGGGCTGGCCCCAATTCCAACTATGTGGACACCTACCCTCCCCAGAGAATAATTTATTTCAGTGGACAGCACCGAATCTGCAGCTCTGGGAGAGGGACATATCTGACAGGAGCACACGGGAGCACATGAAGAGGAAAGAGTGGAGCAAATACTGGCCCACCAGGCTGTGAGGACAATGTTCCTGCTCAGAGCAGCCAGTCCACAGAGAGGACCACACGGCCGGTCCCACTATGAGACATGACGTCCCTCACTGACCCATAGCCCTACAGGGGACAACACTGGAGACACAGTGTGGGGTTGCGCCCGATCTGATCCCGCCACACCAAGGCAAAAACACTAAGGGGGTGCAACAGAACAGCAAGGGAATGGAGCAGCGAGGGCCCCAGGAAATGCCAAAGGTGGACTTTGGGGCCAGGACTTGGTGCCCCAACAGACTGGACTGGAAAACACTCCTAAAGGTCAACAAACAGTCCTTGAACAAACTACAAGCTTTTCTTTCTTGTCTTGTTTGGGTTTGTTATTGGTTTGTTGTTGTTCTTGTTTTGTTTTATACTTTTGCTTGGTTTTGCTCTGTCTTGTTTTTGTGCATGCTATTATCTCCGCAGGTCTGTCTAAATAAGATAGGCTGGATGAACAATCTGGAGAATAAAACAATGGGACCAACAGTTCTGAGGGGACATAGGAGAGGGGGGTGTCGGGGGAAGGATAGTGGTGTTAACAAACCCAGGGACAAGGAAACAACAAGTGATCCAAATCAGTGGTGAGGAGGGTGTAGGACGTCTGGTAGGGCATGATCAAGAGTAACGTAACCAAGATGAATTACTGAAACCCAAATGAAGTCTGAGTATGATAGTGGGACAAGAGTAAAGTATAAAAGGAAATAGAGGAAAGAGCTAAGAGGCAAAGGGCATTTATAGAGGTCTAAATAAAGGCCTGTGTATAGGTAAATATATTTATATATGAGGATGGGGAAATAGATTTAGGTGCATATATTTATAGGTTTAGTATTAAGGTAGCAGAAGGACATTGGGCCTCCACTCAAGTACTCCCTCAATGCAAGAATACTTTGTTCTATTAAACTGACATTCTATGATGCTCACCTTCCCGAAATATTCGCTGAAGACAAAGTGGGCAAATAAGCAAATGTGGTGAAGAAAGCTGATGGTGCCAGACTATCAAAAGATATAGCTTCTGGGGTCTTAAAGGCTTGAAGGTAAACAAGCGGCCATCTAGCTCGGATGCAACAAAGCCTACATGGAAGAAGCACACCAGCCTGTGTGATAATGAGGTGCTGAAGGGATCAGTTATAAGGCATCAAGGAACCAAAAATCATATCACTGTGTGCTCACCTCCCTGATACAATCGCATACGCAAATGTGGCGAAGAAAGCTGATGGTGCCCAGCTATCAAGAGACATAGCATCTGGGGTCTTAAAGGTCTGAAGATAAACCAGCGGTCATCTAGCTCAGAAGCAACAAAGCCCACATGGAAGAAGCACTCCAGCCTGTGCGATCATGAGGTGTCAAAGGGATCAGGTATCAGGCATTATCAGAACAAAAAAATAATATGATTGTGAATGAGGGGGGTTGTGTGGAATGGAGACCTACAGCCCATTTGTAGGCCACTGGACATCCCCTTACAGAAGGATCTCAGGGAGGAGATGAGCCACTCAGGGTGCGATGTAGCAATGATGAAACATACAACTTTCCTCCTCCAGTTCTTAAATGCTTCCCCCAGTATCATGATCCAAATTCTCCCTTGAAAATCTGACTAGACCAGAGGATGTACACTGGTACAGATAGGAACTGGAAACGCAGGGAATCCAGGTCGGATGATCCATTCAGGACCAGTGGTGTAAGTGGCGATACTGTGAGGGTGGAGGGAGGGTAGCTTGGAAAGGGGGAACCGATTACAAGGATCTACATATAACCTCCTCCCTGGGGAATCGACAATAGAAAAGGGTGAAGGGAGACAAAGGACAGTGCAAGACATCACCAAATAATAATTTATAAATTATCAAGGGTTCCTGAGGGAGGGAGGGGAAAAAAGAGGAGCTGATGCCAGGGGCTTAGGTGGAGAGCAAATGTTTTGAGAATAATGAGGGCAATGAATGTACAGATGTGCTTCACACAATTGATGTATATATGGATTATGATAAGAGTTGTATGAGCCCCTAATAAAACAATTTTTTTAAAAAAAAACACAGGAGAAAGGGCACCCAAAATTGAGCTGTTTCTTTTAGTGATGCATTAAACTTTACATTGTATTAACTAAGAAATGAAAAAATAAAACAAGGAAGGTTATTAAAAGTAGAACTTATAATAGAAATAGTGAAACTATCAAATTTAGGAAGTTCAAAATTTTATCATTTAAGCTATATAATGTAGATTGCAGAGTATAATCAGTTCTATACTCCCCGAAATAAAATATCTAAAAAGAACAATAATATTAAATATTTGCTGGATCTATAACTTGAAGGTACATTTTTGAGTCCTGGATTGATAAAGTTGCTAATTTTAGAATAGATTCCTGTTTTCGTTAGTTTTTCATCTTTTCAATGTGAGAAATGCAGCTCCTTATTTATACGAGTGTAAACCAGTTGTCTCAAATGATTTCTGAGGAGAAAAGCTGCTTTTCATATCCATAAACAACTGAGATCGCTTAGGTCAATAAGAGACTGACATGGAATCACTAACGGGTATAAAATAGTGATGTTCAAACATATTCACCCTAAGGAAAAAGTGTACTTTATATCGCAACCTCACAGTCCCTCCAAAACAAACATTTCATAAAACATCTATGTAATCCACTCGGAGGAGCCGTAGTGGCAGTGGTTGTGTGGGGGGCTGCTAAGCGCAGAATTTACAGTCCTGAAAACCCTGTGCTATTTATTGGGTTGATTCGTCACTATGAATTGGAATCAACTTGATAACAGTGAATTGGGTTAGGTTTTGGATCATGCCTTAAAAAAATTTTTTTTACCTTTCAGATTATTTTCTGAAACCTACTAAAAGAGCTCATAACCCCATTTTGAAAAATCATTACATGGAAGAGTGCAGGTGTTAGAGGCCAAGACTGTGAAGCTCCTGAGCAACAGCTCAGGGACAGCGTGAGCAGGGTCCCTGTTTCCAGTCTCTTGCCTCTTCCCTATGAATGGCAAGAAGCTACACAGGAGCAGCCGCACCAGTGGCATGTGCTGGCAAGCTCTCAGATAAAGCATTGAAGTAACTTTACTCAAGAAAGAATATTTAGGAACCCGGGTTAAAAACTAAACTTGAATTACTATACACATTTAACATTTTCCCTTCTGTGACTTGACAAATGGGTAAAAATAACAATAACTAGAAGCGAGTACCCCCCCCCATCAAATTATTGAAGCTGCGTGATTTACTGATAATGGAAAGCCAACCATCAGTCACAATGGGCTTTACAGAGCTTTCACCTGCCTTCTCCTGTCCTTACACTACGCTGGCCCACAGCCAGGCACCTGCTAGGTAGGATTTGGGGCAAGGGAGGACTGGAGGATTTCAATAAAGCATGTGCTCTTCTGGAAAGTGACCACTGTGAACCACAGAAAGGGAATTTCTTTGTTAGGCGGCACATAGGGAATTTATGGTTCTCAATTAGTTTGATTTCATATGTGAAGCATGTCTAATTAGAAATACATTTAATTAAATGCACAATGCTTACTTTGCATGGTTTTTAAATAGGTGCTGCACCAGAATGAAACACTTAACGGTAACACTTAACACTTAACGGTACTGTTTCCTAACAAGAACAATGCTATGTCCTCCTGGGGAAGAATTATATGACCTAGAGAGAGAGAGAGATGCATGTTCAGAATTTTTTCCTGAACATATTATTGATTGGCTGAATTTAGTCCATCTTTAATGTCCATAGACTATTTAATTCAACACACACCTCTACTGAAAAAATTGACCAGTAAAAATGTTATTCATAGCAAAGAAAGATGAGACCTGTATGTTGGACGGTACTCAAAATACAAGAGTAGAAGAGCCGCCTCCTCAAAGTCCAGCCGACCTCAACAATGTGGATGGAGCAAAGCTTTCAGGACCTTCATTTACTGATGGGAATGATTCAAAATGCAAAGAAAATCTGCAAACACCCCTCAGTAATGGAACACTAAATCTACAAACCATAAATTTAGGGAAAGTAGAATTTGTCAAAGATGAAACAGTATGCATAAAGATCAATATCCTGCACACTAAAACTCCAAACTTTCTGCCATGAAGGCAATTCCTACTCATAGTAACCCTATAAGATAGGGTAGAACTACCCCTTGGGTTTCAGGAACCCTGAATCTTTATAGAAGTAGACAGTCTCATCTTTCTTCTAGGGAGCAGCTGCTGAATTCAAACCACTGACCTTTGTGTTTAAAAGCTCAGGGCTCCTTACCCAAGCAAGGCATTTGTGTGCTGACATAGACTTGTACTGGCTGTGAAGTGTATGATGTGAATACTATATAAAGAAAAAAAGAGAGAAAAACCAAACGACTGATGACTACCATGAGTGAAGGAGGAAAAGTTTTTGCTGAGGAGGCATTGAATTTACCATATATACTCGAGTATAAGGCAACCCATATATCTGCCGAGGCACCTACTTTTACCACAAAAACTGCATTAAAAATGTGTTGAAAAACTCACGTCTATACGGTATGTTAACTTGGAAAAGGATATTAAAAAAATGGTTGTACAACATGAAGAGTATAATCATTGCAATGAATATTTCATGTAGAAGTTGTTGAATTACAGAATGTTTTGTTGTGTCTATTTTTGCCACAATGAAAATGGTAATTTAACTAAAAAAATTATAAATAAAAAATAATTTAGGAAAATGAAAAAAAAAGGGAAAGAAATTTCACTCCACTAAAGTTTTGTTAGGAATAAACCCATGTATGTATAAACTGAATTACAGTCTCAAAAATCCCAGAGGCAGTTCTACTCTGTCCAACAGGATCTCTGTGAGTCAGCATTAGCTAGTTAACAGTGATTTTTTTCTGTTGGAAGACTAGTGGACATGATTATTATTCAAATTTATGCACCACTCATTAATGCTAAAGAGAAAGAAACTGAGGATTTCTACCAACTTGAAATTGACCAAACATATAATCAACATGCACTGATAACTACTGATTAGCATGCAAAAGAAGGATCAGTAGTTGGGAAACAGGATCGTGGTGACAGAAATGAAACTGGTGACCAATCCGCATGAGAGAATTATGCAGGATCAAATACCCCTTCACTGCAAATACCTTTTTTTTACAACACCGTAAGCGGACCTCACCAGATATAACACACAGGAGAAAACCTGACTACATTTTCAACACGTATAAGTATAAGGAAGAGGAAAATATTCCAAAGTTGATTGTGGTGAAGACTGTACCTTTCTTAATATGACTGAATTACTAAATTGTATCATATGTTAATTATAGCTCAATAAAACTAACTTAAAGAAAAGACTACATCTGTGGAAGGAGACAATAGAGAAACTCAGTATCATTAGTCACAACAAGGTCAGGGGCTGACTGTGGAACAAACTGCCGATGGCTCATATGCAAATTCAAATTGAAGACACATAAAACTAAAACAAGCCTGCAAGAACCAAAGTATGGCCTGGAGTATATCCCACTTGCATTTGGAGACCATCTTAAGAATAGATTTAATGTAAAGAACACTAATGACTACAGATCAAATGAATTGTGTGGTGACATAAAAAACATCATAAAGAAAGCAAAAGATCACTTAAAAGACAGGAAATAAGAACTAAAAATCCTCACATTTGGGTCAATAAGTAACAGCATGATAAACGAGAAAACACTGGAGCTGTCAAGACAGTCGTTTTACTTGCATCCACAATCAATACCCACGGAAACAACAAAGAAGAAAGTTCACAATGGATGGTATTGCACAAATCTGCCACCAAGGACCTCTTTAATGTGCTACAAAGCTAAGGTGTCAGTCTGAGGACTAAGGTATGCCTGAGACCCATGGTATTTTCAATCACCTCATAGTCTTCCATATGCTAAAACTGGGCAATGAATTTTAAAAAAGCATCAATGACTATGAATAATGGTGTGTGTGAGAAATATTATCTATGTGTACATACACATATATGTATCAGCAAAAAATAAGAAGACCTTTAATGAGATGGATTGACACTGGCTGCAACAATGGGCCCAAGCATATAACAAAACTGCATCAAAAATGTGCTGAAAAACTCAGTTTATCAAAATCAAAGAAGGAAAAATCATATCATTGTGTGCTTGCCTTCCCAAATACAATTGCTGAGGACAAATGGGGGCATAAGCAAGTGTGGTGAAGAAAGCTGATGGTGCCTGGCTATCAAAAGATACAGTATCTGGAGTCTTAAAGGCTTGAAGGTAAAAGTGGCCATCTAGCTCAGGAGCAACAAAGCCCACTATGGAAGAAGCACACCAGCCTGTGTGATCATGAGGTGTGGAAGGAATCAGATATCAAGCATCAAGGAACAAAAATCACATGGTGAATGAAGGGGAGTGCAGAGTGGGGACCCAAAGGCCATTTGTGGACAACTGGACATCCCTTTACAGAAGGGGCATGGGAAGGAGACGAGCCGGTCAGGGTGCACTGTAGCAACAATGGAACATACAACTTTCTTCCACTTCTTAAATGCTGATATTTGGGTTGGCTTATACTCAAGTATATACGGTTAATTGAGCCTCGTGGCAATTCTTTCACAGGTGAAGAAATTAAGGTACAAAAAGATAAGTAACTTGCTCGTGCTCATTGTGTTGAGGTTCAGCAACACATGCCACTCAACTTAGTATCCTTGGCACCTAGCATGGAGTGTAAAACAGAGAAAATGTGTGTGCTTTATTGTTCTAAATGTTTCATGAATGAGAACAGGGACATCACTCTTGCCCAGAAACCAAAATATGCAGTCAGTTCTGGTCCCACAAGTCCCCAACTCTAGAACCAACCAGAGCAATGCATTGGATGCCACGTGTGAATGCTTGAGTACAAAGCGCAGAGAAAATCCATGCTAACTACAAGTGAGCCACATGGAGAAAGATGGGACTTCTGACTTGAGTATTCGAAAAACGGTGCCGTTGTTGTTTCGCTTTCTTTTGTCCAGCCTGTTCTCTCCAGGAGTGGTTCTCAACTCTCAACAAAGGGACAATGTTGCTCTCCTGGGGACATGTGGCAGTGTCTGGAGACACTTTTTGAAATGAGTGGAGTGGGGCGATTTATATCTAACAGCATCTAGTGATCAGAGGCCAAGGATGCTGCTAAACGTCCTGTCATGCACAAGACTGCTACCCATGCCCGTGCACTTCCAAGAAAGCGTTACGTGGCCCGAGCCATCACTGGTGCTGAGACTGAGAGACTCCACTCTGGTCTTAATAACCGCCACATATGTGTGCAGAACAGTTTACTTTTAGGACTTTAAACAAGTATAGCAGAGCTTCTGGGGGGTGGAGCAGAGCGGGGAAGGGGGCAGGAGGAGGTGGGTAGTCACTTTACAACTGGAATGCACAGGCCGGCCTCCTTCTTTGCATGCCCAGTGACAACCCTGGATAGCCAGTACAAACTCTAACTTCTAACCCTTTTCCTTGTCCAGCCAATAAACCCTCAGAATAATCAAATGAGGTACAAACCCAGTTGTGCCCAGAGAGGATTGTATGGGTGTGTTTTGGCCAGCATGTTCACTGACTGAGAGGTGCGTTTTTCTGAGAAGGCTTTAATGGGCGGGTGGTCAACAGGCATGACAGTTGGTACCCAGGCCAGATGGTAGGTTAACACTGCAGTCAGTAAGGCAGCAAAAAACCTTGGTTAAAAAAAAAACAAAACGAGAGAAAACACAACCACGTGAGTGCACATGCATTGCCCATGGACTTTGCCTCCACCCCAACCCTAGTCCCCAGAGAGAGTTGCAACTTACTGGTTTTTGTTGATCTGTTCTATCAGAAGAGTAAACTCCTTAAGGAAGCGTTGGCAGAGCTGGTTTTTTTCCAACGTGCTGGACATCATGGTAAGCCATATGGGCTCTGCTATCCTTGGAACAGAATAGAGGTTGCAGATAGTCCCTCTGTACAGGAGGAGAAGGGGTACACAAAATTGTCACAATTATTCTCCTGGAAGACCCGTGCTTAAAAGAATACAGATGGAATAAAAAAATCTGGATCTCTGTAGTGCCTAATTGAAGTAGTACATAAAATGAATCCATAATCCACCACCTGCAGGACAAATCTGATTTCTACCTACTTTTTAAATAAAGTTTTATTGGAACATGCCTAGCTTATTCAGGTACACGTCTGTTGCCTAAAGATGTTTTCTCACCACAATGACAACAGGCCCTGCAAACCCTAAGAAGGCGTATTAATTTAAAAAGTATGCCAACCTCTGAGATAAAATACTTCAATAACAATGTTTTCCAATGCCTTTTATTGGATTTTATACCCATTTTTATAGTGAACATGGAGAGGGGTAAATTTTTACTGCACTGAAAATATAACTAGAGGCAACTCAAGTCTCCTAATCCCTAGTTAACACTTTAGATCTCTGAGTCAAAACACTGAATTCCTTTTAGATTAAAAAAAAAACCCCAAAAACTACACAATCAGTTCTCGTCACTATACAGCATAAAGCTAGCTGTAAGCAAACAGAGACACTGACTAGTCCAGTTCTGTCACTTGGCAGATTAAGAAACTGAGGCCTCAAAAAAAAGAGAAGAAAAAAAACAACCCTGAGGCCTAGCAAGATGAAGTTACTTGAGCAAGACATAAATACTTAATGACGAGGTCAGGTTAAGAATGCAGGTCACTCAATGACTGGTAAAGAGAGGGCTCTACTGCAAAGTACATGACTAATGCGCATTGTTCCAGAGAGCAGGCTGTTAGTTTAGGACCTCCACGGGGTAAGAGGCACTGAGTCTCTGAAAATCCAACACTACTACTTCAAGATGGATGAGACATATCCTGACTTGTTGTTGTAAATACATGTGTGAAAGAATTCCATTTTGGGTGCATAAGCAAATGTGGTAAAGAAAGCTGATGGTGTCCAGCTATCAAAAGATAAAGCGGCTAGGGTCTTAAAGGCTTGAAGGTAAACAAACGGCCATCTAGCTGAGAAGCAACAAAGCCCACAGGGAAGAAGCACACCAGCCTGCGTGACCACGAGGTGTCAAAGGGATGAGGTATCTAGTATCAGAAAAATCGCATCATTGTGAATGAGGGGAAGTGAGGAGTGGAGACCCAAAGCCCATCTGTAGGCAACTGGACTCCCCCTTACGGAAGGGTTGCAGGGAGAAGAGTCAGTTAGGGTGCAGTGTAGCAATAATGAAACATACAACTTTCCTCTACTACCTAAATGCTTCTTTCCCTTCCCCCTCCCCCCACCACTATCATGATCCCAATTCTACCTAACAAATCTGGCTAGACCAGAGGATGTACACTGGTACAGATAGGAACTGGAAACACAGGGAATCCAGGGTGGATGATCCCTTCAGGACCAGTGGTGAGAGTGGTGATACTGGGAGGGTGAAGGGAAGGTGGAGTAGAAAGGGGGAACCAATTACAGAGATCTACGTATAACCTCCTCCCTAGGGGACTGACAACAGAAAAGTGGGTGAAAGGAGACGTTGGAGAGTGTAAGATATGACAAAACAATAATTTATAAATTGTCAAGGGTTCATGAGGAAGGGGGAGGAGGGGGAAGGGGGGAAAATGAGGAGCTGATTCATGAGGAAAGGGGAGGAGTGGAGAGGAGGGGGAAGGGGGGGAAATGAGGTGCTAATGCCAGGGGCTTAGGTGGAGAGCAAATGTTTTGAGAATGATAAGGGTAACGAATGTACAAATGTGCTTTATACAATTGATGTATGTATGGATTGTGGTAAGAGTTATGAACCCCCAATAAAATGATTTTTTTAAATTCATTTTAGAAAATACAGAGCATTTGCTGAGTTAAGTTGAAAAATCAAGGTATGGCTAATGGGACTGGGGTTCATTTGCCAAGATTTAACTCTCTCTTAAGTGTTACAATGAGAATAAGGCATGTCTGGATATACAGCAAGGCCTCCTGGTTCTGCAGTTTCCAATTTCTAAATTGTAAAATTTGGTATTTTCTTTTTTTTCCCCTCTTCAAATCATTTTATTAGGGGCTCGTACAACTCTTACCAGAATCCATCCATCCATCCACTGTGTCAAGCACATTTGTACATTTGTTGCCATCATCATTCTCAAAACAAAATTTGATATTTTCATCAGACTAGAGAGAAGCTAGACTCAAAAGCACAAACCCAGCCCTGTCCACGACACTTTGGTAAGGTTTACTGATGATCAGACAGCCCTCAGCAACACAACCTCACAGTATTTCTCAAACATCTGATGGAAGAAATGACAGTCACCAGGTGATGGCAAATGCACTCGGAACACCTGAGTATTTGACACCAAACCAAAATGCTGGGAATTTGTTGTGAGCAGCATTACAGAGCTCACCGCCACACATAGCTTCAGCATTGCACAATGTTCTAGCATTCTTTGTTTCCCTTTAAAATCATTTTACTGGTGGCTCGTACAGCTCTTATCACAATCCATACATGGTGTCAAGCACATTTGTACATTTGTTGCCATCATCATTCTCAAAACATTTTCTTCCTACTTGAGCCTGTGGTATCAGCTCAATTCTCCCTCACCAACCTTTGATAAGTTATAAATTATTATTTTGTCATGTCTTACACTGACCGGTCTCCCTTCACCCACTTTTCTGTTGTCTGCCCTGTGGGAGGGGGTTACATGTACATCATTGTGATTGGTTCCCCCTGTCCCCCCACCCCTCACCTTCCCCTTCCCTTCCTGGTATCATTCCTCTCCTTATTGGTCCTGAGGGGTTTATCTGTCCTGGATTCTCTTTGTTTCCAGCTCTTATCTGTGCCAGTGTTGATGCTCTGGTCTAGCCGGGTTTGTAAGGTAGAACTGGGATCATAATAGTGGAGGAGGAGGAAGCATTAAGTAACTGGAGGGCAGCTATATGTTTCATAGGTGCTATACTGCACCCTGACCGACTGACTCATCTCTTCCCTGTGACCCTTTTGTAAGGGTATGTCCAATTGTCAACAGATGGGCTTTGGGTCTCAACGCAGCGCTCCGCCTCATTCAGTGATATGTTTCTGTTTTGTTTAATGGTCTAGTATTCTAAGAACCGCTGTTTCCCACCCCCTTGCCCCCCGGAAGTCTCTTGGCTAAGGAGTAACCATTTGACTCTAGCTTATGATGCTTTGGAATGGGATGCCGAAGCCCTTTGAGAAATTGGTTCTAGGAAATGGCAGCACAATCTCAGTTCAGCATGTTGGAAGAGGAGCCCACCTGCTACCCTGAGCAGATCTCCTTTCTCCCCCATAAGCTACGAGCAAGACCCCCCGGAAACCAGTGTTCACAAGAACAAGTGTATCTAAACTACGGTGACACAGTATGGTGAGCACATAATTTGGTGTCCAAAGCAGGGCACTTTTGAGAGTGAAAGGGCGTACTAATGAGATGATCTCAGGACAAGTATAAAGCAGGATTGCCCTGGCTAAGGGGAATATTTGTCTCTGACACACACACTCTCCCCTTTGTCTGTGCGTTCCACAAGCCCCTCTGAACTCATTCCCACATCCAGTTTCCACATGTCTCGAATGTGAGAACTCTTTAGAGACGCATGAACATTGTTTATCCACATTCATCAATACCAAGAATAGCAAGACAGTACTGAAGATAGATAACCCATCCCAAAACCCACGGTCGTGTTCATTATTATTATTATTATTATTTGTGCTATACGGTCACAGGTTCCATCCTAAAGGAAAGTGACTAATGACTGCCAGCCTCCCCAGGTCTGCCCAGTCCCTCTTCCTGTGTCCCCCTAGCTCCAAAGCTGCTGCAATGACTTGCTTGTGTATGTCCCTTCACGCATCTGCCAAGCTTTACCAATTTACCTGAATTCTCCCAGAGCTTCCATCAGACGGCTGACATAGAACTGAACTCGGTGACTGGATTCTGCTATTTTCCTACAGGTAATCATGGCCTTCATTGAAGAGAAAACAAGCCAAATTACTGAGAAGACATTCCTCTGATCACTTAGCTTTGGGGTCTGATGAATAAAAGGCAGTGGTCAATTACGGCCAATTAAAAGCACTCAAGCTAATAATGACTTAAGTCATCAGAAAATGGTCATTTTCTTTCCAAAGGGCAATCCAGGATCTGATATCTAACACCAGCGAGCCTACGGGTGTATCAGTGCCGTGCCTGATGGAGCGTCTCCAGGAAAGTGACCTGATGCTTAAGCACATAGCCTCTCCCTTCGGTACAAGCCCGAGCATGGCACGTTACGCCTCCGTTTGGATCCTGGATTGCAGTCTTATTACCTTCTCAATAGCACTCTTCAGCCTGTTCATGTGAGACTCAAACAGGGGGAAATGCGAAAAAAAGAAGTCCTGGAAATTCCGTTGGGCTTCTTCTTGCTCACACAGGGAAAAGATGATGCTTATGGCAATTTTCTTCCTCCGAACTATGGCTGGATTGGAACTACAAGTTTCGTCGGCCAGGCTGAACGTCTCATCAGTTGACCTGGAAGAGAGAGAAATGTGGAAAGGTGTCATGCTTCACTGGAGTACAATGAAAGGAAACGGTCGTGCCAAGGGGCAATATGCAGAAAGCTGATGGAGAAACCTTGGTCTTAAGGCCTTTTCTACTTTTGCCTCTGATTCATTCCATTCTATAATCCTGTCACGAAAAAGAAGAACATCAGTTTGTCACCCAGCTTCATTCCAACAGGCACAGAAATACACATGGCAATATCTCCTTGTTCAGACTCGCACTCTTCCCCCCTGGGAATATCTCACTGGCAGATTAGTGGTAGAGAGAGGTGGGAAACCGCTGCTTGCCCCTTTTTTCAGTTGAGAGATACCAATAGACGACACCATGCACCAGAGGAGAAACGATCCTAATGTGGCAGTTTCTTCCCGGAGAGACCCTGTTAGGCTACATGCCGCTAAGATCGCGAGTCTAAATGCCAAGGGTTACTTTCCCAGGATTAATATTAAACTACTGGCTGAAGTTGCTCCTCAGTCAGCCCCGTGGTTAGGCTCCACAGGAAGTCCTGCAAGGGAAAAGATCTTCTGTTTTACAGTCCGATTCTCCAAAACATTTGCAACTCTTTCACAAGAGCCTGCTTAAATGGCAAGAAGGCAAGGAAGCCAACATTTCTGAATATACATGCAAATATATACATAAATTCAACTGGTCTTAAGAGGTTGTTGTTGTTGTTAGGTGCTGCTGAGTGTGTTCCAACTCATAGTGACACGTGGACGAGAGCAGAAAACGCCGCCCGGGCCTGTGCCGTCCTCGCAACTGCTGCTATGCTGGAGGAGCCCACTGGTGCAGCCACAGGGTCAAGCCACCTGCTTGAGCGCCTTCCTCTTTTCGCTGCCCCTCGATTTTACCAAGCACGGTGTCCTTCTCCAAGGATGGCTCTCTCCTGACATGTTCAAGTATGGAGGCCACAGTCTCACCAGCCTTGCCTCTAAGGAGCACTCTGCTTGCGCTTCTTCTAAGACAAATCTGTTTGTTCTTCTGGGAGTCCACGGTACTTTCAATATTTCACCAGCAGCATCATTCAAATGCATCGATTCTTCGCTGTCTTCTTTAGTCCATGTCCAATTGTCATGTAGGTAGAATGAGTAAGCATCACAAATACAGCCTAACCACAAGGGTTATCTCCCTCCCTGATTTAACTACTCTGAAAAGCTGGCAGAGCTGCCACAAAGCAACTAACTAACATGAAAGAATTGGATTATCTAAGAAGACACCACAAAGCAAAAGACATAGCAGGGACAGCTGTAAAAAAAAAAAAAACAGCACATTACAATAAACTACCAGTTGTTGGGTTTGTTTTTTTTTAGAAGTCCCTATACTCTAATCATCTGTTTCTCGCTCTCTCGCTCTCTCGCTCGCTCTCTCGCTCTCTCTCTCTTACTAGTCTCAGTTGCAAATACCCAAACTATAACCTTGGCCCTGTTTTCTTGCACGAGTTTGTTTCCATATAAAAATTCTTACAAGTTGAGATTACACTAGCCAGTCCCTTCTTTGCAAACCTTCCGACCCTGCCTGGCATCTTCCTTCTCCCTCGTTTTGCAAAACTAAAATAACTGTTTTAGCCCATCCCTTATCAGGCCAACCTGGATTTCAATAATCAAATTGTCAAAACACTGAACCCTACACATACCTTTACACATCTTCGCCTCAACTCTTTAAAAAATACACACTCTCTCTCCTGTCTGTTTCTGTCTGTCTGTCTCTGTTAGTTGGAACCTGAAACACAGGAGAGAGTGCCACCTACTGTACTGAAAACGGAGAGAGCGACAACGGGTTTGCAAGCTCTTACTGTGCTGGATCTCTCTAGCAAAATCTAAAGTAACTGAGCTTCCCTATGTAGTCTTGGGTAGTATGCAAACTGGATAAAGTTTTACGGTGTAACTACATATCTTAAATTATCAACACAGTAAAAGGATGCTTTTGAATGTTGAGAAAAGCACTATCCCCAATACTTCATCATATCTTCACCACCAGTCACAGGTAAGATGCACAGACCATGCCACACATGTGCATACTGAGGCGTTCAGCAACTTGCCTTGGCAATGGAAAGGTTCATAGTGACAGTGCTAAAGGGAGAACTCGGGGTTTCTTTTCGCTTCATCAGCCCTGGTGGTGTAGTGAAGACAAGCTGGGATGCTTAAAGGCAGAGTCAGAAGTTTGTAACCAACAGTCCTCTCTGAGAGAAAGACAAGGCTTTCTACTCCCGTAAAGAGCTTCAGTCTTAGAAATCCATAGGAGTGGTTTTACCCTACCCTAAGGGTCACTATGAGTTGAAATGACTCGATGGCAGTGAGCTGACTTTTTGGGGTGAGGGTGGGTATAAGTTTAGGCCCTGTACTTTCTTGGGCACCGGAAGCCACCAGGGACTCTCACCCCATGTCGAATCATGCTCATGACATCAGAAGCATTGTGCCAGTTGATGCACTGATAAGAAGTAGCTGAGAGCAATCAGATTAGCTGACCGGTATTCATATTTGAGTGTGGGAGGACCACAGCTATGTATTTACCGTGTTTCCTTATGAAGCAATCAACTAGAATTTTGCTGATATCTAGGAATAAATATGTATTATGAGTACATTTTGAGATCATAAGCATAGTAAAAACTAATTATTCAGGGATAGCGATCATCAATATCACCACTACTCAGTCCAATAGCTGCTTATGACAACTTTTAACTTATGCTAGAAGTGTTTTAGCTTGAGGAGCCCTGGTGGTATAGTGGTTACGAAACTGTAGTTATGTTTTACAGTCAGTTATGTCTGTAGCTATGTCTTACAGACAGAATGCTCCCTAGGAGCTAAGAAGGTGCAGGTATCTCTCACACTCTTAGGTCACATGTCAGGGGAGACCAGTCCCTGGAGGAGGACATCATGCGTGGGAAAGCAGAAAGGCAGAGAAAAGACGGAAGGCCCTTGATGAGATGGATTGACACAGCGACTTGCACAATGGGCTCACGCATAGCAACTGTGAGGATGGCGTAGGACCGGGCAGTGTTTGTTCTGTTGTGCATGCAGCTGCTATGAGTCAGGACCGCCTCAATAGCACCTAACATGTATTACATAGTGGGTCCACAGGAAACTGTTGTTTTTGCAGGCCAAAAGACATACATGCCGCAAGCAACTTGTTATGCTCAATTCAATAGCATACTTTAATTTAAAAGCCTTTCTGAGCCACTGTACATCCCCTTTCTTTTGCTGCATTTCAATACCTTCGCTAGGTGATGAAATCTGCAGTCTGCTTACACTGAGGTGCCTGGGTGGCACGGATGGCTTATGATCAGCTACCAACTGAAAGACTGGCAATCTGAACCCACCCCACAGCCCCACGGAAGAAAGTCCCAGCAAATTGCTGCTGAAGAGATTAGCCACTGCCACTGAGTCAATTTCCACTTATCAGGGCCCTATAGGACACAGTTGAATATATTACAGACACAAACGCCTTAGAATTTCTGAGACTCTAAATCTTTACAGGAACAAATAGTACAGTGGTAGAGTGGCTAGTGGTTTTGAACTGCCAACCTAGTAATTCCAACTGGCTTAACCCACTGTACTACCAGGTCTCCTTCTGTAAGGATCCCAGGCTATAAAACCAAATAGACCTCACTTCTACTCTGTGATGCACACACATGAGATGACAACAGATTTGGATTGGGGTTTCCCTGTCACCACAGCACCAGCTTGCACATGACAGAGCGCTACTCACTGTCCAGTAACCAAGTGTCACAGCTGACACAGCAGGGGCTGAAGGCGTGGGGGCTGGTGGGGACCCCGCTACGTAGGCTTTTTAATATGACCCCTGACTACAGGCTAGAACCTTCATAGGAAGACAGTATTTTGATTGCTGCAAGCTTTCTCTCAAAGCCAGAGGCAATCACATTTTTTGTAACCAGTGTTCTCAGGTTTCCAGAATAAGGAACTAATTTTCACATCCACCCATCTGCCAAAGGGTCAGCCCGACTGCCACGTCCTTTAAATAATCTTCAAAAGGACAGAGCAGTTGAGAGTTCTTGGTGCGCTTGCCTGCGCAGTGCTAATTGATCAGTGCTACGCTGGAGCTGGCTGGCTTCCTGGGCAGACCACCTGCGCATCCTGGACAAAAGTTCCACGGTTGCCTGCCATCGTGAAGTGTTTCGTAATTTCATCTTTGAACATGTATGTAAGTGCAGCTCGATGGAGCATGGACAGGAGAAGTAGGAATTATAGGCAGCAGAGCGGCAGGGGCAAGCTCAGGCCCATGGGCATGGCATACAGCTCAGACACAAAGGAATTGGCAGGTGGCCAGGCACACGTGTGCACGCCTGGGGCTGCCTAGGGTACCATGGGACACTATGGAAGACAGGTTGGAGACCTGCGCTCAGATTGGTGTCTGTGGCAGCAGTATCATGGCCAAGAGAGACGGGGAGGGGACCTGAGGTGGGAGATTGACGTCTTCCCTATGTGATTTGCACAGCTATTAACTCTGCAACCTGCACACAGGGACAGTAAATTATGATGGCATGAAAGTCTACATCTGGACATTTCCATAAAGCAGCTATTAAAAGTCCTCAAAGAGTTTATATTCTCCGTGAGGAAAACTGCTACAATGCTACAAAGCAAGTATCTACAGACACAGAAACCAAGGGAAACCAAGTGCGCTGGGGAAAAAATAAGCGCACGCTGTTTTCACATGAAGCATTAAGGAAAAAAAAACAAATTATTAATGAGGAAGACAATTTTGAGATTAATTTTTTCTTAAAGTTGAGGAGGTGGTGATAGAATGTATTTTAAAAAAATGCATGTTGAATTATAGAAAATTCATGAAGAAAGTTTCAGTTTCTTATAAACCTCCACAGGAAATGTCAAAAGCAGCATTAAAATAAGATCCATACATTTGCATTTAGAATTCAATTCAGACTTACATAAGATGGATTTGTGTGAAGAAATAAGTATTTTAATAAATAAATAAACTATTCTCTAAGAGTCGCCGGATGTAGATGTACTAAACTTACATCCTGAAAGTTATCAGAAATGGGTTCCAGCGCTGTCACAGACTGTAAAACACTCTTACACGTTCCAGGAAGAGCAGCACAAGGATTCCCTCCAAAGTAAAATAAACTGTTTGCCACTGAGGTAGTTTACTGTGCCAACCTGGCCGATAAACACTTGTGGGGTTAATTGAAGGACAGAGGGATAAATGGCTCGGTGAGCCTCGCCTTTCTAGTGCTCGGGTCTCTTGCTTTCTCTTGGTCGGACCAGGGTGCAGCTGCCTTAGCAGTTCCCTGCTTCAGTTTGAAAGGCTGACTTCCTGCAAGACATCCCCAAGGAGAAACCGCATGCACCTACCCCAATGAAGCCCTGGGTGCTAGAGCAGCCGTGTGGAGAACCCTGCCAGCGCTGAGATGCTTACATGTTCACTGACTCGACTTTCCTCCTGCAACCGGGATCACTGTGTCTGTTTTGTGAGATGGAGGAGGACTTTGTGGATTGGTGGTGGACATATGGGTTAATAGGTTAATGTTGGACTGTGGGCTTGGACAGCACTGGGTTGGGATGTTTTCTTGATGCGCACTTAACCTTTATACAAAACTCTCTCTCATACATGAGTTTCTGTGGATTTGTTCCTCTGAAGTACCCAGACTAACAGAGCTCTTCTTTCATTAATCACAAAGGCAGGGCAAGAGTTCAGTGTCCCACAAACTTCATCGCCGTGACTACCATTTTCACCAAGAGTAAAGCCACAACTCACCTCCTTGGAATGACGCCGTTTTCCAAACTCGTTGTCTGGCTTCGAAGCCAGCGGCGCTGGTAACTGCTGGACGAGGACGCAGAGGAGCCCGGAGACGGGAAGGGTGTGATCAAAAGGCTGCTGAGTGAGGCTTTGGGAAAGAAAAGTTGAAATAAGCGGGTCCAGAAGCGGCAACTTGAAAACATACATGCAAAATAACTTAAACTTTCAGGTTCTTATCAGTCACATCCAGCAGGGGGAGACTGTGATTTCTCTCTTAACTACGATTTCTGCTCACCTAAAAGGAAGGCACTCTGTAAAAAGGAAAACAAAGGGAAGGAAACAGGGATCTCAGGTCTAGCAAATGCATAAATTATAACCACATTTAAATTTTAAATAATTACGGTGCAATTTTTTGTAGATTTTTGACAGCACCAACTAAAGAACAGTATGACTTTTCTTTCAGGCCCCAGTATCTGAGCAACAACCAATGGTGCTGCGTAAACAGCTCAATGCACTGAAGGCGCTGGGAGGGAAAGCCCTGTCTACAAAGTGGTGGAATACCAACTGCGATGCTTCCACGAATGGATCACTCCTCAACATATGGGGCACAACATTCTGCACAACTAGACCAATAAGTATGATAAGGAGAGAAAAAAAATCAACGCTGCCATGGACTTCATTTTAGTCGGATCCACAATCAATGCCCACAAAGGCAGCAATCAAGGAACCAAATGATGTATCAGGTTGGGCAAATCTGCATTAAAGACTTGTTTAAAGAGTTACAAAGCAAAGCTATCTCACCTTGAGGGTGAAGGTGCCCTTTACTAGAGCGAGCATGAGGTACTCTAGCACCTCCGAGGCATGCAAAGGCTGGACAACTGAATAAGAAGATCAAAGGAGAGCTGACATATTTGAATGATGATGTTGGGGAAGAATACTGAATATACCAGAATATACCAGAGCCTGCCAGAAGAGCAAACAAACCTATGTTGGAAGAAGTCCAGCTGGAATGCTTGTTAGAAGCAAGGAGAGGCAGGTCCTGGGAAAGACATGCTCCGAAGAGGGTCATCACAAAAGAGGAGAGCCCTCAGTGAGATGGCTCGACAAGCGGCTGTGACGCTGGGCTCTGACACAACCACTGTGGGGCTGGCACAGGGCCAGGACGTGTTTCAGTCTGTTGTACACAGACAGTGTCATTCTGAGTCAGACCTGGCTTGACAGCACCGCACAGCAACATGATCCATCACTCCTGGGTGGTGGCTTTCATGTGGCTGTGACACCAGGGGCTCGGCAGCAGTAGTTCAAATTCCAGCAGGGTAACTAACCTAGGGAGGGCAGGTTTCAAGCCTAAACAGTGGGCGTGAATTTCTGACCAAAGGTTCACTGCCCACCTTACCGAAAATACCATCAACACCAAAAGGGACCAATGATTTGTTACTAACCATAAATGCAATGCTGTACAGTTGACATTTTGTGACCTATATAAGCCAAGCAGAAAGATTCCATAACAAACTGCACTTTTCATTTAGCAGTCAGAGCAGGAGCGGGCTTACACACAGTGCATGGCTTTGGCAATGCCTGGGAGGAGCACAAAGACCCCTTCGGGCTGTGTTTGAAGCAAGGGCCACAAAGAGAAATGAGCGAATGGTCAAGAGGAAAGGCAGCCGCAGCCTGAGCGCATCCTGCACAACGGCTGGTGACCTACGTGGTGCAGTGGCATGTGTCACGGGGAGGACTGGCAGGTGCTCCTCTCCTGAGTGAGGAGTGGGGCTGCCTGATCAGCCTGCTCATCCTGCATGGCCACACATCTCAGAGTCCTTGAATTCCACCTCAGGCAGCCACTCTGCTCAGATCTACACTCCATAAACTCAAACATCAGACGAATAGATCCGTCACCAAATGAAACTACCACTAGACTCTTAGTTTGGCTTTTGACAAAATCAGGCACAGAAGGTGGTAAAAAGCAGTACCTGTAAACGTAGGATGTGCAGTCAGGAGGAAAGGGTACCTGAGATAACATCTAGATCATCAAGTGTCCAGAGCAGAAGAAAGGGTGGTGACACCAACTGGCTGACCTTCCCACAGTCACGGACGAATTTACTCCCATATATATTTTCCTGAGATACTTTAGTAAACAATTTCCCTGAACAATTGGCTTAAGAAAGCTTCCCTTCTGGAAAGAAACTTCCCAATGTATACCAGTCTCAGGTGAGTTTGAGTATTAGAAAAAAAATGGATACCCAAATTAGCTGTGCATTCACTCATAGAGGCTATCCATTAAAGTCTCCGATCTTCATAAATATGCGAAGCTTTTAGATGATGGCGGTGAAACCCCAGCAGATCCGAGACCCCCTGTCATCCTCCTTTCCCACTACGAACTACACCACCAGAGAGATGTTATTCTAGTAGGCAGGAAAAGCAGGTGAAAGTACCTGATCGAGCAATGCCGCTGTCCCGGTCTTCATTTTGTCCTCTGCTTGGCATATCAACTGGTGTGCTGTGTGCTAAAAGGCAGAAGGAAACCATACTATTGGGCTCTTCAAACATTAAAAAAATTTAAACACCTAAAGTACTTTTTTATATTTCAAAGACTATCCAAAAAAAAAACAAACAAAAACAGCTGTTATCAAGTCACTGCCAAACATAGTGACTGTGTAGGGCGGAGCAGAACTACCTTAGAAGGTTTCCAGGGCTAGAAATCATCAAAAAAGCAGACTGCCTCATCTTTTCCCCAAGGGAAGGCTGGGAGGTTTAAACCGCCAATCTTTAGGTTAGCAGCTAAGAGCTTTAATGTCACTCTGCCCCACCACGTCTCCTTTAAAGGGAGCTTCTGCTTATAATCGGTATATAGAGAGATTACACAGTTTATATAGAACACAGATGAACTAGGAAGTGAATTTAAACATATTAAAAGGTGATGAGAGCAAAAAGGAAATGCATAACCATCTAACTCTCTTGACCTTAACTATTCTACCTTAGATCAAAACCTTTTTGAGTGATGTTCACAAATTCTGAAAAACTTGAGTAACAAATTATCTATGCAGTTGAAACAATGACACAGCCTCAGAAAGCTGTATAGAGCCATTTTTCTCATTATTAGCCGGACCAGCACTGCTTTTTCAAAATGTTTTATCATCTTTTTCAGCAATGACTAAAGGCAACTTAGGAAAGAGAGGTATTTGAAAACCATTTCATAAATTTTAAAAATGTTTCTGTTTATAACCCACTCTCTTGGCAAATAGAAAAGACTGAGGTTCATTTTCAAATATTTCTTCCTCCATTTCTTTGCCTCATACACCCATATGCAGCATAACTATATTTATTTGGCAAAACATATATACTAGCCGGATTTTTAGAAATATTGTACTCTGAAGTATAATAGACCTGCAGGAAGGCTGCAGATGGATGTAAACTACGTACTGTTGGCCTGGAGGGTGGTGAGCTGTTAATCTTATCAGCATTGCAAAGTTCCAGAAATCCAGGGTCCTGCCTGCTTATTGCATTTGCTGTGTATTTGTGATGCATGCTTGTTTTCATAAATTTCAGATGTATAAACCTGCTATTCTCATCTAAGTAGGTGGTGTGTGTGTGTGTGTGTGTGTGTGTGTGTGTTAATTTCATTAGCGTATCAGTTAACGAGAATTTCTCAGATTATAATAAAGTATTTCAGGTTATAATAAAGGTGGATGATAAAGACTATAAAAAACTGCACGAAGAATGACATTTGCATAAAAACTCCAACGAGTATGTTAGTAACCCAGTTCCCCATGCCAGCCGATCATGCCACGACGACCAGAGCTAGCAAGGCCAGTTAAATCTCCGAAGCGCCCCCTCCTGGATGAGTTAGACCTACAAAGGACTCAGAAACCACATCTATGCTACTTAGGACATGCTCAAGAGAGAGAGAGAACAAGTCTGCCATGCTCCCATTAGAGTGAGGTGTGAAGAAGGTGTGCAGGTAAGGGTTCAGGCGAATGAATAGTGACAAAGGGTACCACAGCAAGGGGAAACAGCACATAGCAGCGGAAGAGACTCAGGAAAAGCAGAAAATACAATCCTCTTAGAAATGCTAGGGGCTCATATGGAAGAAGCACACCAGCCTGTGTGATCACCAGGTGTCTAAGGGATCACGTATCTGGCATCAAAGAACAAAAATCATATCATTGTGAATGAGGGGGAGTGCAGACTGGGGACCCAGAGCCCATCTGTAGGCAACTGGACATCCCCGTACAGAAGGGTAGGGAAGAGACGAGCCAGTCAGGGTACAGTGTTGCAACGATGAAACATCCAACTTTCCTCTAGTTCCTAAATGCTTCCTCCCCCTCAACCTCCATGATCCCAATTCTACCTTACAAATCCAGGATACACCAGGGATTGTACACTGGTACAGATAGGAACTGGAAACACAGGGAATCCAGGGTAGATGATCCCTTCAGGACCAGTGGTGAGAGTGGTGATACTGGGAAGGTGGAGGGAAGGAGGGATAGAAAGGGGGAACTGATTACAAGGATCTACATATAACCTCCTCCCTGGGGGACGGACAACATGAAAGTAGGTGAAGGGACACGTCGGACAATATAAGATATGAAAAATAATAATTATTTATAAATTATCAAGGGTTCATGAGGGAGGGGATGCAGGGAGGGGGGGAAATAAATGAGGAGCTACCAAGGGCTCAAGTTGAAAGCAAATCTTTTGAAATTAAGGGCAACAAATGTACAAATGTGCTTGACACAATGGATATCTGTATGGATTGTGATAAGAGCTGTACGAGCCCCCAATAAAATGATTTATAACAAACAAACAAACCAAAAAACATATACTAGGGGCTGGCTCATTTCAGATAGAAATCCGAATCTCAGCTTACACTGAGGCATCAGCAAAGAATTTGACAGCAGAGGTTCACTGGTGGAATTTTCAAAACACCAGGAAGTTGACCGCATTTGCAACTAGTATCTCCTCTCAAAAGAGCCCCTGAGATTTCTAGAGAGGCATCCCAATAGGATTTCTGGTTTTCTAAGAGCCTGCACAGGATTTATGAGCACGTGTGTGGGTCCCACTGTACTCCGTATTCCACACAAACCTGCGAAGAAAGAAGCACTGCGGGTGAGCCGGAGGGGTCCTCCTTCAGCTACCCCCAGCAGTAGTTTGCTGCTGCAGGCCTGCAGCAGACCTGGAGACAGGAACACACAGAAGAAGGCAAACAGAATACACACACAAAATAAACAAACACAGATTAAAGGTAACGGAAACAAAACAAAACAATACAACAAAATCAAATAAAGCAAAATGCACGCCCACAGCCGTGGTCCTCAAAAAGACAATCCGTCTGTGTGCCCACTTTTACCTAGGTTACTTCCAGTACGACAAGTACTCAAACTATTTTGATTTGCGTTCAGTTTCCCCAAATTAGGATCTTGGTTGATGTATTCAAAGCTGTCTTGCAAGCTAAAGCCAGAGATAGGGAGGAAGGGAGAAAGAGGAGAAAAACGTCAAGACACAAATAAAAAGGTGGGGGTTTTTTTGCTTTTTTTTTGCAAACAGACTTCTAAATACAGACTAACTGATCAGCTACTCAAGATTTTACTTTATAAATGAGTAAGATCTCTACCAAAGGGAATTAAACTGGTAACATCATACAGAAAGTTAAAGAACAGCTTTCTGCAAATAGTCCAATTTATAAACTACACAAGTACCTGCCTAACGATTTCAAAACCCAAAGCCACTGTCACAGAGGCTGATTCTAACACCCAGCACCCCTATGCAGGGCTCTGAGGCTGAATCTGTGTGGAAGAAGATAGCCTCAACTTTCTCCATAAAGCAGCTGGGAGGTGGGTTCAACCATCAACCTTGAGTTATGAGCCCAATGCCTAGCCCACAGGGCCATAGAAAACGGAACATCAAACGCAGAATGTTGGTTCTGTGACTATGGCTATTCAGCAATTCAGCAATCTTTATTTGCAGGGAACAGGTTAAGAATGATTATGATTGTCCTAACAGTTTGGTTTCCAAACGTCTAAAAGGTTAAATTTACTCCTCAAAACAAAGGTGACAGTAAACCCACCTGCTGCTATTGAGCTGATTCCTACTCGTAGTGACCCTACAGGAGTAGCTTATAGACCCTATAGGACATAAAGACCCCATAGGGCAGCTCCTTTGGCTTTCTGAGGCTGTACATCTTTCTAGGAGCAGACAGTCTCATCTTTCTCCTATGAAGATGCGGGTAACCGGTTTTTAAAATTTATTGTATTTATTAACAAGGAAAATACCAGAACCTCAAGGATCTATCTCTTAATGAGGCCCAAATAATTTTTCATTAAATCTGAGCTCAGTATTTTAAAATAGGAAGTTGTAATAAATGTTTGGGTCACTGTAGATGTCTGAAAAGGAATCTCTATAAGAAATAGCCACCAATTAACATAATGGCTTAACTCATGACAATCCAGTATTAATAAGCACATTCACTCTTTCATTGTAAGTGTAAGCAAAGACTTAAATTCTCTCACTCACTTACTCACTGCCATCGAATCAATTCAGACTCATAGTGACCCTGCAGGGCAACGCAGAACTGCCCCTATGAGTTTCCAAAACTGTAACTCTTTATGAGAGCTGAAAGCCCCACCTATGTCCTGAGGAACAGTTGGTGGCTTTGAACTTTGGACCTTGCAATCAGCAGCCCAATGCATAACCACTACGTGACTAGAGCTCCTCAAAGGTTTACCTAGAGGCGTCCATATCTAGAGAGGAAAATCCTTCTAGCTTCCCAGGAAACTCCGTTTCTCTCAAAGAATATCCTGTAGTTATAGAAAGCCTCTCTTTCAAATGCACCAAAGGGTAATAAATACTCTTGTTACATCCAAAAAGAAGTGCTTGAAGTACCTTTGCTTGGGTGTTCAAATATATGGAATAATGCGTCAGAAAAGGGTCTCAATTAGACATTTTGGGTATTCTAAGTCTATACAGATGCGTAAGAGAGAGGGGTATAAACTCAGAAGGGAAGATCAAAATATTGCATGACCCAAGTGCTAGGCACCTGGCATGGCTACTGACTGCTCAGACAAGATGGCAACCACAGGGGACCCGTCCTTCCATAAGCCTGGAAAACCTACTGTGTGCCTGACACACCCATCCTTCCATAAGCCCGGAAAACCTACTGTGTGCCTGACGCTTCCCGGAAACAGTACATAGGTAAATATGTAAACAAGCAGTAGATTAATTAAAAATATTGGATGACAAAGGCAAACTAATACTGGAAAATAAACTCACTAATTTAGCCTCACTTCTCCTTGCCTTTTGATTTCCTTTCAGGGTACGAGACCTTGCTGAACAGTGGCAGGAGCACAGTGGGGAGCAGATGGAGACACCAAATGTGGAAAACAAGGAGGATATGTCTTTAAAGACACCTGATAAAGTCAAAGGAGGCCTGAGGGCATAGTAGTTACACACTGAGCTGTGATCTGCAAGGTCCGCAGTTCAAAACCACCAGCCCCTCACTGGGCTTTCTACCCCTGTAAAGTTACAGTCTCAGAAACTCACAGGGGCAATTCTATCATGTCTTATACGGTTGCTATGAGTCAGCATCAACTTGGTGGCAGTGACTTTGGTTTTTTGTTTGGATAACATCAAAGACTTTAAAAAATTTTTTTAATATTCACTTATTGGACAATGGAAGGAGTCTTAGTGGTGCCGTAGTTAAACACTCGGCTGCTAACCAAAAGTTCAGGGTTCAAAACCCACCAGTGGCTTGGAAGGAGAAAAAACCAGCACCCCTAAAAATTAGAGGTTAGGAAACCCTACACGATCATTATGTCTATAAGATCATTACGAGTGAGAATCAACTTAACGGCACACAGCAAAAACATAGGTCGATGGAGTCCCTGGAGGGCATGAAAGGTTAACTCTCTGGGTTTCTCACTGAAAAGCTGGATGCTGGGGACAACCCATGACATCATCATAAAACACGTTCTACAAAAAGGACTACTTCTTAAACATTCTTGTTAATGTAGATGCATACTGCTTCTTTCTCATCTCTAAAATCCTCAAGGCTCTCAGTGATTCTTTCCAGAAATAGTTACTTTAAAAAGGGGGAAGACAGTAGGCAAATTTCCACACTTACTTATTTGTACTCCCACAGAAGCTGCCCATTCTAGCAGAGAAGACTTTACTAATCATCAGCTGTGGAGGAGAACTAGCAAAAAAGAAAAAGAAGAGAATGCATTTTTTAAAAGAAGAAGTCAACATCACTTCTCACAATTAGCAGACAAGGAAGACCCAACTCACCGTATATAGTGGATCTTTAAGGTAGAACCTTTATAGCTCATTGCCACTGAGCCGAACATCATTTCCCCAAGCATGCTGACGTCAGAGGCTGGTCTTGCATACTGCCACACATAAAAGACAAAGGCCAGGAATTAAAGGACAGCACACGACACAGCCCGACGCACAACTCAATAAAAAGCAATGTTTATTAATCTTCTGGTCTCTCTTTAGTGGACAATTATGACTACTTTTCAAAGTAGCTACTAGTCATGTTACAATTTTAATCTACAATTGTGACTGCCTATTACCCCTCTCACCCCACCCCATCTCTTACTAATGTCAGTTTCTTCTTCTTTATAGACAGTTTCTTCATACAAGAGCCAAATGCTTTAGCAGAGTTCATTCTTAATCTTGTTATGAAACACAAAAGATTATAACTATTTCCACTTATAAACTCCCTATATAAGGATTAACATATGAAATAAACAGGGTATAACATATTCCAAAAGGAAGATCGCTTAGTACTATTCAACTATATAATCAACACAACACTGATCAGAAATGCTATTTAGCACAGGCAGCGTTTTGTGGATATAGAGTCATTGAGTTTTAGTAGTGACTCCCTGGGCTGTTTGGGGACACTGTAACACAGAACGCTGGGACAATGTTTTCCCACTTTCCAAGATGACATTCCGAGATCCCCTGAGAAAGATTAGCTAAGTCCCATGGAATTATTTGTGCTTAGCACAATTTTATCATGATGTTCCTGTGACACTATGCGCGCTATGCACCCTTGCCTCGTTAGAACATATAAAGCTGTACTTTGGAAATAAAATTTGCTTTGGATCATCAGCCCACTGGCCACTCTTTTCTCCAGGTCGTCACTCACTGCAGGTTCATATTCATACTGCTGGACGGTAACAATATGGTGCCTAAAACAGGGGCCTGCCCGGGTTATGAGCCCCCTGGAATTGACATTAAGAAGTAGCGACTTCTCTAAAGTGAGGGGTGTGGGGCAGTGACTCCATGGGGAATTCCCAGGGAAAGTTGGGTGCTTTTCCCGGACTTATTTGCCACACAGCAAAAACCATGAGCGCTCTGTTTCGAGAAATAGGATTACTGATTGTTTGGGAGTAATCCGAGAGTTGAATCCCTGGTTTCCAGATGAAGGCACCCTTGATGATGAGGCTTGGGTCAGGGCTCAAGAACATTTTGGGAAAAGCTCATGCTTCTCTGTGTGAATATGAAATAGATGATGGAAACTTGAAAAAGGAAGGGCATAACATTTTGAGTGCGATTATTCCCTCTGCGCCTTTACCGCCTATCCCCGAAGTCATTTTAAATAATAATCCCTATCTGATTCTCTGCATGTTGACGGTGTACCTAAACTTAGTACTGTTGTATTGAAAGGGTCCCCGGATAAGCCTATTTTCCATTTATTATCATATCTTCAATGCTTATTGTACCAGCGTCACTGTCTTCTGTTTATCACCCATATCTGAGCCCATTCAGAACTTTTACCTGGGACGGCCCTCTCTGTGTTACCCGGTCCGAGTTTTCACTTTAAGTCAAAATAGCTGGAAAAGCCAGACATCAGACCAACTCATCTACATCACCCTCTGCGTTGATATTGTGCAGTCAAATCCCCCTTGGCCAATGTGGGACGATTGTCAACAGCGACGCCAGACCCTCTTTACAGCCGAGGAGTGTGACTGTATTCACAGGGAGAGCCAGGAAGAGGTCTTGGGAGCAGACGGGAGACCCAAGACTGAACCCCAGGAGTTGGAATCTGCTTTCGCCTTGTGCCTCCCTGACGGGGACCCAAACCTCCCTGAAGGTAGGGAACGCCTCCCTGTCTACCGCGGGACTCCGAGGTAGTGGTCTCTGGGAGTCAGCGCGCTGCCCCATTAATTTGTCCAACGTAACTAGTGTAATTCAGGGAAAGGATGAGAGCCCAGTAGCTCATTTAGAGAGGTGGTTTGATGCCTACCGGCTATCCCTATAGACCCAGAGGCACCAGATAATTACAAGGCCATTAATGTAGCTTTTGTGTCCCAGACCACACCAGACATCAGGAAAAGGTTACAGAAAGTAGAAGGGTTTGCAGGGGGAAATGCTAGTGAATGATTACAAATAGCATAAAAAAACTTATAATAAAAACCCACCAGAGAGAAGCAAGTCAAAACAATGGCCAGAATCCTCACCATGACTGCAGGGAGACCAGCAGCCTGTCACGGACCAGGCAGGCAGAACAGACAGAATACGTGTAAAACACTAGGCAAGAACCAATGTGCCTATTGCAAAGAAGCCTGACATTGGAAGTCCAACTGACATCAGCATAGAAATCAGCCCCGCCGGGCAGAGGCTCCACCCACTCCAGTCTTAGAACTGGACTGAGGAGGTCGGGGCACCGGGCACCGCTGCCTCCCTCCCTCTCCCCGCGAGCCTATGATAACCCTCAAAGTGGGGAGCAGGCCTGTCACATTCCTTGTAGACACAGGGGCAAGCCTCTCGATCCCCAGGAAGCAGCAGGTCCTATCAGCACAAAGAAGACTACCATTCAAGGAGCAACAGGCAAATTAGAAACTGTCTCTTGGACTAAGCTTAAGGAGGTGACCAGCTTTCAACCAAACCATACCCAAGTAGCATTGGGTGGGCCCGAAGAAGAAGCCCTCTGGTGAGACTCTGAGACTCCTCCCTTGAAGGACAGTTATCTCTTGACAGTCACTGAGCCTTCCTCTCTAGTGTCTGAGGGAAGACTATTGACTGACATCCTGGGGGGCTTGGGCAGAAGAATACCCCCACCCCTGGGTTTGCAGCCCACATGCCTCCAGTTGTGGTTTACCTATAACCTGGAGCAAGCCCAGCGGCAATCCGCAGTACCCTGTCCCCTTTAGAGATAAGGAAAGAAGTTGGCTGAACTCAGAAGGGACTGAAATTAAAAATAAAGAAGAAATTTTGCAGCTGTCAGAAGCTGTCTGGACGCCCAATAAAGTGTCTGTTGTGCATTGTCCTGGCCATCCACGGCCCTACACAACTGAAAGGCGAATAAAGCAGCTTGAGCCTCAGCTTTAAGAACAGACCTGGTACTGGCTGCCAGAGGGCGGACACATCTTACCAGAAAGTGAAAGTAAAAGGCTCATGAAGCAGCTGCAAGCCTATACTCATCCAGGCTCTAGCAAACTGGCAGGATTTGTTCAATTTGAGGCCCCAAAGCTCGCCAAGACAGCAGAAGTGGTGACTGCAGTCAGAGTTGCCTACAAGTAAATGCCTGCGCTCCACACCCTGTCAGGACCAGAGAACCAGGATGCGAGGTAGGAACGCACTGGGAAGTAGATTTTACAGAGATTAAACCAAGACAATGGAATTATAGGTATTTGTTAGTTCCTGTGGACACTTTTTAAAGGTTAAGTGGAAGCATTCCACACCAAGAAAAAACTGCTCAAAAAAAAAAAAAGAAAGAAACTGCTCAGGTAGTAGGTAAAGAGTTATTAGACGAAATAGTCCCTAGGTGAGAGGAGTTTGACACCACTGAGTCAAACAACAGACCCGGATTTGTTGCTCAAACTATACAAACATTAAAGAAAATTTTAGGCACAAATTGGAAATTACGTACTGCCTAGTACCCTTGGTGCTCAGGGCAAGTTGAAAAGATGACTTGGACCCTAAAAGAGACTCTAACTAAATTAACTCTAGAGATAGGCCCAGGGTGGGTGGCTCTCCTGACTTTAACATTGTTAGGCATCCGTTGTACCCCATTAAAAGCCCCACTGCCACCTGGTTTGCTTGTACCTCTGAACTTACCCCTTGTCTATATGTCCTATTTCCAACCAAAACAAGTATTCTGAGCTGTGCATATGGTTCATGTAATCCCCCAGGTGTGCCTATGCAGTGGGACAGAAAGAAGAGACACCTGGGCATAATCGCAGAAAGCACCTGATCTCGCAGAACCATTCCTATTATTAGTGCCCCTTTTAGTAGGTCTAAGAGTGAAGGGATCCTCAGGCCTAGGTGCCTCTGCCCTTGATATAGGCCAACAAGGTGGTGTATATGTAGCCCTAGGGGAAAATTGTTGCTTTTATGCAAACAAAAAGAATTGCTTGGCAGACCCAAGCAGAAGTAAGGAAAGAGTTAAAGTTTGTGCAGGAACTCAGTATACTCCCAAAAACCAGTAAAGAAGGGAAAGGAATGTGATGCGGATGTGATGAGGAATGTGATGAGGAGATAAGAAATGTGATACGGATGTGGTGATGATGATGATGACGTGATGAAGAAGGTGATAAAGACATTAGAACTGTTCAGGGTCAAATTGTTCTAGGGCTGCAATAAGAACAGAAGACGGCGGAAGGGGATGATCTCAAGCTTGCGTCAAGTTCAGTTTGACCAAATGTTCCATTCTGTAGCCTGCAGCATTTTAGAAAAACCACAGCTTCAGCAGATAGCTGCCTTTTTTTTTTTTAGCTCTTCAGCATTAGCTATAAAATTAAAAAGGGGCATTTTAGAGAGTCACTGAGTTTTAGTAGTGACACTCTGGGGTGTTTGGAGACACTGTGTAACCCCAGATTCCCTGAGTACACTGAGAAATATAAGATTAGTCCCAAGGAATGGTTTGTGTGTAGCGCAATTTTATCACGATGTTATTGAGACACTATGCGCGCTATACACCCTTGCCTCATTATAACATATAAAGCTGTTCTTTGGAAATAAAATTTGCCTTTGGATCATCAGTCCACTGGCCATGCTTTTTCTTCAGGTCGTTGCTCACTGCAGGTCCATAGCGCTGGGCGATAACAGTGAATGTCTAAAAGATGACAGAAACCATGCTACCTCCAAAGATTTAAAAATATCTATTTGACCCTTCTGGTACTCGGCAGATAACGAAAAGATCGGTGGTCTGAACCAGTCGCTGCACAGGACAAAGATGTGCCATTTGCTTCCATGAAGATTACAGCCTTGGAAACCCTACAGGGCTGTTCCACTCTGTGCTTGGTTAGCTCACGCTACCTCAGCGGAAATGCCACAAGCGTAAGGGGTTACCCCGCAGAAATGTGTTCTCACAGTTCAGGAGAGTTGGATTTCCGGGTACCTGCTACAGGGCAAGGCTTTCTCTTTCCGCTGCTTCTGCAGAAAGGTCTGTATCCCTTCAACTTCTGTCCTGGTTTCCTGGAGATCTCCTTGTGTCTGGGCATCTATTTTACCCCATCCCGCCTCTCTTCTAAGAAGCCCTGGGGGTATAGCGGCTACGAGTTGGACTGTGATCCGCAAGGTCGACGAAGGGTGGAAACCACCAGCAGCTTCTGAGAAAGACTGGGCTTTCTACTACTGTAAAGAGTTACCGACTGGGAAACCCTCAGGGGATGGCTCTGAGTCAACAATGATGGCAGTGAGTTGGTTTTTTATTTTTGCTTCTCTTCTATTTGCTTGCTTGTTTAATCCCATTTGTATCTCCAAAGAGACTGACTCAAGATATACCAACACTCATCCTGTCGCATTAACATAACACAAAGACACTGAGGTCCCAAATGGGATACTATAGCTTCAGATACAGAGTTTAGGGTTTACAACACATTTTTTTTTGGGGGGGAGACTCACATTTCGATCCACATCAGTAAGTGTTATGTTGTATCACCTTTGGGTGATTATCCTATTCATTGTGAAAAAAGCCAAGTGTAAAAGTAGCACTGCCATGAAACATTTAGAAGTATACTCTTCCAGTGCTTGTTCTCACGTTCCTGTAGCACGGCGGTTCTCAACCTGTGGGTCATGACTCCATTGGGGGCGGGGGGGGGGGTATCAAATGACCCTTCCACAGGAGTTGCCTTAGACCATCAGAAAACTCTACTTTCCGATGGTCTTAGGAACCGAGACATCGCTCCTCTTTCAGTCTCCAGGCAGGTCCACCCACATACAGATACGCTGTTCTGGTGAGAAAGAAGCTATCTCAACCTTCCCATTGAGGTTGGCTTGTTACACATACTGTCTCAAAATGTAGCAATGTAGTTTACTATTGTCATATTAAGACTGTTACCTATGCTACACCATGCTTCAAGACAAAATTTCATTTATTTGTAATTAGAAATAAATATTTGGCATTTATTTCTATGTAAACAATTTAGAAACATAGAAACAATTTATTTCTATGTAAACAATTACATATTGTTTTATAATTAATCACTATGCTTTAATTATGTTCAATTTGTAACAATGAAAAATACATCCTGTAGATGAGATGTTTATATTACAATTCATAACAGCAGCAAAATTGGTTATGAAGTAGCGACTGAAATAATTTTCTGGTTGAAGGGGGTCACCACAACATGAACTGTACTAAAGGGTGGCGGCATTAGGAAGGCTGAGAACCACAGGTGTAGTGGAACCCCCAAGAAGGCATTCGCCCCTGTAAAGAAATTATCATAAATGACTTCAAGCCCTGGGGTTTTCCTACTGACAGGACAGTTTTACCTGGTACTTTGGGAGCTGCTCCTTAGCATGTTGTAAAGATCCCCCAGAAGAACTGTGGAAAGACAGGCTGCTGCTGCTGCTGCTGCTGCTCACGCTGCTGCTGCTTCCCTGACAGGACCTGGCTGGCCTTTTAATAGGGACATCCTCCGGGTTCTGGGGAGAGACACCAGCAGGCCATTGCACTGCTAAGTACATCAGCTTCACCAACACATTCCTCATTAGGCATTCCTTTTTAAAAGAAACTGTGTCCAGGTTGATTAAAAAGCCAGACGTTCTTCCTCCCTTTCTAATGAGGGCAGAAAACAAGGTAATTGAGGGGACTGGGGCAGTATTGCTGAACAAGGATACTAGACAAGAGAGGTGGTTATGTATTAACCCGTTATCCTTCTTAAAAATATGCAACTCTTATTTACATTTCAACTCATACTTTGAAGGGTTCCAGCGAGATCCAATCTCTGTTTTGGTGATCAGAACTTTTAGAGTCATAATCTGCAGAATGGATGTGGAGAAAGACATCAATTCAAATGTTTAACAAGCAAGTTGAACTAAGAAAACAAAACTACCAGGGGCTTAGGTGGCGGGCAAATGCTTTGAGAATGATGAGGGCAATGAATGTACAAATGTGCCTTACACAATTGATGCATGTATGGATTGTGATAAGAGTTGTATGAGCCCCTAATAAAACGATTAAAAAGAAAACCATTCACTTGGAAAGACGGGGCTTGCTGCTTCTGGTGGCACGCCTCCTCTCGGACTCTTCCAGAGCTGATATCAGGAAGGACAGCCAGGAAGCCTGAGCTTATGAAGAGTAAGGTGGCCACGTCCCGGAAATGGGAGCTCCCGGGGATTGATGTGTACTGGAAACAGGTCTTTAAAGGTCAGAGATGATACAGGATTATCTGCTGGCCCTATGGAAGAGCTCACTGCTCATTTTTATGAATGAATTTGCATTAGATCACCAGGAAAATTCTGTGCAAAGGTGTAAAGATAAACCTCCGTTGATTACTATCTTCTCCCTCACTAAATACACATACTCCCTACAGAAGCGTCCTGGTATCCTCTTTGAACGGGCTGTCAAAAGGTCCTGGGAAATTTCCATTCTTTTTGGTTCCATTTCTTCTGAAATTTTGGAAGCCCCACTGTACTCGAGATTTACCAATCTACCTTCTTTTATTTTGCGCAGCTTTTGCTGGAAGAGGCATCACTGTGACTGACTGCAGTTATCTGATCTCCAGGGGGCCAGTACACGGGTAGTCCAATGCAAAAACCTGCAGTCATGTGCTGGACACACACTCATGATATAACTCTGTTTGCCAAGGGAACAGGGTGTACATGAGCAAAGAGTGTACGGAAAGCACTACACAGAACGTGTGGGGTCACAACAGTCACTGGCAACCAGGACATCAAAGCCATGCTTGGCTATTCCCGTACCCTGCACCCGACTACCAGGCAACACTCTCTTCAGTTTCTGCCCTGGTGGCACAGCAGTTAAAGCACTCGGTGCTAACCAAAATGTTACTGGATGGAGTTCATGAGCTGTGCTGTGGGAGTAAGACGTGGCGGTCTGTTTCCATAAAGATTTATAGTCTTGAGAACTATGGTAATCACTAAACAGCTATGAGATCGGTTTGGTTTTATTTAAGAGCACTTGGTAAGTCATAATCCTAGTTCAGAGCCCTGGTGGTTACACAATGGGCTGCTAGCTACAGGGCCGAAATTTGAAACCACCAGTTGCTCCATGGGAGAAAGACGGTTTTCTACTCCTGTAAAGAGTTACTGTCTAGGAATGATATACCTGTATTAATTCCCAGTTAATAAAAAATATAAAATAAACCACATCTAAAGGTAAAAATATAAAACCCAACTCCCCAAAAACCACAATGAAAATAAAAGACAATTCGCAATCTGGGAAATAAATGTACTTGGACTTGGGTGGGGGTCGGGGGGCGGGTAGAGTTACTGTCTTGGAAGCCCAGAGGGGCAGATCCACCCTGTCCCGTAGGGTTGCTGTGAGTCGACATGGACTCGATGGCAGTGAGCTTGCTTTTCTGAAAGCCATAATCCAGACCCTCAGAGATCCAACTCCCAAGCCCCAAACATTGCCATCGGCTCGTTTCTGACTCGATGCAGGGTTATAGCTTCCCTGCGCCCCACGGTTTCTTGAAACTAGGAGTGGAAAGCCTCGTCTCTCGTCCACAGAATGGCTGGTGGGCCCCAGATGACACGAACTGTGCTGTGCCTTGCGAGTGCTAGAGCTTTGGGCTGGAGTGCGACCTACGTACGAGTCCGTAATTGGAGGCAGCATCTCATACAGTGAGTGACTAGCACAGTAATTGTGCCATTTTTGCAGCCTTGGGCAAAGTGACAGCTTCCCTGAACAGATGCCACCTTTCTGATTACATGAGCCTCTTCTCGACAAACCTATGCTGCAGATGCTGGGTTATTACAGCTGTCAGGCTAAAGTTCCCATTTCTTTTGAAAACCGGTGAGAATTCTTCCCATTCATCTGGCAACACATCATTAGGAAATCCTGGTGATGAGATGTGTGTTCAACTAAACCACCTATGCCAGTCTTTCGGAGAAAGGGGAAACAATGTGGGAAAGCAGCTCCTGTCCACCAAACATGGGTGACTTTCATGCACAGCTTCCATTAAAGCTTGCTGCGACTCACCCGAGAGATTCTGTTCTCCAATCCCCACCTGCCTAGCAAGCCCAGCAGCTACTGTCATGATTAGCTAACTGGCAGAATTCCACCTTAAAGCACTGTGGAATCCACCCAGCCAAACGGCCTTGAACCAAACATTTCCTTCCTGCAGGAATGATCCTTTTCAAAGTCAGGAAAACAGGCCGGTGGCCCCGATGAGGCAAAGAATGCGATACCAACTGTCCATATCGGAGGTCTACACATCGACAGAATTACAAAACCAACACAACTCACACACGCTGCTGCTGAGACCGCCTCAATTTACGGTAACCTCCCGTGTTAGAGGAGGACTGCTCCCATCGGATGTTCTTGGCTGTAATCTGCGTGGGTGCACACCACCAGGACTTTCTTTCTTTCTTTAAACCATTTTATTGGGGGCTCTTACAACTCTTATAACAATCCATATATCGATTGTATCAAGGATATTTGTACATGTTGCCATCATTATTTCCTGAACATTGACTTCCTATTTGAGCTGTTGGTATCAGCTCCTCTTTTCTTCCTCCCACCCTCGTGACCCCTTGATAAATTATAAATTATTTTTATTTTCATATCTTCCACTGACCGCTGTCTCCCTTCTCCAATGGATTCTGTTGTTTGTATCCCTGGGGGGATGGGGTGAGGTTATGTGCCAATCATTTCTATCGATTCTCCATTCCTCCCTCCTACCCCCACCTTCCTGTTACCCTCCTGGTATCCCTTATTCCCACTTCTGTTCCTGAGGGGTTAATCTGATCTAGATTCCTGGTGTCCTGAGCTCTTACCTGTGCCTGTGGACATGCTTCTGTCTAGCCCACAGTGAAAGGCAGGACTGGGATCATGATACTGGGGGTGAGGAAGCCTCAAGGAATCAGAGGAATATGGTGTGTTTCATCGGTGCTATACTGCACCCTGATTGACTCATCCCTTCCTTGTCACCCATTGTCTACAGATGGGTTTGGGGTCTCTTCTCCAACATCCCTCTTCTCAACAATATGTCTTTTTTTTTTAATCTGTTTGCTTGTTTGGGGTTTTCTGATAACAAGGAGGCATTTCTTTAGCAGTGCCATTAGGTGAGTTAGAAACCATCAACCTCTACAGGTTAACAGCTAATTGCAAAGCATTCCCCACCCCACCCCAGGCAGATCTTGGTAAGGAGAGGTGCCAAGTTAATAAACATGACAATAATCAGTACCCACAGGTTTATTTTTTTTAACTTGGTAACAATTTTATGGTTACCAAGGTTAGTGCCACAGTCCCTGGGTAGAACAGATAATGTACTCAGCTGCAAAACAAAAGACTGGATGTTCAAGTCCACCAGAGGTGCCTTGAAAGAAAGGCCTCACTTCCCAAAATTGGCCACAGAAAACCCTACGAGAAGAGTTTTACAGAATTTATTTGCCAGCCACTGGTTCACTGGATGGACTGCTGTCCACAAGACACCGGTGCAGCGGGCTTGGGTGCTCACCTCTGACACGTGTGCCTTTACCTTTCCTATTCGACCTCCATGGGGTCAAGAGCTGGTCTGTCCTCATGCTACTGTGCCCAGCACCCACCCACACCACCCCTGCTCCCATGTTCACCTCTTCCGTGCTCCACAAAGGAAATAGACAAATGCCTCGACCAGTTGGGTTTCAGAAACACATGCTAACAGTGCATCTTACCATAGTATAAGAAAACGATTTCGTTTGTTTCAGCTGGTGTGCCCCTGACTAAATGCTGGACTGCTCAGCAGAATCCACACCTAGCAGCTTCTCCACAGGGCAAAGCAGGGCAATCTGTATGAGCCCCTAATAAATTGTTAAAAAAAAAAAAGATGCGCGGCCTTCAAAACCCCACGGAGTTCTACTGGCCTACAGAGCCACTGTGAGTGAGTCACAGTCAACTCACCGGCAGTGGGTTGGGTTTAGTTTGGTTTATACAATATCTATTTACGTCTATTGAAAACATAACAGGGGGCTTCAAAAAGTTCGTGGACAAGTTCCATTTTCTTTTCATGTCATTTTACCAGAAACTTTTTGAAGCCCTTCCTATTACTTGCACTTCCCATTACTAGTAACCCCTTCTGGATTTTAGAGTTCTCCATTTCCCTATTGCACATCACACTTGGCATCACAATCTTACTAGATTGCCTCACACCTGTACATTCACCTTGTGTGTGTGGTTGACTGCTTCACCCCTGGCTTGCAACTTACTTTACCAACATTGAGTAATAGCATGGGGATTGGGGCAGGAGCCTTCTGAACTAGTGAAGCACTATCCAGGGGAGCTCAGAGAGAAGATTGTGAATTAGTACACGATGGACCAGGGAGCAAATTTAAAGGCACAAACATAAAAGAAAACAGCAAGTCCACATTTCATACCTGAGCTGCCCCCTCCTCTTCAACCTCGTGAACAGCCTTAGAATCAAATAAGACTTGTCTGCCTCGCCTTTCGCAGTCCTGATACACGATCAGGCGAATTTCACTCAGGTCCAATTCCGAACATGACCAGCTGTGGATTAGAAAGGACAGACAAGTGATATTATGTACAAAACTTGGGGTATCTCGAGTGGCTAAGCTTCGCTGTCTGTGTACCTGTGCAGCCATCACAAGGCCACAGTGTGGGGAGCAAGTCTGTGAAGTCCCTCAGTCAGTGAGGAGTCTGCGCGAAGCCATGTCTGGGGATTCCCAAGCGCCAGAAAAACACTGCCAGCTATGGCATAGTCAGAGTTGGGGAGACTGCTTGAAATAATACAGCTTTGGAAAGAAAGCTCCTCCCTTTGAAGCTACGTGGGGGAAGTTAGTAGAGCCTTTTCTTTGTCTCACCCACCCATGCTCTGGGCAAACAGAAAGGAATATGCTTGTTCCTTGTCCTCTATTAAGGCTGCCTCTATCTAATACAAACGTTTTGCAATCCAAGTGCATCGTTGTACAGCATCTGACTTGCTCACAATAACCACCAGCAATACAGGAAGTGTGCGCATTCCTAAGCAAACCTAAAGCTATTGGGATAAAGTCCCTTGGAAGAAAACAGAGACTAGGTCTTGACTAAGAAACGGCAGGGGTCTACCGTCATACCACCCTGAACGTGCCTGATCTCAACTGCTCTCAGAAGTTACACAGGGTGGGGCCTGGGTGGGAGAAATGGCGGGGGGGGGGCAGGAACTGAAGAAAGAGTAACTGTTAAAAAAAAAAAAAAGCATTGCTATGGGCATTTTCAATGCCGATCCAGACACTCCTCTCTGAGTGGCTGTATTCCAGGCACTGTGGTAGACGCAAGGCTTTCAGCAATTAACCCAAGAGACCTGGGCCCTGTTTTCAAGAACTTCGTCGTCTAGTCGGGATTATTGAGCTAGGAAAGGATGCATTTGAACTGTGGTGATAGTACACAATATCAAATATATCAAGACGGCTAAAAGAACAATTAAACTTGTCATAGAGGAAGCAAAATCCAGGATGCTCCTTAGAAGGATAATGAGGTTCACTTTCTTTGGGTATGTCATCCGGAAAGATCAATCAATCACTAGCAAAAGAACTCATGTTTGGCAGAGGGCCGACTTTATAGTACTGTAATATACAAAGAAGTGATTCATTCTTTATTTGGGGGGATTAACACTGACTCAATTAAGCTGAGGTAGGACTTTCTACTAAATGAGCTAAAATTTAGTAATGACCGATTACTACAGGTTTCTAAATATCTCATTTTATTTTTCCATTAAAAAGCAGAAATGGCTATGTATGCCAGATTGTTCGGCTATCTTATTCGAGCACTTTAAAAGTATTTTACAAAAATAAAATAAAAATAAAAATATTTTACAAAGTATTAGGCCCTAGGTTCTCAAACCTGGCTGACCAGTGGAATCACCTGGAAATCTGGTGAAACGACAGCTCCCTGGGCCCTATTTAAAACCTCATGAATCATGATCTCTACAGGAGCAAACCTATAGGTTCATCAAATCCCCCGGGTGATTCCAATGATGGACCAAGTTTGGGAACCTAAGTTACCCCTGTTCTTCTTCCACGTCAATAAGGTTTGGATCGAGCTGCAGCATGTCTGACAATTTACCACCACTGGTCCTTGTAGAGGGACTTACAGGTGAGACTTTGGGAAAGGAAAGAGGCTTAGGCAAAGGAGAGAGTGAGTAAAGGTCAGAAGGAGACAGGCCGGGGATCAAATCTCAGCTCTGCTTCCGTGGGCAGCACCTGCAGAGCCATTGTGAAAACCAGACAACCTTTGAGGAATCCCCAGCGCACAGTCAACAGGAGTCACACACTCTGTATATTCTGTTCAGATTCATGCTCACGTCCACATTGAGCCAACGGCTTGTGGAGATTCTAAGAGTGCTAACCACTGTTCCCAACGATTCATTGTGGGCAACTCGGTATGATTCAGAGGAAATATAAGCCTCGGGCTTCTGCCCTGAGATATCAGACTCTTTCAGAGACATTCACTTTAATAAGTGACTGCATTTTCTTTGCTTTTGTCGAAGCGCGTAGTCTTATTTATTTGCTTTACAACCAAAGCAAGCTGACAAAGAAGTAAGATGCTTTGTCTATCTCCTGCTTCTCGGTAAAATTTAAACAAAATGCATGCATAAATGCCTTTGCATTTATAAAATTCCACGATACCATGGCTTGCTGGGATTAGAACTGCAACCAGACTTTATTTCTGGAACTACCCATTAAAGGTGGAAAAACAAAGTCAAAATTATTTACCTCACATACAGCACGCAATAATTCGAAGGAATCTAAGTGAAGAAAATGAGATTCTCTTAGAAAAAAGATAGAACCTCAATTCAAAAGTTTATCAAGTGCCTTGTTTTTATTTTATAATATGCATATAAAAAAGACTAGAAGAGTTTATAACGACTACTAACAAACAATTACTTCTAGAGAGATGAAATCAGGGATTGGAAAATATCTGCTTCCCTTCTACTACTTGAATATCTTACAAGGAGCATGTAAATCTTTTAAGTACGATAAATGAATTTTAAAAACTAGTTTTTGATACAATATTTCTTGTGCCCCATCATTCCACAATTTTAAGGTTATTGTCACTCAGAATTTATGTGCAAGCTGAAAAACTCATTTGATTTATGCATTTAATATTACAAACCTACTAAGTATGAGATGAGGAGCCCTGGTGGTGTAGTGGTTATGCATTGGCCTGAGATCTGCCTGGTCAGCAGTTCAAAACCACCCGTGCTCCCTGGGAGAAAGACTGGACTTTATACTCTCACAAACAGTCTCATAAACCAGCGGGGGTTGCTCTGAGTCAACACTGACTCGAAGGGAATGAGTTGAAGGAGTGCTGGTGGTGCAGTGGGCTACAAGGGGACAGCTCAGTACAATGCCACCAGTCGCTCCTCTAGAGAAAGAGGAGATGTTCTGCTGGGGAACAGATTTGTAGCCCTGGAAACCTGAAGGGGCAGGTTCTGCTTTGTCCTATAAAGTAGCTATGAGTCAGAACTGACTGGATGGCAATGGCTTTGGTTTGGTTTGGTTTGGGTGTATGGGACCCTTTTGCAGGGATAAGGAATGGCATTAGCAAGAAAATTAATATGGAATGTATAGTCACTAAAGGAATGTAAAATCTGAAGGAAAAGGTGATTGTGTGGATCTTGAAAGGAAGAGGCCACTGGGAGAAGAGATAATGCAAGAGAGGAAACAAAACCTTTTTAGAAGCAGTGACATTTGAATCAATGAAGTCATGAAGTACGGCAATGATGAGACACAGGAAGAACAAGGGACACAGTCATTTCAGGCTAATACCACAGCAGAAACCACAAATATCAAATAAGTGGTTGGAATAAGTCCCCTGGAGAAGAATTACATAGGAAATAAGGCTGGAAAGACAGCTAAGGGACCACTTGGGGGACTTTGATTGCCAAGGAATATATATTGTGTTCTACGAGCAACAGCATGCTGCTCTAAACCAGCGGTTCTCAACCTGTGGGTCGCAACCCCTTTGGGGGTCGAATGACTCTTTCACAGGGGTAGACTGATTCATAACGATAGCAAAATTACAGTTATGAAGTAGGACCGAAAATAATTTTGTGGTTGGGGGGGGATTACCACAACATGAGGAACCGTATTAAAGGGCCATGGCATTAGGAAGGTTGAGAACCACTGCTCTGAATTCTTGAGGGGGAAATGGCATGACCTGGCCTATGTTTTAAGGAGGGAACTCAAGTGGGTACAGATCTTTTTGGGGGCAAATACATTCCTCAGTTTTTCAGAAGAAACCTAATGCGAGAGAAAAAACAGCAGGTGCATAATTAGTTGCAGGAGGGTTTGTTATGTCCAAGACCAGTTGTACTGTTGGCATCTGATTCTTCCCTAGACTTCCACAGGTATCAGGTTAGAAGGGACAAGAGTAGAGTGTGCCCTCACTGAAGGTAAGAGTATTTGGAAAATATCCTTCCCTCTTACTCTCACATAAGCAAGCAGCTTCACATACTCAAACCATAGTTCACATGAAAAGTTTAAAGGACTGATGGTGCCTGGCGATCAAAAGGTATAGTGTCTGCGGTCTTAAAGGCTTGAAGATAAACAAGCGGCCATCCAGCTCAGAAGCAACAAAGCCCACATGGAAGAAGCACAGCAGCTGTGCGATCAAGAGGTGTCGAAGGGATCAGGTATCAGGCATCATCAGAACACAAAATCTTATCATAGTGAATGAGGGGGACAGGGTAGTGAGGAGTGGAGACCCAAAGCCATTTGTAGGCCACTGGACATCCCCTTATAGAAGGGTCACGGGGAGGAGATGAACCAGTCAGGGTATGATGTAGCAACCATGAAAAATACAACTTTCCTCTAGTTCCAAAATGCTTCCTTCCCACCCCCCTATCATGATCCCAATTCTACCTTACAAATCTGGCTAGACCAGAGGATGTGCACTGGTACAGATAGCAACTGCAAACACGGGGAATCCAGAGCAGATGATCCCTTCAGGACCAGTGGTGTGAGCAGCCATAATACGAGGGTGGAGGGAGGGTAGGTTAGAAAGAGGGAACCAATTACAAGGATCTACATGTGACCTCCTCCCTGGGGGACAGACAACAGAAAAGTAGGTGAAGGGAGACGTCAGAAAGGGCAACATATGACAAAATAATAATTTATAAATTATCAAGGATTTATGAGGGAGGGGGAAGCAGGGAGGAAGGTGGAAAATGAAGAACTGATGCCAGAGGCTTATGTGGAAAGCAGATGTTTTGAAAATGATGAGGGCAATAAATGTACAAATGTGCTTTTCACAATTGATGTATGGATGGATTGTGGTAAGAGTTGTATGAGCCCCTAAAAAAAACAATTAAAAAAAGGAAAAGTTTAAAGAACAGTCTTGTGACTCAAGACTGTGAATGCTTTGAGAATCAGGTATGACAAGAAAATCTAAATGGCCCAAGCAAAGGTAAACTGTGAGCAAAACAAAACAAAACAAAACCAACAATAATAAACGCATCCCAAACTGGCAAATACTACCCATTAAACAAGTTCTTACTGCAAGCTAGTGCACAAACCTTAGCCCCTGTGTGTATAAAGCTTACGATATTTATGATGAAACTTATACTTATGATGATACCTTCCCAATCACTTGTAGGTTTATGCACTGGTCCTTTTTCTGTTAATCTTCCTTCTTATTTAAAAAAAAAACCTTAGCAGAAAGTTTGCATGAGGAGGTCTGAATGACTATGCCTGAAAATAAAGGAAGGTTGGGGGTAGAGGAAATCGAGAAATTATGCTTAAGGTAGCAATCAGAGTTCTCCCTCTGTCAGCAAGTAACATACATCATTCCCCGCCTAGTGACTTGCTATTTATTTCAAGAGAATTATGCAAATAGATGGCAGTAATAGATTTGCGATTCACTTATTCTCTGCTCCGTTATTAATTTCAGGAAGACAGCTAAAGAAAGAGTATTTTGAAGATTACATGACTTGCCTTTGTTCCCTTATTTTTTAGAAGGCCAGAGAAGCTGCCTGGTATAACTTCAGAAAAGCTATAGAAAAATCCACCACTAAATTGGCGCCCAGTGGTCAAGAGTGTAGTACAAAGTGCTTTGAAATTATAATGCCCATCAGAAGGTTTGATACATAAAGATACTACTTTAAAAAAACTATTTTAAATTAACTGTTACTGGTGGTGCAGTGGTCATGTGTTGGGCTGCAATCCACATGGTCGGCAGTTCGAAATCTGCAGTAGCTCCTCAGAGAAAGATTGGGCTTTCTATTCCCACAAACAGTTACAGTCTCAGAAACCCTCAGGGGGGCATGATAATGGTCAGCACTGACTCAATGGCAGTGAGTGGAAAGTGTTGAGAGTTACCTTTACTCAAAGAGATTCATACTGAATGCTGGTGTGGGCTGAGTGGAACTGAAGAATAAATCCCTAGAATGAGCAATGAGATGAAATGGAAAGGACACTGTATAGTGAACTTTGAGGTACCTACCCTCCCCGTCCCGCATTCCTTCCTTCCCTACCCATTTGATCGCCTGGCATGATCCAGACACCATGAAATATACCAGGGATCACCGGAGTGAATTATTATGTCCAGTCCTCAACATGCTTATAGCCTGATGTTAGAAGACTGGCATAAAAACCAAATAAAATACACTGTTATAAGTACAGAGATAAATGTCTTCTAAGAAACCTAACAGGTGATGAGATCAAGTCCACGTACTGGGGTGGAGGGTGGACACAAGTCACAAAGGGTGTGGACAAGGATTAGTGGTCACTGGGGTCCATGCAGCACCTGAGTCTAGCCCTGTGCTTTCAATCCAGAGGAGTCTGGGAAAACCCTTACACAACATCTGCTCTACATCACAGGCTGTCAGCACAAAAAGACAAGAATGCAAGTAATCTTGTTTTAATCTTTGTAAAGCATCATTCACCGATCAAAGAAAAATTCACTGAGTTCCTAAGGCCAGATGTTTCAGATTATATTTTTAATTTTAGAAGGATTCATATACCATATATATGGAACACCTTCTCCAGGGCTTGGGACAAAATCAAAACTCCTAAAACAAATACACTATTCCACTCGCTAAAGTTATGAATATTCATCCTAAGTGGATGAGAGGTGATGGTCTGAGTCACAGTAGTGCAGTAGATAAATGCACTGCTAAAAGGTCAGGGATTTGAACCCATCAGTGGCTTTGTGGGAGGGAGATGTAGCCATTTATTTCTGTCAAGACATGTGGCCTTGAAACCCCACGGGGCAGTTCTACTCTGTCCTATTTGGGCTGACAGGTGTCAGAAATGACTTGATGGCTGTGGGGCTAAAGGGTCTCCTATCATCTGTGCAGGTGAATTCCAAATATCTTTGTCTGAGATTTTTTTAATAAATCATTTTATCGGGGCTCATAAAATTCTTATCACAATCCATACATACATCAATTGAGTAAAGCACCTTTATACATTCGTTGCCATCATCATTCTCAAAATTCGCCTTCCACTTGGGTTCCTGGAATCAGCTGATTTTTCTCCCCCCGTCTGAGATTTTAAAGATTGGAGATTATGGGATAGAGACTATCAGTCAATTTATTGACTACCATGTCAGAAGGAAGGACAAAAGACAGATCTCCACCATTTTCCTTCGAGTAATCTCGGACGAAGGTGTCAGTCGGAAATTCAGGTGTAAGTAGGTTGTGACCCGGACCTTGTTCTCTACCCTCTACCTCCTCCACTGAAAGAGTGCTGTAAGCATCTGTGAAAGTCACAAGGGGAAATCACAGAAGGCTCTGCGTAATGCATTTACACAGTAGTAACAAAACATTGCGAGTCACAGTATGGCCTGAGGTTTGGATGCTGAAATATAGAAGAGAGAAAAAGAGAAAAAATACTCCTTCCTTTTGAGTTTGAGGTGATAGCAGGTAAAATACTGAAATGAGGTAAAGTTTGCATGTACACTCAAAGACGCCAGGCCTTAGACTCCCTGACTCTTGGAGCCACCTTGGCATGCAGAGAAAATTATTCATATAAAAATGCCTGGGTTCTGTTTATGGTTAGATACCATCAAGTTGGCACCAACTCATAGCAAACTAACATATAACAGAATGAAACATGCCTGGTCCAGCGACATCCTGATAGTCTTGGTTATTCAAGCCCATTGTTGCAGCTACTATCGTCAGCCCATTTCCCTGAGCGTGTCCCTCTTTTTGGCTAGCCTACGGAGCCTGGTTTCCTCTCCAGGGCTGGGCCCTCCTCCTACGTCCAAAGTAAGCAATACTGATCCTAATCACAGTCCTTCTCCCAGTAGCCCAATAGTCTGTCCTCTATAATCCGCTAGAGTTAAAATCACCCACAGAGGCCTCATCAATTCAACTCCCACACATTAAAACTCAAAAACGCTCAGTGCCCGCAAGTTAATTGACTCGTAGCGACCCTAAAGGACAGGGTGAAACTGTCCCTGTGTGTCTTCGAGACTGTAAATCTTTAGAAGAGTAGAAAACCCTATGATTCCAAATTATCTACTATGTATGTGGTGTCATTTAGAAGAGATGAAAAGTCATCTCAATTACTTCATGGTATTACTTATCCTATAACGTGTTCACGAGCAAGGGCGTCATTTTAAGGACTGCGATGTTCCTGGTCCATGTACTGGTATTTTCAATAGCCCGTATGCATGTGGATATTGGACATAATATAAGGAAGATGGAAAAATCAATGCTTTTCATTTACGATGCTGGAAAAGAACATTCAAAGTATCATAACCTTCCAGAGGAGCAAACCTAGCTGTCTTGGAAGGACAGCCAGAATGCTTCTTAGAATTGAGGGCGGCGAGGCTCTGTGTCACATACTTTGGACATGTTATCAGGAGAGAGCAGTCCTGGAAAGGCTTCCTACTTGGTAAAGTAGAAGGTTAGAATAAAAGAGGAAGCGCCTCAAGGATTTAGGCTGACAGAGTAGCTGCAAGCATGCGCTCAAACATATTAACTGTGAGGATGGCACAGGACCAGGTAGGCAGCGTGTCATTCTCCTGGGCGTAAAGTCACTGTCAGTCAGACCAACTCAAAGGCACCTGACAATAACGACATTCCTTAACCCACACAGATGTACCCTATGATGAACATGCTTCCTAATGAGAACATCTCTCTAAATGACAGAACATTCTTTTTAAATAAATCATTTTATTAGGGGATCTTACACAGCTCTTATAACGATCCATACATCCATTGTATCAAGCACATTTATACATATGTTACCATCATCCTTTTCAAACATTTTCTTTTTTATCATTCAAAAGAAAAGTCTGTATCAAAACCACCCACCCCCACCCAGCTATTCAGTACCCCCATCCCTTAAGGCTGATAGTGTGAGGATGAGGGCAGAGCCCAATTAACACTGGGGATTCTGGTCACTGGAGTCACACTTCAGCATGACTTTCAACCCCAATGGGTGACTAAGAGCTGAACATTCACGGACTTGGACGTAAGCATGGCAATTGCCATCGGCCACATGTTGCAGTCTCAAAAGACGCCCTTGATGTCTACTTCGTGAATGGCTGTGTACAGCAGGGGCAGTGGTCATCTTTGGGTCCAAACCCTTGAGCACCACGGTACCTCCCAAACGTGTTACATAGATACCAGCCTGGATGGCAGCTTCTGTACTCTACACTCAATGCTGACTTCCGGCTTGTACCCCAGCAGGCCTTCCACTTTCCTGGCAACTTCCTGGGGACTCTCTTTCGAGACCTGGCAGATAAAATCTGCCTCGACTTCCTGGGCTTTGGTCAACTAAGAGGCAGACAGATCAGTCACCACCACTTGAGCTGCTCCCATTGCCTTGGCCGCAAGCAAAGTGACCAGTCCGAATGGCCCAACTACACACACATACAAAGACCTTGTGGCCCAGGGGTGACTCCAGCTCATCAGCAGGCATGGATCCCCCAGAAAGTGGCTCAGTCAGGGTTCGTTCCTCAAAGGTGACACTGTCAGGACACCTGGTGACAAAACAGTCACCTAGTTTCAGGTGCTTTACTAATGATCCCACTTTGAAGACTGTTCCTGAAACTTTGTGCCTCAGCACCATTGGCTTTCTCACAACGAAATCCCTGATTCGACAGACCGTGCTGCCAGTAGTGGGCATCTGAGTCTCAGATGTCAACGGAGTGCCTCTTCAGCAGCAGCTCCTTTGGCCCTGGTTTAGGGAGGGGTAGTTTTCCAGACGCAGGTCGCAGGCTCCATGCACCACCAGGGAAATGTTCTCCGCTTTGGTCACTGCCAAGGCATTCGATCCCTCGCAGATTGAAGCTGGAGTCCGCAAAGTGTACATACAGTAGATCTCAAAACCAGACCTCATCCTAGAGCGCCAAGCCTTGAGGGCAACACACTGGCACGGAGCAGTGAACTAACAGAGAGGACGGGGCTGGGCCCAAGCCAAGCTAGGTTGACCCTCTCATCAGAAGCCAATAGAGGTCAGCATTAAAGATATAGCCCAGGGAGAGAGGCAGGTCTGTCCAGACCATAGGGGAGCAAGCTAGGAGTGAGAAAGAAAGAGTGGACCTCCTCATGACCCACCAAGCACTGGGGACAATATCCCTGCTCCGATTAAACAACGCACAGAGGGGACTGTAAGGCCTGCTCCACCATGAGACACAATGTCCCCTCCCTCACTGACCCATAGCGCTACAGGGGACAGCACAGGAGACAATGTGCGGAAAGTGTGTCCTGTCTGTCCCATGCACAGCAGGGTGAAATGCAATGGGAGTGAACCAGAGCAGCAAGGGGAGCAAAGTAACCAAGTCCCCAAGGAATCCTGGAAACAGACTTCTGATTTGGGAGACAGGGCGTGGCACCTCATCGGACTTGATCGGAAAACATACAAAAGGGTCAGCAGTCAGACCTGGAACAATCTATTGGAGAATTTTTTCTTGCTTTGTTTTGTTTGTTTTTATTTTTGTTTTGCTCTATGTCTATCTATATAAGATAGGCAGGATGAACAATCCTGAGAGAAAACAATGGGACCAGCAGTTCAAGGGGAACATGGGAAAGGAGGAGGCGGGCAGGGGGAGTGAGGAGCCAACAAACTCAGAGATAAGGGAACAAGAGATCTAAAATTGATGGCGAGGAGGGCATATAATGCCTGGTGGGGTTTAATCAAGTGCAATGCATCTGAGAGGAATTACTGAGAACCAAATGGAGGGTGAGCATGGTAGTGGGATAGGAGAAAGGTGAAAGGAAATAGAGGAAAGAAAGAGGAGGCAAAAGCTATTTATAGAGGTATAGCCATAAACATTAATATAGGTAAAGATATTAATTTATAATCACACAGATACAGGCTCATGTACACATATTTATATGTTAAGTATTAAGATAGCAGACGGACTTTGGACCTCTACTCAAGGCCTCACTTAACACAAGAACACTTTGTTCTGAAAACCTGGCACTCTTTGATACTCACCTTCCTGACAGGATTGCTAAAGACAAAATGGGTGCATAAGCAAAAATGGTGAAGAGGGCAGATGGTGCCCAGCTGCCAAAAGATATAGCATTTGGGGTCTTAAAGGCTTGAAGTTAAACAAGCAGCCATCCAGCAGGGAAGCAAATAAGCCCACAGGGAAGAAGCACACCAGCCTGTGTGATCTTGAGGTGTCTACAGGATCAGGTATCAGATATCAAAGCTGTTAAGACTCCTGGATTTCTGATATTCATCACGGTACTGTTGAGAGGTAAAACTTGTTATCTACTCAATTTCATAGTTTTCCCTGAAGGCAATTTTCACTTCATTACCAGGACATGAATAAATGAATTTCAAAGTAAATGTTCAAGACATTATCTTATAAAGTAACTAAAGTAACTTTATAAGACACTGTCTTATAAAGAAACCAATTTATAGTTACCTACATTGTATATAGATGGGTAATGTTTCTCTTCACAGAGGTTACCAAAGGCCAAAAGCTTAATTTTTGGTCCAAGGTCTTTTGGTTGCAAAAGGAAAGAGCCAAAAATAAATAAATGTTACTTTTCTTTGGCTTTAAAATATTCTCTCAAAAAGATGGATACAAACACATAGATGCATTGACCTAATAATGCCACTTCTAGGAATTAATCCTATAGAAACACCCACAAGTGTGCAAAATAAGTAGACCCATAAAAGTGTTAGCTACACATCTGGGGACTTAAAGTTAAACAAGCGACCATCTATATAAGTCAGCCAGGGCACAGTATAGTACTGATGAAACATATAATAACATTCATCTAGTTCTTTGATGCTTCCCCCGACCGCCAATATCGTAACCCCAGTTCTACCTTATAAACCTGGCTAGACCGGATGTATACTGGTACAGGTAAGAGCTCTTGACAGATGGAATCCAGGACAGATACCCCCCTACCACCAGGGAGAGCAATGGAGTAGCAATACCAGAAGGGTAGGGGGGACGGTGGGAGAAGGGGGGACAGATAGCAATGATCGACGTACACCCAGGGTGACGAACAGCAGCAGCAACATGGGTGAAGGGAGACAGTGGAAAGTGTAAGATATGAAAACAATAATAATTTATAATTTATCAGGGGCTCATGAGGGTGGGAGAGGGAGAAAAGAGGAGCTGATACCACGGGTTCAAGTAGAAAGAAAATGTTTTGAAAATGATGATGGTAACATATATACAAATGTGCTTGATGCAACTGATGTATGGATTGTTACAAGAGCTGTAAGAGCCCCCAACAGAACAATTTTTTTAAGTGTTCGCTATAGCATTGGACTAGCAGAGGACTAAAAACAAAAAAAAATGTCTATCAGTATGGGACAATGACATATACTATGATACACTCATACAATAGAATCATGTGCAGATACAGCAAAGAGCAAGGAAGTGCCTCATGTAATCGTGATAATCCCCAAGACACATCATTTTAACTGGACGAAAGCATAAACTACTGCATATAGAATGTTAGGTCTATAAAAAAGGGACGGCAGAGGGGGGAGAAGCCCTCTAGGTTTTCTTCTGTATGCACAGAGTATCTCTAGAAGGCTCCATGGTGAACTGGCGACACTGTCTCTGCAGCAGGAAAGTGGGTGGGTGATGGAGGAGAGAAGCAAGCAGAAGACAGGACAGACACGAGCTCTCACTGCAGGCTATTTGCTACAGCACACAGCAATGAAAACAGCCCCAAGTAGTAAGAGGGTGAACTATGAGCCAGACAGCCGGGCTAGGTTAAGTTTGGGCAATACGGCTCATCTTTTTGTTCCCCAGTTTCGCTGAGATGTCCTACGGCGCTTCCACATAGTGAAACACGGAGTAAATATGCTCTAAATTTTCACTATGATTTTGAGCCTTTTGAATATTAAGCCATTGACTAGCTCTTGACAGAAATTTCCTGCTTAAAAAACAAACAAACAAAAAGCCCCAGCCAATGGATCTATTTATTGTTGCCTCAAGACAAGCAACCTTAATGACCGATTTCCTTACAGAGGCTTCTTGGTAGCTGAAGCATGAGGCAGTGAGTGAACTACAGGGAAACCACCTTAGCAAATTCACAGCATTCAAATTTCATTTCCACTTATATAGTTTGGCCTCAGACAATGCGATTTTTGTTAGGCTCTTTTCTCAGTACTCAGATGCCACCTTTCCCTGTCCTCTTCCCTCGCCTGCCTCCCTGAAGAACAAGCGAAATGCTCCCAGAGAGCATTCCCTGTCACATTTACTAAGCCCGTTTGTGGTGTTCCATCCTTACTGTTATTCGGGTACTGCATGTACCGCATCAGATGGATTTTCACACGGGTAAGCAACTGCCTTCTTTGTACTGCATGATGCCCACAGAACCCTAGAGATGCCAGTTCTGGACAATCTGTTGTTTCATCGTAGGCAGGGGATGACTGGTGATCAGAGCTGCACATGACACAAATAATTGCCTAACAGTTTAGAGCTTGCCAAACACGTCTACAGAAATCACCTGAGCTGACCTTTATAAAGAGGCTGGATTGTATCATCTGTTTTACGCAGATGTTAAAACTCATTGCTATTGAGTCAATTCCAACTCATAGTGACTCTGTAGGACAGGACAGAACGCTTCAGAGGTTTCAAAGACTATAATCTGTACAAAAGTTAGCTGCCTCATCTTTTCACTCACCAAACAGGTGGTGGGTGTGAACTGCAATGAAGCTTTACCATTGTACCAAGAGACTAAGCCAGAACACCTTAACAAGGTTAAGCCCTTTGCTGTTTAGTCATAGAAAAATTACCAGGCAGAGAAGAACCCCATAAGGTTTAACAAACGCCCTGCCAATTCACACCAACTGCCCCTCCCTCATTACTCAGTGCTTCTCAGCTGGGTTTGGGAATTCATTGAAGTGGCTATTCAGAACTCACAGACAATACTCAAAATCATGGGGTTTATTAAAGGAAGGTTACACATATTCAGCACACAATTATTGTGTCAGGAAAACCTCTTCTCAGTTGTGCCCACAGATGGGCCTCTTCCTGGTCCTTGGCCTCTCAGCCACATGGCACCTCGGCCTCTGCCCTGCTCAGACAATGTTACAAAGCTCTTCTAGAGTTACCCATAAATGACGAAAGGGTCCACCACTCCATCTTAAGTCTCAGCCCGCAGGAGCTCAGCAACAGCTTCACGGGTCAGCAAAACGGAGCTCCCTCAATTAACTAGCTAGAAGTACCTTACTTCACAAGCCAAAGGGCATTCGGCTTTACTTGCTCTGTGGGCTGGGACATCTACTGCTCTGTCTCAGGCTCTGGTTCCTGATTCTGCTGCTGCTGGTGCTCTGCCACATCTTGGGATCACTAGACTCCTGAATCAAGCAGGTCAATGCACACAGTGCACTCCGGGCTCTTCTTGTTTACTGGTGATGATCGCCTTCGTTCCTATTTCTGAGATGGCTCTTTTTATAGCCAGCAAGATGGCAGTCACAATTAACCCTGTTAACAATCACTCACAACCGAATTTTACCAGTATCTTCTCCCAAATTCTCTTACCCAGATTGATTAGGAAAAGTTGTTCAGTGGAAGTTAGAGACTTTGGAAGTTATATGCCGATGAGCATATAACTCTTAACCCTTTTTAAAATACCCAAATATAATCTCTCCACCCCTGGATGGCCTTGGGCCTGGAGAACTATGTCTCTATAATCCTCAAAAATGAATGGGTGGGACCATACAATAGGGTGGGTGAAACACTACCAGAGGCCACTGCTTTGGCTATAAGAGAACCATCTCAGACGCGGGAACAGAGAGAATTCCTAGGACTGCCAAAGAGCCACCAGAGCCCATGAAGATCCCTGTCTGAGTGGTGGAGGCGGCAAAGGCCATAACACGCTAAGCAAGACCAGAGGCACCAGAGCCTAGCAAGTGCACCACTCAGCACTTCCTTGCTGAGGCGGTGCAGCAACAATGCAGAGTGGTAGGCTGGCTTCTTGGCCCACAGCGACAAAGGCTAAAGGACTGCGTACTGTGCCTGTGAGGCAGGGGACTCCCGGTGACACTTAGCCTGGGGCTGGTATGAAGTTGCATTCTTCTTCTTTGGGTAGACAAAAGAGGACAGATTTTGACCAGTAGGTCCTGGCCCCCTATCAGTCATCTTGCTTAACCAGTCTGGCTCTTGTCCTAAGTCACTCCAGAAACAGTTTTTCTCTTCTGAGCTATGGAAGTTTATCATTCCATACATTCCTTTCAGCCTTTACAGGTACCAATAACTAGAGCAACCATCTGAAACTCAAAATTGTTAGGGCTCACATTCTTGTCTTCTCTTACAATGGTCCATGCTTCCAATAGTCGGGCACCATTGCAGCGAATACCACAGCTGCCAAAAACTGTCAAAAAAGATGATGGTGGTGGTGGAGATAACCTCTGAGCTTCTCTAGCTTCACAAGGGATAGGGAAAATCAGCATCATCAGCATCAACTGCTCAAGGTCAAGTCCTTTGAGGCAAGAGTGAGCCAAACCTCCGCCTTGCAAGCCCAGTGCTCCCCTAGCACTCCACAAGCCAATCTCCTGCCCCAAAGCACTCAGCTTTACTTGCTCTAGGACTTCCTGTGAAGCTGAGGACACATTATTTGATTTTATTTCTAACCATAAAAATTCTCTTTGTCTATATAAACCATAGATACATGAATGGATTTTGGGCTCTCACTTAATTCTAGCCCCAATCTAAGAACAATTAGTTCTTATGAGAAGGCCCTAATTGATGGCCACCCTCATGAAAGGATCACTAAAGAAATGGGTGCTAGAGCAAAGTGCAATGAAGAAACCAGATGGTGCCTGTCTATTGCAATTGGCTTTCCATAGTTGCTTCTAATTATCTTTGCCTTTGGGGGGGACAGTTCATAGAATGCACACCAGACATGCTCCTGCCTTAAGGCTTCCTGTACCTTTTGTTCCCTCTGTTGAGCGCACTTCCTCCAAAATTAAACTTCTTGATCCTTTCACATGGGAAAAATAATCACCACTGAGATGGGTTGACTCCCTTGGTTACCCAAACCAAAAAACACCAACCTCACTCACTGCTATCGAATTGATGAGGACTCATAGAACTGCCCTGTGAGTTTCTGAGACTCTTAACTCTTTACAGGTGTAGAAAGCCCCATCTTTCCCCTGCCAAGTGACTGGTAGTTTCAAACCATAGACCCCGTGGTTAGAAACCCAATGCCTAACAACTATGCCGCCAGAGTTGCTCTGCTAAGGCAGAGTCTTCACATTGCACAGAACGCTAGTGCTGGGAGAAGATGCAGACACCACCTACTCAGAGTCACATACTCGATTTATCATTTGTATTACACAAAACGCTTTTCCATTTTTCAAACTTAACAGAGGCTCACAGGTTCTACCTCAAAGAATTCCATTTAGTGAACCTGAAGTGAGGCTCTAGGATCTATACACATCACTCCACATATCTGGGGACCACTGACTATCCCTTTACATCTGAGAAAAGAGATGAGGTGATGTTCCCAAAGATACAGTAAAATTGGGACAGTCGAACCCCAGATCAAAGATTCTTCTATATCGGAAATTAATCTAGCCTCTTACATGTAAAGAGTTGAAATTTTTAATGGAAAAATAACTTAGCTTTAATAACGTAAAACGTACACCCATTATAAAAGACCTGTAGCAATTTTGCACCATTTGTCTGTCAGGCGCAGGACCAGGGAGCATTTTGTTCTGTTGTCCAGAGTCACTAGGAATTGAAGCCAACTCAAAGGCACCACCCAACAATAACTAACAACAAAGTAAACCCTTGGACATATAACAGGTGATGGATACAGGTATACCAGATACCCAAGCATCCCACCGAAACTTAACACTCCATAAAAGAAAGGAGGTGTTCCAGGAATTTTGAAGTTTCTAGACGAGCGGTTCTCAACCTATGAGTCACGACCCTTTTAGGGGGTCGAATGACCCTTTCACAGGGGTCGCCCGATTCATAACCCCAGCAAAATTGCAAGGAAATTAATTTTATGGTTGGGGGTCACCACAACATGAGGAACTGTATGAAAGGGTCACGGCATTAGGAAGGTTGAGGACCACTGAATCTAGAACATAGGTCATAGGCTGGCCCGGGATTCCCTTTGGTGCATTTTGATGGTGTGTCCAAATGATATCTTGAGTCACTGGCTATGGGTCACAAGTTATTTCTCTTACCAATTTGGACCAAGGCTTGAGCACTTATTCAGCTTTTGTTACAACCACAAAAGGGCAAGGCTAAGTCAGAGCCTGACTCACATAACAGGAGTCATAAGGATTGTGGCCTAGTTCAGGATTCGGCTGAGCAGAAACTCGAGGAAAAGAGGCTTCACAGCTATACAACGACTAACTGCAGATGCTCACAGCCGAAAACCAAATTCATTGACCAGTGTCACTGAGTCATTCCAACTTATAGTGATTCTCTAGACAGAGTAGAATGGCCCTTGTGGGTCTCTGGGATTATAAATCTTTACTGGAGCAGAGAGCCTCGTTTTTCTCCCCCTGAGCCGCTGATGGTTTACAACAGCTGGAGTTATGGGTAGCAGCTCAATGCATAACTCACTACACCATCAGGGCTTGTTGGAGAAACCTTGCCCTGTCTGGAACACCGTCCATCATGAGACAATGAGTTATCATGACTAATAGGAAGTACTTCACACTGTTATGTCATCAATACAGATCAAACAGGGGAGATAAAGGTGTATGTTAGTTCTCTGAAGCAAGTTCATTTATACTTCAAATACCTTGTACTAAGATGATTTTAGTTCATCTTTAATAAAGAGAAGTGCCCTTAGATCAGTGTCCTTTAATTGGGAATCAGACATGCCACTACAGGCATATGAGGTTACCAATGCATTCTTTCATTCACTCACTCAATCTCTCTTGAATTACATCGCAAAACCCCACAGATTAGCCCACAGAAACACACTCTTGTAGCTAGTCAGAGTTCTTTCCAACTCACAGCAGTCCTGGAGGACAGCAAGAACTGTTCCTGGGGGCTTCCAAGATTCCGAAGAGGACATATGACAAGGGATATCATGTCTGTGATCAGCTGGATCTTGGCTGAGCAGAAAATATCAGAAAGGTGTATACTTGTGTTTTATTGACTATGCAAAAGCATTTAACTGTGTGGATCATAACAAACGACAGGTAGCCTTTAGAAGAGTGAGCATTCTGGAACACTCTGCTGTGCTTATGTGGAATCTATACATGGATCAAGAGGCAGTTAAATCTTCTCACCATATTTACTCAATCTGTATGCTAAGCAAATAATCAGAGAAGCTGGACTATGTGAACGTTATGAAGAATGCAGCATCAGGATTGAAGGAAGGGTTATTAACAACTCGAGACATTCAGAGGGCACAAGCTTGCTTGCTGAAGCACTTGGTGATGAAGATCAAGGACTGCGGCCTTCAGTTTGGATCACAACTCAAGAAAACCAAAATCCTCAAGTGCGGAACATCGTGATAAATGGAGAAGACACTGAAGTTGTCAAGAATTCGTCTTGCAAAAGAGGACCCGATGCAAAGGGCTTCAGTGGAGAGCAAATGCTTTGAAAATGATGAGGGCAAAGAATGTACCTATGTACTTCACACAATTGATGTATGTATGGATTGTGATAAGAGTCGTATGAGTCCCTAATAAACTGTTTAAAAAAAAAAAAGAATTCGTCTTGCGTGGATCCACAGTTAAGGCTCATGGAAACAGCAGGAAAGAGATCGTGATGCACTGCATTGGTTCAATCTGCAGCACAGAGATTATTTTAAGTGTTGAAAACAAGGTGTAATGCCCGCCTGACTCGAGACAAGATATCTCAATCGCTTCACATGCATGTGGAAGTTGGACAATGAGTAAGTATGACTAGAAAGGAATCAATGCATTTGAGGGAAAAATACTGAAAGTGGCATAGACTGCCAAAAGAACAGAGAAATCTGTCTTGGAAGAAGTACAGCCAGAATACTCCTTGGGAGCAACGATGGCAAGATTCGTTCAAATACCTTGCACCTTGCACATGTTACCAGGCAAGAAGGACATTAAGCTTAGTAAGGTGGAGGGGCGCCGAAAAAGACAAGATGTACTGACCAGTGGCTGAAGCAATGGCCTCAAACTTAAGAAATGGTAAGGATGGCTCAGGGCAGTGTTTCATTCCGTTGTGCAATGAGTTGCTAAGAGTCAGAACAAACTCAATGGTACACGTCAAAAACAACAGCAGCTAGTGAAGGAAATTCCTCAAGGCATATAAAATCAGTAACAAAGGAAGAAATGCAGGGAGGGGAGATGTGTGACAGTCATACTCAGCACATCTGAAAGACTCACACCAGCAACTTCCAGCCTCCAGGTAAAGCGTTTCACAAAGCACAAGATTATCAGGTGACCAGCATTTCTTTTATCCCTCTACTCACATCATTTAACCTGTGCAAGAGAATGACTTTAACACCATGTTTCTACCTGCAAACACAAAGAAATACTCTCTTCTCATGCCTAAAACAGTCTTCTTAGATCCCTGCTTCAGTCTGTTGCCTTTAGCTTCTCTCTCTCTCTCCAGATCTGTGACTATTTTTTTTAAAATTTCCTCATCAGTAATCAGATTATGGGTAGCTTATCTCTGTAAACAGATCTTGGGGGAGGAGGGGAGTGATACATACTGATTTCTGTATGTACATATTTTCTGTAAAGCGACTACCACAAACAAATCTAAGGATTTTTCTTTTTGATTAACTTAATAAAATTAGTCTAAAATATAGATAAATCAGATGCTATACTCAGCAACTCTTCTGCTCTTTTCCATCCTTATGATTCTAAAGCCAAGAGACTTCCTTCTGAATGCAAATTTCAAGATATGAAACTGCAATGCACAATTAACTTTGAAGTGCTGTTTCAGTTCCTCTTTGGTGTGCATTGACTATAGCTTACGTACAAGGTTTTGTCAGAGTTTCTCTGGCCATCAGAGCAGCTTGGTAAACACTCCCACATTCCGCATATAAAAAGCCTCATGTGAACTACAGCTCCCTAATTTGCTGAAAACATTTAAAGGAAAAAAAAACCACCTAGATTTGAACTGGGTTTTGACAAGTTTTTCCTTGTCTACCTAACTCAGGCTAGTTCATCACACCCGGTAGGGTGTTGTAGACCCTGACCCCCAATGGCTGCCCGTACAGTGATGGGGGGGAGGGGAGGCCACTCAGAGTCTACTTCTACCTTGAAATGCTTCACGCTTCATAACATAATGGAAAAGTTAAAGTGCTATTTTTGGAACTCAGCTAGGTCTTTTAGTTGCAGCCACTGTTGGATAGCTAACATAACTCTGCATATTTATTAACCCTTTCTCCTGACCTGCTTAATAACTCGGAAGTTATTCATAGTGGTGTCATCTAAAACTACTGATTTAAGTTACCCAGGAGTAAAGAGGAAGCTGGAAGTCATACCTAACTGACTGTCACGTGAACTGGACAAACAGTTAACTCGTGAACATTTGAAGAGCCAGTTCCTCACAGCACAAGCTCCTGTCAATAATTCACTTCTAACGTAAGACTGGCCTGACTCCTAAAGAAAGTTCATGAAAAACAAGCAAGACACTGCAAATAACATATTTCAAGTCTGGGAAAAGGGAAATAGAAAGTGGACAGTCGACCAAGGAGACTAGTCTGACCTGGGGATGAATTCTAGTTAATTGAAAATATATGTCATTCTGTGTAATATTCTAAAAAAAAAAAACTCAGCATTAAAGATGTAAACCTACAGGAAGCGAATATAAGTAAAAAAAAGAATAGCAAATGTGGAATTTTTTGTTAAGCTTAAAATGTTTAAGTCAAAATAATTAAAATCTTAGCAGCAGTAGCAAGTTCATTAAAACTAGAAACAGCAGTTCATATAAAAAGTTTTGAGAATGACGATGGCAACAAATGTAAAATGTGCTTGACACAATGGATGGATGTATGAATTGTGATGAGTTGTACAAGCCCCAAATAAAATGATTTAAAAAAGGGAAAAAAATTTCCAAAAACCCACTCCACTCCCATCTCAACTCTCAGCAACCCTACAAGACTGAGAAGAACTGCTCCTTCGAGCTTTTCCAAGACTTTAAATCTCTATAGGAGTAGAGGTCTTCATCTTTCTCCTGTGGAGCAACAGGTGACTTTGAATCACTGACCTTTTTGGTTAGCAGCTCAAAAAGTTTAGAAGTTTTTATACCAGCCCCCATCCCTAAAAGAACTCAGGTGGGGGTGGGGGAGATGTCTAGGATGCTATAGAGCAGGGGCCCTCAAACTATGGCCCGCTGAGGACATTTATCCGGCCCGCCGGGTGTTTTTGCCGCCGCTGCCTGCCTGTCCTGCTTAGCAGCCGACATGTCCAGTGTGCATAGGAATTTGTTCATAGTTTTCTTTTTCTAACTATAGTCCGGCCCTCCAACGGTCTGAGGGACAGTGAACCGGCCCCCTGTTTAAAAAGTTTGAGGACCCCTGCTACAGAGCAGTAACAATAGTCTACTAGAAGGGCCTAAAACTCTATGTTGCAAATGATCTAAGTCAACTACAAGTTGAACAGTTGACAACGAAGCCCAGAAAAGCCAGGTGAGACTGGTCCATGATTACTAAGCTTTGGGGCAACAGAGCTGGGGACCCAAATCCAGGATCAGGATCCAGACTAAGAGCATCAGTCCTCCACTCGCTTCAGCACGCACCTGCCCTCTCTTGTTCAGAAACAGATAAAAATAGAAATGAGGAAAGTGAAATTTCTATCTGATCACTCAAATGTCTTTGTACCACATGAACCGTGACCTCGTGCTCTACACACAGATCTCTTCAATTGAGCAGACAGCATGTGATCCAACACCCACAGGAGGTCTTCCACACTCCACCTGCCCTTCCTCTCTCATCTGCTGGGCTCACACACTAGAGTATCTTGATTCCGTTTCTATTAAAGAATAATCACACTTTTATGTGACCAACACTAGGTCCTGATTACTTTGAATCAAGTCAACAAGCATAGATATGGAGTAAACAGTTTATGGGTCAAGCGAGCAGCACATTAATTTGAAGAAAACGTGTAAAAAAGAAGAACCCCAAACCATGTGATTGATTTTACAAACCTTTACATTTATCTGTGAAAGCCTAACCTTTGCATTTCCTTCCTACTTATGTTTTTTTAGTTAAATGCAATTCTCAAAGGATTTTTCCTTTTTATTGATGTGCTAGTGTTTCACTTAAAAGTACTGCTACTGATGAAATTAATGAATTCTCCCAGACTGAATGGAAATAGCAACTTGAAGGATTGCAGTAAGAATAACAGGTAAAATGTTATCCTTTTCAGATAAACTCCATGAATAAAATATGGCAATCATCCCATCATTCCCAGAGGACGGTTTCCCAGAAGACTGGGCTCTCCCGCACCACCCTGACTTCTAACAGTCGTACACCAGGTATTCAGACTAGGGGGTACAGAGTCCCAGTCCCGCATACTCTCGAGCATTACTTACAAGCTTGGACACAAGACAGAGCATAACCATCCTTATAAGCAAGCCCCAGCCGAGGTCATAAAAAGAAAGCAAATGGGAGGTAGAATCACAACCAACACACACACACAAATATGCCCGCACACTCTCTATAAAGGTAAAGAGTTGTCTCTGGACAATTCCCATTTCTTCTACTTAGAAGCACCCTCAAAAAACAACCACTACCAAATCAAGATCTGCTTGTTATTCAGTGAATGAAATCAAAATGACTCTTAGACTTCGAAGTACATTAAAGTTTCAAACCTGTTGTGGAGTCCCATGGTAAAGTTGATGTCCCTTCCTACCGCGGTACATTTTCGAAGCTTGCTGCACAAAAACGTCCTGTAAGCTCTCTCAGCACTTGACGCGGCATTGCTCACATTTCTGGCTGCATGTGGCCAGGCCGCTGGCCAGTTTGTGGTCTTCCCGGTGCCACCACACATCCCCTGAGCAGTTTCACGTTCTTCTGGTTTATCCAGCCCATCAACAAGTTGGACACGTTTTGAAGATTCTTGGTCACCAGCAGTTACAAATGATTGTTCATTTACATCACTTCCAATACATTAGGCAGATAAGCTACTGGCAGCAGCCTACTAATTTCTGCTTTCAAAAATTTAAAAAAAAAAAAAAAAGGAACATTCACTTGTTCCGTAATTAAACGTCCAGCAACTTAGGAAGTTAGATGAATCCATTCACATTATAAAACTTGCTCTCAGGAGGCCTATAATAAATATAGACCAGTACAAATCCCACTTCCTACTTTTGTTCCTAAGCTTGCATTCTGGTTTGCAAAAGACAAAACATTCAACAGGTTGAGCAGCTTGGAATGACTCACCCAGTTTGTTCTCCCTAGAGCTGGAGATTGTGCAGCAGTCCATTAATTGGTCACAAGACCTATTCATATGCCTTTAGGCAAATGCAGTGACTTCCCTTCAGCTGCAAGGTTGTTCTGACATTGGCCACAACACCCTTTTAATGGCTGTCATGTGAACAAGTGTCAGCTGACTGACTGGTCTTACTATGCAACCTTGCAAAATTCTACCCAGAGCAGCTGAAAGATGATTACCCAACAGCCTATCGCCAAAGAAGGGCTTGATATGATGCAGTATAGAAGGTTAAATGGGGCAGGAGAGTGGGGACGCTTCTTGCTTTAGTTATAACAATAAATGAGTAATCATATTTAAATGAAGCAAACCATGATGTGAATGTTCCTACAACAAGCTTTCACACACACTCGTCCTACCCTCACCCCCTTCAATCACTACATAAGCTTTAACACCCTATATTAACACTCCAGGCAATGTGACTCACCTCGTGTCTTACACAGAAAGCACTTCGGAGACTTTTAAAACGTGAAAACGCTATTTCCTTTGCTTGTCCCCTTAATAGCCAGTAACCCCACAGCCCAGCATCTGATAGAAGGTATTAAGGTGTAATAGAGTAAATCAAAACCACCACTGCTGTACTGTATGACCGCAAGCCTCCGTGTAGTCACATGAGAGTTCTAAATTTCATCATTAAATGGAAAACAAGTCACCATTACATTATCACAACCATTCTTCGGAGAAATTGGAGCAGCTGACAGAGTAAGAGAATAGTACATTTAGACATCTGGAGCCTGAAAGTCTGTTCTCTCTCTTAATCCAATCTCCTTGTTTTCTCAATCATCTCTTTCCTGCAACAGGAGCTTACGCCACTACTCATTATCATGCTGTGTATCCGGTTCTTATACATTGTACTTTATCAACAATCCTATTTGCATCTCTATTCAACTCTATTTCCTTCCCCAATTCATCCATGAAACACAGAAAGCAAATTGGATTTTCCAAAGCTTACACCTTGAGGACAATGCTGTAGTCACTGACTGGACTCCCACACTCCACCTGTAGTCCAGAGTGTCTGACTGGAACCGTTACAGCCACCACGGATGCTTTTCCAGTGCGGATGCTGAAAGGGATGGCCAGAGGTATGGAAGTACTAAGAATCTATGTAATATATAAAAGGAACCCTGTGCAGTAGTGGATAAGTGCAGGGCTGCTAAACACACGGTCGGCAGTTCAAAACCACCAGCAGCTCTGCTGCAGAAATATGGGGCTTTCGAATCCTGTAAACAGCTACTATCTCAGAAACTCCCAGGTACCATTCAACCCTGCTCGCTATGAGTCAGCACCAACTTGATGTCAGTAAGTTTGATTTTTTTGGAGTTTGGTGACATGTGAAAGTAAGGGAGGTTTACTGTTTCAACTTTTTTACAGCTATTCTTTGTACTGTTTCCAAGGTGAAGTTTACAAGTCAAGAAATGGCAGGCATACCAAGTAGATCAGAGAATGCAATTATCTGATTGTCAAGATAACCATCCACTCTCTTCCACCCAAGAACCTCAGTACCGTTCTGCGGTGGCCAGATTCTCCTCTCTAGACCCTTCCAACTTACGGCTCCATGACCCCTCAGCCAATGTATTCAAGACTCGGCACTTGGGGATGGGGGTGGCAATTCCCACGCTGATTTAGAAATGGCAATATGAAAATCCAGAAACTTCTAAGTAAGTATTTCATGGACATAAGGTTTAGAATTTCGCAATACCCAAAAAATTTAGTCCCAGTTCCCAGGAGACGTAAACTCTTCAAACAAACAAACCTTGGAATGTAGGTGTCTTGAAAAAAGACTCCCAACTATACCTAACTGACAGGTCAAACCAGTAAGGTGATGAGGTGACTCTGGGACATGGGCTGGCCAGGCCCACCATGTGATGCCACGGTCACCTCGTGATACTGACTGACCTCCGGAGAGAGAAGCTACGGTTTGCATGACGTCATTGGGACTCCTAATACAAGCGCTGGGCCCAGAAGCTCTATGGGCTTCCCAGTTGGTGGCAGTGCAGCATGTGCCTGCCATCTGACTGTGGGACATGGAAGCTGCACATGAGAGCTCTCTCTCCCAGACCCTGCCTTATGAGTTCTTTTCACTTGTACCCTTTTATTGCAATAATAAACTTGGAATCTTAAGTAACCGAGCCCTCTGTGTTCGCTGAGTAATTCCAGCAAATTGCCAGAACCAAAGGAGAAGTGAGCGCCATAGGAGGTCAGAAGTGAAAGGGCTGGGAACCCCTGGTCTCCTGAAAGGCTGGCCTCCCCCCACACTTATAGCCACGAGGTCAGAAGTAAGGGAACCTGGGGACCTCTGACTGGAGCTGGCATCCTGGAGGGGGTCATGTGAAAATCTGTTATCTGTAGCCAGCAGGTCAGAAGCAAGGCGCTTGCAACTTGGCACTGGAAGTCATGGGCCTATGTGACCGTCTGCAGCACTGTGTCCTGGCTCTGGGTGTCTACAGAGTCACAGAAAGATGTGCTGCGTGGACACGTAGAGTGAAACGACAGAGAAAAGTGAAAAGTGGGTGTTTGGATCTGACGCTGGGATTTAAGACTTCTCTATGCAAATCAATGCCTTCCTGAATTCGTTCTAGCTTATAGTGAAAAAAAGCAGCAATTTTATATGTCATAAAAAATTAACTGCCATAATTCACAACTGAGAGAAGTAGGTTGTAAGTGTGCGTATGTGGGGGGGGAGGAATCCTAAAGTCTAGTGTTTTGAAAATGAACAAAACACAATTGCTAGCAAGTCATTGGAAGCTCATGGATGCAGGTTAGGCCTTCAGAACAATAGTTCCGTTTGTGCCCATGGAAGCAGCCACTGTGTCAGTTCATCTCGTTGAGGGCCTTCCTCTTGCTGCTGACCCTCTGCGTGACAAAATATGATATTCTTTTCCAAGAGAGCCCTCCTTCCAAATCATGTCCAAAGTGTGTGAGGCCAAGTCTCGCCATTGTCTTTCTAAGGGGCATTCTGGCTGCACCTCCTTCCTAGACCAACTTCTTTGTTCCTCTGGCAGTCAATGATACTTTCATTATTTTTTACAACATCATAATTCAGAAAGATTTTTTAAAATGTCAAGATGTCATCAGCCAGTGTAAGACATGAAAAAAATAATAATTTATAAATTATGAAGGGTTCATGAGGGAGGAAGGGGAGGGGATGGGAGGGAGGAGGGGAAATGAGAAACTGCTACCAAGGGCTCAAGTAAAAAAAAATGTTTTGAAAATATGATGGCAGCAAATGTGCAAATGTGCTTGACACAATGGATGGATGTATGGATTGTGATAAGAGCTGTACGAGCTCCCAATAAAATGATTTTTTTTAAGTCATACAGTGAATTCTGACTCATGTAGACCCTATAAGACAAAGTAGAATTTCCTCTCTGCGTTTCCGCGTCTGTATATCTATGTGGGAGTAGAAGGTGTCATCTTGCGCCCATAAGTTGGCTGGTGGTTTTGCATTGTCGATCTTTCCAGGTGCAGCCCAACATGTAGCCAGCTATGCCACCAGGACTCCCTAAAAGAGAGAGCACCTGGAATCCGGTTCCCAAGTTAAAGATTATTCTATAGCACCCTCAAAAAACCTCATATTCTCATGGAAGGAATCTTCCCATAAAGAATCTTTTTTTCCTGGCGATTTAATATGAAAAGAGAGAATAAGTGTGAGGTGAGTCGAGGTGAGGTGAAGCCAGGTGTATGATCTACAGCACCATGCTACCCATCTCTTGTGTGAGCAGTTCCCTCTGCTCTTCACTGCCTTCTCCAAACCCAAGAACAAGCTAGTCTGAAAGCATGGTCCCAAAAGGGGGACGCAAAAATGCTACGGGATGCTAGTAATTTGTTTCTGTTTCTGGGTACTGGTACTGTGATCATGCAGCAAACAAAAGACATACAGGTTTTTTTTTCTTCGTATAATTGAATACAAAGTTTTAAAAAAAATTAAAGGCCCTCCCCCAAGGTTGGAGCAAGCAGACTTAGGTACCGAGGCAGTGAAGTGGTATGCTTTAAGGGAAAGAGCTGTGGAGACAGAGTCAAGACTAGAACCAAGTTTGCCGGTACTTGACGGTTGTCAGAAGTGTGTGCAAATAGCTCCTAAATTCATAAGCCTCTCCTTACAATACCAGTACAGTGTGTCATTGGAAAATAGCTGCACTAATGCCATCTGATGAGCTTAATGCTCAGGAAATGTGGCAAGTTATGTGCAACCTTAGTCATACAAGGTGGAACATAACTAGATTTACTGAGTGCTTCTTCTATGTGCTAGACATTGGCCTGTTTGTTGTGTTTCATTTAACTCCATGAAGTCGGTTGAACGACTATGTCCATTTCACAAATGAGGAGAGTGAAGCACAGAAAAGGCACAGGTACTTGCCCCAGGTTTGCAGCGCATCAGGGCCAGGGCCCAGCATTCCTGATCACGAGACCCCATGTCAATCAGCCGCACACTATTCTGCCCAGAGGTGCACATCTGCATTGGACTACCCATGGCCAAGGGGTGGGTGGATGGGATCACTAAAGAATAAACCTGTCAGCTGCTTCCCCCTACCTCTTGACCCTGACACCACTTCCATGGCTTAGATGCTCACTAATCCAGCCCCCAGCTTCTGTAAGGACAAGGCTCCTCATGTGCACTGCAGGTGACCAAGTCTCTAGGACGCCTCGCCCTGAACTCTGCCCTCTGGTAAACAATCCCTGTCCGGGAGCTGAGCGCACCAGCACTCCCGCAGGATGCCTGTTCTGCCCTCACTCTTGACCTGCCCTGTCCAGCACTGGAGGCAACTGGGGGCGGAAGGGCAGACTCCTGAGCACTCCTAGGCACTGAGCTTTTCCTGATCCCAACAAAGTTTTTAAATATTTAATAAAACCAACAGGCATTATTGTTTTGACTTAAAATGAATAATCCCTGAGAGAGAATCATCTTTCAGATTTAGATAACCTTTACACGAAAATGCACGAGTATCCCTAATTACTAATTACAATCTAGACTATTTTCCATATCTCATATCTCCATACTCTGAGGAGCAGAGCATTACCCATTCGGCACCTGGCAGAGATAAGGCATTCAGTAACTGAACGAATGAGGAACATGCCTTCATGAAATCTGTGAAACATTGGAAAATGCTCATGTTATACTGCTAAATAGAAGCAACGGGATACAAAAGTAGATAACAAGTATGCTTTTTTAAAAACACAAAGGTAGGAAAAAGAACTAGAAAAATACATAAGCCTCTCCTTACAATACCAGTACAGTGTGTCATTGGAAAATAGCTGCACTAATGTCTTTGAATAGTGAGGTACAGGGAGCTTTTCTTTATTCTTTTCTATTTTCCAATAATAGGTACGAATTATTTACAAACAATGGGTAGAACTACTAGATGTTTCTAAATTCCTGCTGTCAAACCAGTAATGATCATTTGATTGCTTTACTCTCTAACAATCCTGCAGGCTTTATTGCACAGGCATTGTCAGAGTCAAAACAATCTCAGACAGTGGTGGAAAAGAACAGTGGCCCCTACGCCACTAGAGTTCTACACACATTATTTTTCCTTCAACAGAATTGCTATCATTGATATTTATTTATATAAGCCTGCAAAAGTATATCGCTGCAGCAACAGACGCTTCTAAAATAGCTAAACCCAAAGCTCTAGTCTAGTTAGAGGTTTAGTTTATTGCCTAGCAGTATTAAAACAACAAAAAGAAAAACAATGAGGAATTTTGAAACTACACACATTACTTTTTTTTTCAAGTGCACTTCAAAGGTTATCTGATCAAGTACCAGTATGCTGACAACATAGTGAAAAGGGAAGGAAAAATAAGAATCCAGGAGATTCTGAACCAAGTAGTATAAAAAACAGTAGCCCCAAGGAAAGGGGTAATATAACTACGCTACTCTATTCTATAGGGTCACTATGAATCAAAATTGAATCGAGAGTAGTGGGTTTGGTTTAGATAAATGACTATTTCATATGTAAAGTTTAATATGAACAAAAGGCTGCCAAGGCAAGCCAATGAAGTATAACTTGTACCACTCTATAGTACACTCCCCACCCACAAGAAGGAACATTATCTTTGTGCCTCTGTAAAATGATTCCCTCCTTCTAGAACTTGTAAGATACCTGATGTTTTAGACTAAAACCCTCAAAAAAAATTTTAATCCAATACCAGACCTCAATCAACAACCCAATATCCCTTATAAATGGTTTTTATGGCTCATTTCCACATTTCACTGAAATTAATCACAGACACAAAATGTCCAAATGTGAGAAACACAGTGACAAATTATTACAAAATCTAGTTTTTAAAGTTTAACTCTGACCTTAGCAAAGGTATCAGTAGACCAGACCTGTTTGTTAAGCTGGAAGAGAAACCAGATTTTGGGCTGCAGCCACCATCTCTGAATCATCTACAGGTCTCCAGTTCTCTGCAGAGCATGTGATTGGACACACAGTTACAAATGAAGTAGTGGAGCGGGGCCAGGGTTCAGTCTTCCAACACCCCATCAAAAATGTGCAATTACCAAAAACATGTTAGAAATAACACCCAACGAAAAACATTTTGCTAGACCCCTTCCATGTGGATGTACAAAGAACCTAGCAAACCTTTCTGTCAGAGCTTGGAAACAGATGCCGCCTGGATTACTCAGTGTGTGACTGATGTAAGAGCAGTACAAGCAGAGTCAAGCCCTATGACTCTTGTCAGGAAGGGAAGCAGCAGCTCACACCCCCAAAGTCAAAACTGAAACTTTGCCCAATTCGGCTCAGCCTGAAGATCCTTCCTCTGTGATAAGCCTTCTAAAATGGGGCTGTGCCTTCTCAGAAACTATACACGCCTTCGTTCCAACTAGACCAAGCTCCTCCCCACTTCACAAGTAGTCTTCTAACTCCCAAGTACACAGATGCTCCTTCCTTTCCTTAAAAAAAAACAAACAAACAAAAAAACAGATGCCAGGCTATACCAGTACGACTCCAGCAAACCATGTAAACATTTAATGAGCCTCACTGGGGGCCAGTGAACAGTATGTTGGTCATTTTCTATCTCTTTTGGTCTTGTCTATGCTCCTCATTTCTTGCTTTTAAGAAACAGAGGAAGCAGGGTAGTATCTAAGTCTTCTTATTGTGTGTTTTCATGAAAAGTCTTCTCATTCCCCCAAGTAAATCTGTGTTTTCGAAAACATTCTAACACTTACAACGTGGGGGTGCCACTACCCATCTCACAGAGAAATTAAAGTACTCTTAACTGAGTTATCACACAAACAGTAACTATTATCGCCATGGCTACTATAGCTCTTGGGGTAATTCTGAATGACTAGGAATGCTTTACTAATCTGCGCTGTCACTGGTGGCCGAGGGTACTGTTAGCGGTTTAAACCCACCAACAGCTCCTCCGGAGAAAGTCCAGGCTTTCTGTTCCTGGACAGATTGATGCCTCAGAAACCCTACACAGGGTCTGAGTGGATTGGAAGCAACTTGGTAGCATGGGTGGGTAGGGAGTGGAAGGTGGGTTCTGTACTGACACTAATTTAATTAGAAGACACTCAAAATGTCACTGTGGTCCACTAGTCTGAGAAAGGGCATGTGGAGATCAGGTTACTACTGGAGTCTTAGCTCAGCTTCATCTTACGGTAGGTCCAGTTGATCCTCAATCCACCTATAATGGCTTATAGTTAAGCTATGTACAGTCTCTTAAGAATCCCTGACAAGAGTAAAGGCTATTTGGGGAGGGGGAGAGGGAGGGAGAGCCAAGTGGATTCCCTTAGAACTGCCTCATATCTAGGAAAAGAGTAAACAAAAAGCAATACTCGGTTCCTGGAGGGATCGCAGATACTACTGTCACTGACAAGGACTTGAAGAACTTGACCCTCTCATTACATCCCTACAAAACTCATCTAATTTGGCTTATGCAAACAAAAATAGGATCTTGGGGAGTGATGCACTTAAGTAGGTAGTGACTCCAACTGCAGCTGCTATTCCAGATGTGGTTCCATTATTAGAGCAAATTAATGCAATTCCTGATATGTAGAATATAGCTATTATTGGATCCTTTTCCTCAATTCTGTTGTCAATGGGACACTGGAAGCTGTGTGCCTCCAGCTGGCAAACACACCTCTTCTGTCCCACACCTTGGCTTATTATCAGCTCTCCAGCACTGTGGCATAATGTAGTCTCAGGGGCCTTGATCACCCATCTGGCCCACGAGATGTGTGGTGGAGCAAATGGCTCTTCTATCCAGTCTTTGTAATGCCCACTAAATAGGGAAAGCATTGCAAGTAAGGTGTGGACGAATTTAACTTTCCCATTCTCTGTAATATGAGAGAAAGATCTCAGAAGCAGGAACAGAAAACCCTTCGGCCATTATGAAAGAAGAACCACTGCAGAGCAGGCGTGAGATTCTGGTGGTGGCTGAAAAAGCATGGCACTGAGACCGGGAGACTTACCGGAAACTTTGAGGCAGAGTAGGGGGCAGGCTTGTGGCACACAGAGTAAAGTAGAGGTCAAGGAACCACATGGGTGGGAGGCCAAGGACCAGTGAGAGACGCGCCACCTAATACGACTGAGAAGTGGTGCTATGGACAAAAGAACTGTATCCTAACATTAATAAATACCACAGTCATGAGGACTGTTTGTGAGTTCTGTGTGGCTACTGAAATGAATTATCAAACCAAACAGAGAAGTAGAATGCCATGAGAAAGATGGTGGGTGTCAGTATAAAGAAGAATAAAGGATTGAGCTATGTCTGACCTCAGTCTCATAAGAATCATCCTAGGGAAGATGTGGAGTTGGAGTGGAGGAGTCCTTTGTATAGCCAGAAGAAATCAGGCATGACCCTTGTCATATTGAGATAATTCTTCTGGAATAAAGGGTTAAGTTATTACACCTGGCCCCTCCTGTACCAAAAAAAGGAGGGCCAACAGCGGGTGGTTCTCCTTGGATGAAGGAAGTAACATAGCCCTCTTATGGGAGTGCTGTACTCCATTTCCTCAAGACATCAGTGTTGTCTTACCTTGATAACATCGTGCCGACTGGACTGCAGTAAGAAAGAAGCATCAGTAACTCTGGCTCACTCGTCAGACACCTGCATGCTAATTAAATCAAACACATGATGGGGCCTAGTAAGGAACACGTGTCAATGACTCAAAACTCACTGGGAAGATACTTGCATGCAAGCCAAACCTGCTGCCTCTGAGTCCATTGCAAATCATAGCTAGCAGCCTGCAGGACACATTGGGACTGCTCCACGGGGTTTCCAAGGCTGTAAGTCTTTCCAGAAGCAGACTGTCTCTCTCACCTTTCTCCCAAAGAGCAGCGGGCGAGTTCAAATGGTCGATCGCTCAGGTAGTAGCCCAATGCTTAATACACTGCACCACCAGAGCTCCGGTTTTCATGGTGGTGGTGGAAGTGGTGACAGTGGCAATTGCTGTTAAGTCGATTACAACCCATAGCGACTCTACTTACAAAAGAAGGAGACCCTGCATGCTAGAGGGTGGGAAATCAGGTGTCTTCTGTGTTAGTGAAATTTCTAGGGGTCTAGTGGTATACAGCATATTGAGATATTCCTACTAAAGCGAAGGATATGTTTTTGCATCTGGCCCTTCCTACAACTAAAAAGGTGGCACAACCTCTGATGGGTCTCTTTGGGCATACTGCTCTAGCCTTTCTATCAAGCAACTTAAAGGACGTTAACTATGAGTGGAGCCAAGAACGAGAGAAGGCTCTACAACAGGGTCAGGTTGCTGTGCAAGGTGTCCTGCCACTGGGGCCCTATGATGCAGCTGGTCCAAGGGACTTGATGTAGCAGTGGCACATAAAGGTGGTGTGGAGTCTTTGACAGACCCCCTATTGGGGAATCATAGTGAAGACGCAGGATTTTAAAGCCAAGCTCTGTCATCCTCTGCAGATAACTGCTCTCCTTTAGAGAAACTGCTTGTCTTATTACTGGGTCTTAACCATGGGCCACCAAGTCACTATTCGGCCAGATTAGCTGTCCATCAAGAACCGAGTGTGGGCCAACCCAGAGGCATAAAGTTGGATATGTACAGCGGCACTCCACCATTAAATGGAAGCGAGCGCACCTGAAGGCATACGTTGCATGAGGCAGTGAACCATGCTCTCCACATGCCTTTGCTCCCCACTCCTATCACATTACCTTCCCTTAGCCTCATAAAATCTGCACCTAGAACCTCATGCTGAGTTTTCTAGGATCAGTAGGCGGCGGGAGAGAAAATGCATGTCTGGTTCACAGATGATCCTGCATGAACTCAAAGGTGTACAGCACCACCACTGCATGCCCTTTAGGAGGGGGGCCTCCCTGAAGAAGACACCCTGCAAAGGAAAATTCTCCCTCTAAGTGGGCAGACCTTCAGATAGCGCATCTGGTTGTTAATTTGTTCAAAGGAGAAATGGCCAGATACGCAATTAAATTCTGATTCATGGGCTGTGGCCAAGAGTCTGGGTTTGATGGTCAGAATCTTGGAATGAACATGACTTGAAATTGCTATCAGGGAAGTATGGTAAAGCAGTACACAGGCAGAACTCTCCAAATGAGCCAAAGAAGTGAAGATTCACTAAAAGATGACCCCAGCAGAGGAAGATTTTAACTATCAAGTTGATAGAATGACAAGTTCTTTGGAAACCAAACCACTCCTTTTCCAAGCCACTCCCATCACTGACGAGTAGATTTATGAAACCAAAGGGGAAACTATGGATGGTGGTTACGCATGGGCTCAACAACATGAACTTCTACTCACAAAGCCTAAACTGACTACAGCTATTCCTGAGTGCTCAACTTGCCAGCAGCAGAGACCAACACTGAGTCCCCAGCATAGCCCCATTCCTCAAGGTGACCAGCCAGCAACCTGGTGGCAGGTTAATTATACTGTACTACTTCCACCGTGGAAAGAACAGCATTCTGTTTCACTTAGATACTCTGAATACGACTTTATCTCCCCTATAAGCAAAGTCTCTGCCAAAACTACCGTCCATGGGCTCAACGAATGCTTTCCCTATCACCATGCTTTCCTGCACACCGTCTCCTTGTATCAAGGAACAAATGCCACATGGCAACGGGCGCATGCTCAGGGAACTCTCTGGTCTTACTACGTTCCCCATCACCCTGATACTTGACAGAACAATGAAGAGGTACCAGCTAGGTGGGAATACTTCGCAGAGTTGAGGCGGTGTTCTTCAGGAGACTGTATACGCTCTAAATCAGCATCTAATATATGGTGCTGTTTCTCCTACAGCCAGGGTTCCTACATCCAGTTCCAAGAACCAAGGGGTGGAGAGGAGAGTGGTACAACCGACTCCTAGTAGCCTACTCACAAACCTTTTGCTTCCTGTCCCTCTGATCCTACGTTCTTCAGGGTTAGAGATCTTTGTTGCAAAGGGAGGAATGCCTCTCACCTAGAGCCACAACATGGATTCCATTGAACTGGAAGTTAAGAATGCCACCCAGCCACTTTGGGCTGCTCATACCACAGGATCAAAAGGCAAAGAAGGGCGTTAACCCTGTTGAACGATGTGACTGGTCCTGACTACCAAAGGGAAATCCAGTTGATGTTGCATAATGAAAGTAAAAAATGAAAAGCTTTCCATATATTAAGTTTGTCGTTAGCAAATTAAGAAAGTGAGAACTGCTCTAAAGTGCTTTAAGAGTTCTAATAGCTAAGGACCATGAAAAAGCTTGGGAACGGGGGAAAACATTTTGGGGGTGGGGGTGGGGTGGGAAAAGAAAGTTGGGAAATGAGAAGCTTGGGAAAGGATATTCAACTCAGAGTCAGCAGACTCATTTCTGAGTCAGTTTCTCATGAGAAAGCTGAGCAGTGAAACTCAGGTGATGCCAATAACCAGATGAGCAGTCACCACCAGCAGTGTCCCTGCCTGAGACATACTAAGGGACAGAACCCTGGGCCAGAAGGTCAAAGCTCCACTTCTTTCTGGCCCAGTCATTCCCTAACCACATGGCTCTGGGGGAAGGCACTGACCTTCAATTTCCGTGGCTGTATCAAAACAGATGATGATGATACTTCCTCCACCTACCTCCAAGGGCTATTAAAACTGTTAAAGGTGCGGCCTATCATAGGAATTTCTAAGCTCGTTATTGATGACCGACATTGTATTTCAACAACCGAAAGCCAAGATAAATAAGTCTACCTACAATGGCTTCTGGCAAATAATGATTTTACCTGGGAGAAAAAAATCAGTTACATCCTCTAAAATATAGTAAATTCTCTGGACGCTCAAGGAAGTTCACCTTTCCAAAATGGGCTCTTTGCAAAGTTCTCTGGGATCAGTACACTCCACAACATAGTACTCCAACTGCTAGAAAATTATATTTGTGAAATAATTAGCTATCAAATAAATTTAAGATACTCTCTTCCACTGCTAATTTTGTGATCCTGTGTACTTACTCACATCAACTTCTCAAAAAAAAAAAATGCTCTTCATCAAGCCCGTTAAGTTGAATCCTCTGAGTTCTTTCAGTAGCCAAACTAAAGATTAACTTCCATGAAAACTCCCCAAGAGGACTCTTTTCTCAAGATCTTTCAGTGGGAGAATTCTGTAAAAAATGCTTCTGTAGGATTCTCTAATTGTTTCTTACAGCTAAGAATCTACCTTCCTACTACCATGGTTCCACTTTTCCCTTGGCTATATATCACAGGACAACAGACAGTCTGTCCTGCACACTGACATGCCAACAGGGCTGAGCTACAGGTAAGAAAGAACAGCTGCAAGCCATGCACAATTTCCATAAAAGAACACATGCAGCAACAGTGTTTCGTAAAGGTAAGTCTGAGTCCCTATTTATAAAAATAAGTCATTTTCAAATTTTAATATTTAGTTGTGAACTTAAGGTATTAACCGCTCTTCACACCTCATCACATCTTCATCCCACATACACCAGACTGTGGAAATAGCTGTTGAAAGCTCAGACTCACATTATGGCCTTCTCAAGGACACGGGCCATGTCTTTAATTTCATTTGTGTTTTGCTGTGTGACTAGGCTAAAACCGAGCAGGCAGAAAGATGGCACTTGGTAAATGATTTCTAAAATACAACCTTTACAAACTAAAGCCCTCTCCTGCCCTGTCATATTTATTAAGGCTGCCTTGCAAATAGTAAATCACATAAATTTCAAATAAACATTGGTATTTTCTCAGGGATAATAAAACCGACACATTGTGGTTCATGAGATTCACATGCTCATTTATAAAACAATTACACATTTAAAAATCTGACTGTATTAGATTTTCCCAAGGCACAATCTTAAGGTTAATTCTGACAGCAATTTTTAAAATTAATTAATTTATTTGTTTTACATTTTATTGGGGGCTCGTACAGCTCTTATCACAATCCATACATCCATCCATTGTGTCAAGCACATTTGTACCTATGTTGCCATCATCATTTTCAAAACATTTTCTTTCTACTTGAGCACTTGATATCAGCTCATTTTCCCCTCCCTGCCCCCCTTTCCTCCCTCCTGAACGCTTCATAATTTATAAATTATTAATTTCTATGTCTTACACTGATGGATGTCTCCCTTCACCCACTGTTCTGTCGCCGCCCCCCTGGAATGGGGTTATATGTAAATCAGTTCCCCCTTTCTCCCCCCACATTCCCCTTACCCTCCTGGTATCACAACTCTCATTATTGGTCCTGAGGGGCTGATAGCAATTTTCAAAAGGTTGGTTATTGTTTAATCAGTAAACTGTCATGTATGCTGGCTACATTTTATGTATTAATAGAAGCATCTCTAAGGAAAAAGAATGAACTTTATTGTAGAGGTTTTCTGCATAGAGGGAAGTTAAGGTATTAAAGACAGAACTCCTTTTGTTCACAAGAGCCACATTCAGGTTCAATGGCAATGTCATTACAAATACAACTGCTTCTATTTTCTTTAGAAAGTCAAAAACCAAACCCGATGCCCTCAAGTCCATCCCGACTCGCAGTGACCCCGCAGGGCAGAGCGGAACAGCTCCTGTGAGTTTGCAGGCTCTGCGACTTCCCTGGAGCAGAAAGCCTCACCGTTTGCCCGAGGAGCCGCTGGTGGCCTAACACAGCTGGCTCTGTGGTTAGCGGCTCAATGTGTAACCCACTGCACTGCTCATGTTCAAACTATTCCCTGGGGTAATCCAAAGGGAGCAATGGTGTCCAAGAGAACTCTAACGGGAGCCAGAGGGACAGTTTTTATTTTCTTTCTTGTTTCAAAAAAATCACTTTATTGGGGGGGGCTCTTGTAAATCTTATAACAATCCATCATTCAACTCTATTAAGCACACTTGTACATGTGCTGTCATCAACATTTCCAAAACATTTTCTTTCTACTTGAGAGAAAAAGAAACAAGTGAAATGAATTTTAGTAATTTTTATTCTGTTTAACCCAGTATTATGCTATTATCTTTGCAAGACATCACCAATATAAAAATTAATGAAATATTTTAGTCTTTTTTTTCACTTCATAAACTTTACACTTACAGAACATGTGAATTCTGATTAGACACCTGTGACTAGCAGCTACTGCAGTGGGCAGCACAGTGCCAGAGAGTGCTTTAAAAAAATATCCACCCACCAGCTCCACAGAAGGCCTGGCCAACGTTTCTTCACAGGTTACAGCCAAGGCAACACTAAGGAGCAATGCATACTTCGTGGAGCTGTCATGAGTTGGAATCGACCCAATAGTTAAAGGTTTTTTTGGTATGTGTTATTTACCTCTTCCCAACTTCCAAGAAGTCCTGATGGCACTGTGGATTAAGTATTGTGCTGCTAACCTCAAGGTCGGTGGTTCAAACCCACCAACTACTCCATGGAGAAAGTAAGGCTGTCCAATCCTATAAGCATTTATAATTGCAAAAACACTACAGAACTGTTCTACTCTGTCCTATAGGGTCACTGGGAGTCAGAAATTACACCATAGCAGTAGGCTAGGGTTTGCACCACCTCCAAGCACAACCCAATTAGCAATGAAAAAAAGATGTAAAACCAAATCTGGTAATCTGTGGATGTCTAAAATAATAAAATTGTACTGTCTTGAATTTAAGGTGAAATTTTTCCGTCAAGAGGAAGCTGGCCCCACCCCACTAGCTCCCACACAAACAGAACTGAAAGGAATCAGTACCCCTCTTACCAAGCCAGTCACCAATCTCAAATGCCATAAAATAAGAATGACAAGACAAGGAACTGAAAGTTAAAGAATTATCGGCACCAAGAGACAGTAAAGAGAGCTCCAGATGTACCGCAGCAATCTAACTCTGTAGAATGAAAAAGGCCTCCCTGCAATGAGGGAACACTTTGAAGCAACTCTTGACCACTGTCTGTCCCCCTTCCTCTTCTAAAATCTCGTCAGTAATTAAATCTTACTAATTCTACATGTCCTCTGCCTACGGTACAAGGGGAGGTGAGGGACTTGTGAATGAAAACACTATACTATATTCGGTGCAGTCAAGGATCTTGCTGCTCATTTGATACTTTGCATGGGTCTACCTGTGAGGAGCCCTGCTGGCATAGTGGTTACAAGTTGGGCTGCTAATAGCAAGGTCAGCAGTCCACAATCACCAGTCCACCCCAAAGAGAAAAACAAAATTTTCTCCGCCCTAGAAGAGTTACCAGTCTCGGAAGCCCAGGAGGACAGTGCCACCCTGACCCATAAGGTTGCTATGAGAAAGCATATGACTCAATGGCAGTATATATATATATATATATATATATATATATAGCCTACGTGTATATGTGTGTGTGTGTGTGTGTGTGTGTGTGTGTGTGTGTGTGTAGTGCCTATACTTGCATTTACATTTGGGGTTAGAAGATTTCTAGAGCATGTTCCAAGGCTTTTGAAATGCTTAAAAATTTATACACTGAGGGGTCGGCCCCCAGCTTTCCTCACCCAAGAAGAATTTACTTCAGAGGACAGCACTGAAGCTATAGCTCAGGGAGAGATATGTGTCTGATCAGAGCACACAGGAGCAAATGAAGGGGGAGGAAGAGAGAGTGGAGCACATCCTGGCCCACAAAACCTGGAGGACGATATCCCTGCTCAGAGCAGCCAAAGCACAGAGAGGACCATAGGGTCATCCCCACACTGAGACATGACATCCCTCACTGACCCATAGCCCTACAGAGGACAACACAGTGTGGAGACACAGTGTGGGAACTTTGCCCGATCTGACCTCACCACACAGAGGCAAAACTCTGAGGGCATACAGGTATCAGGTATCAGGGCATCAAAGAAAAAAAAAAATCTTATCATTGTAAATGAGGAGGTTTGCGGAGTAGAGACCCAAAGCCCATCTGTAGGCAACTGAATATCCACTTACTGAAGGGTCGTGGGGAGGAGACAGGCCAGTCAGGGTGCAGTGTAGCAACGATGAAACATACAACGTTCCTCTAGTTCTTGAATGCTTCCTCCTCCCCCCACTATCATGATCCCAATTCTACCTTACAAATCCACCTAGATGAGAGGATGTACATTGGTACATAAAAGAGCTAGAAACACAGGGAATCCAGGACAGATAAACCCCTCAGGACCAACAGTGAGAATAGCAAAACCAAGAGGGGAAGAAGGTGGGCTAGAAAGGGGGAATTGATCACAAAAATCTACATATACCCCCCCTCCCTGGGGGTTGGACAACAGAAATATGGGTGAAGGAAGACGTCACATGGTGTAAGACATGACAAAATAAAAATAATTTGTAAAGTATCAAGGATTCATTGGGGGGGGGTGGCAGAGAGAGAGGGGAAAATGAGGAGCTGATACCAAGGGTTCAAATAGAAAGATAGAAAGAAAATGTTTGCAGAATGATGGTGGTAGCAAAACACAAATGTGCTTGACACAATGAATGGAAGGATGGATGGATGGATTGTGGTAGGAGTTGTACAAGTCCCCAATAAAAAGATTTTTAAAAGGAAAGAAAATATGCACACATTATTTAAATACCATGATTAGCTCTCTTTGGCCTAATAAGGCCCTATGAATGGCCTCTCCAACATTTGCTTTCTCTGCCTTCTTTAAGAGCTTTCATTTCGACTCTGACCCATTCTCCAAAGTGATTTTGCCTAGAATATCTTGTGAGTGAAGCTATCCTACCCCGTTCGAAGCCTTCCCTCTGACCTTATGCAATCCCTGGATACTTCCTTTATCAAAATCATTCCAGTTTCACTTATTTTTCAAGCCCTCTTTTTCAGCCCATTACTTTGAGCCTCAATCCACCCGCCCTACAGTTTAAATGCCCACCTCCAACCCCTGCCAAAGAGGAACAACTCAGAAAAGGAGTGGGAGAATGGTTGCATAACCCGAAGACTGTAATCAATGTCACTAAATTGTATGTGCAGAAACCGCTGAATTCATGTGTGTTCTGCTCCGCACATTCTCAACAACAAAAATAGAATAAATTGTTTGGGGGGTCAGAAGAGCGAGAGAAAAGAACAAAAAGTAGTGACAGCCCCTAGCACTAGCACCCCCCCCAAATCCATTCTAGGATCAAGCCATCATTCATCTCCTCCAGTCTAGGGCTGCTGAGCGCTGCAGAACACTGACCGCCACCACACACAGCACCTGGCATGGTCTGTGGTGTCCGCTTCTAGCAAACGACACACCCCTGCAAGCAGGAAACCGTCTTGTTCTTCCACTGGTCCCAGAAGCCAGTACAATACTTGCCAATGGAAAATTGTTCAAAAGCAATACATTGGTGGTGTGTGTACATTAGGTTTCTAGGTGACGCAAACAATTTCCCAAGCAGTTTTTATATTCTATGTCAATCAGTCATCCCATCTCTGGATTATTCCAGGAAATGATTTCGTGATGGCTGTTTTAGATGGTGTACTATGCAGTGCTTGTTGATCTAAATCAAGGGTGTCAAACTGGCGGCTCACCGGCCACATGCGGCCCCCAAGATAAACTTTTGTGGCCCACGATGCTCTGAAATAAAATGAAAATAGAAAAAATTGTTATGAAGAAAATAGTGCTTAGGGGAGATCAAGGCAATACCATACACACAATACCCTCGTGAACCCTTGAAGTACTGAAGATGAGTATACACATGCCTAGTGCCTTTCCTGGGGGCCTGTAGACGTGTCTAAACACACTGACTCCGTTCCGGCGATGTTTGGAAGAGATATGTCTGCCACGCTCAGTGTCACATAATGTAAACAGACCCCAATAGCAAACAGGTTAAAAAGAGCACTCTGGGTGTGCTGTTAGGAATCATACCTAGCGGCAGCGCTAGCTCACATTTTTAGATGGAAGCCATTACGAATGTGCATCACGTTTGGCAGCTGTCCAACATTTTGTGGTTTTCATTAGTTATTTTGTTATATTTTCCAGTCACAAATAAGAGGTAAGAGAAAACTAGTAGGAGGAAAGCGCTGGCAAGTTTCAGGTAAAAAAGAAAAATTTCAGTTTTAAAAGTACATTAGATAAAATAAACGTTTACTTAAAAGCAATTTTATAGTGTTTTAATTATCCTATCCATATTCTTGAATCATCACTTCAAAATATAAATTTAACAAAATTTGTAAATGCGATGTGACCCACTTGAATCTTGCCTGTTGTACCAAATGGCCTGCGTTTTACTTGACAGGCTCTTTGGAGGGGGAAGGCAGTAGGCTTTTTGAAATTCTGGGAGGCAATGACATCCAAATGAGAATTTCCTGGGTCTCAACAGTGGCTAGTTATAACTGGTAGAATTCCTAGTGTCACAAAGCAGCAGTAGGAAAACTTAAAGGGCTCTCAAGGCACAATACCTCAAGCCTATGTTGGTGGAACCTTAAAAACAAACATGAAGTTAGTGAGAAGGCTGGAAGTAACACTTCCTGACAGTGTTTAGGGAGAAACAACAAATTCCTCTAAGGAAATCTTGGCCTCCTCCTCCATCTGCCCGCCTCTCCACTCTCAGCCTTTCCATTTCATTGAGCTAGAGGTTCAGACAGCAACTGAACAAACTATAGCCATAATAACTTGATTTTTGTTTTTAGAAAGTTAGCTGAAGATTGAATAGAAAAAAGAGGGAAAAATTAAGGCTATGATTTTTATTTCCAAATTGGGAGGATGGCTGATTTGTAAAGAAAAAACTGAAAAATGAAGGAATCTATTCAACACACTTTTATTGAGGTCAGGCCTCCTTGTCCCTACCTTCTGGTAGTCTGCTAGCTCCTGCTATACGTGTTACCACAGAACATTACAGAATAAATGTTCATAAACCGAATTCCTCAAGGGGGGAGACATTTTGTTCTTTCTTGTAGCCTAGCAATTCTTGTACCTGGAGTACCTAAGATGGGTTTAATAAAAGCTGTGGAGTGAAGATTTATTGTGTAAGAATTCTAGAAGTTCATTTGTAGGTTCACTTTCAGAACTCAGAGCACACATCAGAAACATTATCATACACAGTGGACAGAGTTCCTGGTCAGCCTGCAAAAACCAAGTAAGCCTATAGAATAGCCATTGTGCGAATATAAAAGAATCGACCCTCATCACACAGTAACATAACAATTGGAAAAGGCCTTCCAAAATATGGGCCCTGCTATTTCGCATGTGCGCACACGCCACACACACCTCCACCCCCACCCCCCACTCCCAGTCCTGCTTTTTTAGAGGCTCAGAGGTTTAAAGAACAGGGGAAGAAAGCCGAAAGGTTGCTTAAAAACCAAGAAGATGAGGAGCAGTGGTGACAGGAAGGTATAACATAAAGAGGAGCCATCTGAAGTAGCTGAGACATCGTGGATTCATCGGGGGCCACACTTGCTTCGGAGAATTGAGTGACTCATTGAGACAATACTACGTCCTATTGTGTACAAATCTGCTGTTCCAATTTCTTCTGAGCCCACAAGGAAATACAGAAGCTAATGCAAGATGCTACTGAAGATCAGGGAAGGTTTGGTGAACCTGGGCAGAGATGACAGCGCTCTCACATCTAGTATTGGTAGAGGATGGCAAAAACAATCCATGTCCGTGATAAAACTAGATGGGTTTCCAGCTGATGGCAACCCCATGTGCCAGTGCAGGACAGAACTGTTCCACAGAGTTTGTTTGATTGGGGGGGGGGGGGGGGGAGCAATCTAGGTGGCTCTTGTTGTTGCTGTTACATGCCACTGAGTTGGTTGTGACTCACAATCAGCTCATGTAGAACAGAACAAAGCACAGCTCAATCCTGCGCCATCCTCACAGGCCTTACTGTGGCTGAGCCCCTGTGGCAGCCACTGTCAGGCTGTCTCACTGAGGGTCTTCAGTTTTCACTGGGCCTCTATTTTCAATCAACACGTTGTCTTTCCCAGGAATCAGTCTCTCTTGATAACATGTCCAAAATAAATTAGATGAAATATTGCCATCTTTGTTTCGAAAGCACCTTCTTCCAACACAGATCCATTCATTCTTCTGGAGTCCACGGCGTACTCAACCTTAATTCAAATGTATGACATCTCCATATCTATTGTCCAGGTTTGTTACCCATGCGAGGTGACTTGGTCAGGTCCAACTTAGTCTTCACATCTTTGGTTTTCCACACTGTATGGCCAGGTGCAGCAGCAGATTTGCCCAATGCAGTGCATCAGTCCATTTCTTCACTGTTGGCTCCACAGTGTTGCTGGTGACTCCAAAGTCAAATGAAATCCTTGGTAGTTTCCAGCTTTCTCCACTTTACCAAGATGTTGCTCATTGGTCAATCTGTGGAAATTTTTGTTTTATGTTAAATGTAATCCATTCTAAAGGCTGTGGTCTTTGATTTTCATCAGTGCTTCAAGTCCTCTTCACTTACAGCAAGCAATGTTGTGTAATGTGCATGTCGAGGGTTGTTACTGTGTCTTCCTCCAGTCCTGATGCTACATTCTTCTGCACAGAGTGCAGCTTTAGATGTCTTTCTCCAGCATACAGATGGAATAAGTAAGAAGAAGGATACAACCCCAACATGTAACTTTCTTGATCTTAAGTCATGCAGTATCATTTTGTTCTATTTGAATGACTGCTTGGTGGTCTATGTAGTTTCAGCATGAGCATAAAAACAGTGTTCAAGAATTCCCATTCTTTACAGTGTTGTTCATGTTTTGTTATGATCCACAATTGTTGAATGCCTTTGCACAGCTAGTAAAAAACAATTATACCTTTCTGGTATTCTCTGCTTTTAGCAAGAACCATCTGACACAGTCTATCTCCTGGAATACAGTGGACTTTATTGATCGTACATGGCATGGTGGGGCTCCTAAGCCCCTCCTCTTCTTCAAGGGATCTGGGATAGAAACTGTGTCGAAGATGGGGGGCTCTGTCGGGTTGGGGCTAGACTGACCCAGCAGCTGGGGTCCTCTCTTCTCATGCTATATTATTAAGAGTTGTTGGCTCAGGGAGCTCTTTTTACTTGGAGGTCACATAAAGTCTACCATTCTGCTGTCACCAAATTGATTTTCACACTACGAAGTAAGTTTGTCAAAGTAGTCACTGACGGCACTGCTGCTTCCACATCAAGGATAAGCGAGTGAATGCCACTGTTAAAGTTGCAGGGCGCAATCTGCTCTTCAGTGTGACTCACAAGATGCCCTTGGGGCTAGGGGCCTGCCCACACTCAACCTACCTGAGGTTCATGCATTTGGCTGCTTTCTCCAATCATTAAGTGAGATTCATGACTGAGGCATTAGCGGTAAGGACAGGGAGAATGATGTTAGTGAACTTCCCATTCCGCTCAGGGATGATCTTGCCCGCAGCCTGGGTAGCACAAGTAGATGCAGGAACGATGTTCTGGGCAGCTGCTTATCCTTCACACCAATTTCCCAGAGAAGTTATCCACAGTCTTCTAGGTAGCAGTGATAGTATAGACTATGATCAGGAGTCCTTCCATGATGTGAAAATTGTCATGGATGATGGTGGCATGCATGTGGTGGTGTAGAAAACAAGGGAGTTTTCATACTTCTCATAACTTCCGACCACCGAAAATATAGGTGTCTTGGCAGAAGGGGCAGACATAATTACCCTTTTGGCTCTACCCTTCAAGTGCATTCCAACTGTGAGGACCCTGGTGGGTGCTATAGTGTACTCAGAGCCAGCATCACTCCACTTTAGTAGGTGGGATCTCATTCCTGGAAGAGAGACGTGGGCTTCCCATGACTGACAAGCTTCCCATTCTCAATCTCAAGGGTGTCTGCCATTGAACCTGCCATCGGTGGAACTTTAGCATAACCTGAAGACCAGGTAGTTTAGATCAATGACAAGGTCACTGATGACGACAACCTACACTTTGCCAAAGTTAACAGCGGGCCTGGTGACCAGGAGCCTGATAAGAACCAAATCTGTTGACTCTGACCTTCACTCTCGTTGTCAGAAACGACTGGAGCTGCAAAAGAAAATACAACTGTCTGTCCAACAGGAAAAAGCAGAGAGGTTCTCCATAGAATCTGTGTGTCAGCTTTTTCAGGGCAAATCACTATGCCTTTCTTCTGACATGTCTTTGAACAGGTCTGTACTGCCGACCTTTCATTTATTAGGTAGGGCTTAATCATGTGTGCCCCCCAGAGACACATGCATAACTGATAAATGGACCTATTTATCTTCCCAGTAAGAGCCACCGTATTTCACTGGACACCACTTAAAAGTAATCCAAAAGAGGCCAGAACACCAATGGCTGAGTGCTTGCTTCTCTACCCAGCTGAGGGTGCTGTATGAGTCCAGCACAGTGCTTTCCTTTCACTATCCCTCCAATACGCACTCTATGTCCATTGGATGAAAGCTGAGGTCGGAAGTAACTGCCCCCAAATCTGCCTGTAATACTCATACACTTTATATTTTAAAAGACCGTAACAGTGGCATAAAGGGGACGTAGGCCAGTAGAATGGTGCGTAGTCGATGCTCACTACGCTGTATTAGCTTTATTTCTATGAGTGCAGATGAAGGCAGGGCGCACACAGGAAGGCAGGCAAAAGCTTAAGATACGGAACTTGCTTTTCAAATTATTCTGTGAAAGTCCATGTTAATGTTACTCTTTGCTTGTTATGGCTGTCCCTGGAATACCCATTAGATTCAATAAGAACGGATACCAGTCTCAGTCCTCTATGTCTCTCCAAACATTTCACAGATTGGAAGGAAAGAGTCACAGTAGCCTAGCAAGTCCCACCGCTCTCCCCATCAGGTGAGGAATGATTCCCACCCAGCGCACCTTTACCACTGGGGTAACTGCCAGGACGAAGCCAGGGCACCACCACCCTTGGAGGATGGAAAAAGACACTGCCTTTCATTATTTTTAACAAGAAACCAATAAACTTTTCAAACAGAATCATTGTTGGTGCTTGTTTTATTCCTGACTAAAAATGGAGCGCATATGCTGAAAAGGTCAAGCAGGCCCAACTACATCATGATGGCCAGAGCACACCTGGCTGCCAGCTAACACTCAATGCCAGGAAGTCCTGAGTGTGGGTGGAGAGCTGGGGGCAGGGAGCTTTGACAAATATTCCCTTAGAACCAGATGCTGTCGGCATCAGCCAGGACACTCCTTGTATCCGGTCTATACGGGAGCCACTTTACCTGCTCCTTACAGAACACCGCAACTGTTCAAAATGCCTGTCTACATGGCCCGTCCTCGTCTCCCGACAGGGGACTGATCCACACGAGGTCACAAAACGTCACAATTCCGAAAGTACGAAACCTAGGCTGAATTCGGGGATGCTCTTTCCTGTCATTTCCTTCTTCTTTGGTCCCTCAGACTTTTCTTACCAAGAACCGCAGCAAAAGCTCCAAATTAAAAGTAAAAAAAAAAATCTTCACAGAGGAACGGAACACTGAGGTCAAAGACAAGCTAGCAACGTGAGCTAACGGGGCCTTTGTTCATTTATTCTACGTTGTCTTGTGTGCCTGCTTGTGCCAGGCGCTCTTCTAAAGTGAACAATACAGATCTGGCATGATCTTCCCTGTCCCCAGTGAGGGGACAGAATCCAGCAGAGGCAAATAAAGTGCTAAGGGTGATGATGGTAAGTGAGTGTGAGCATGAGCAGTGTGCCCACTCCTCTGAGGACTGAGGAAGGCGCCCAGCTAGCACAGCATGTTGTGGCCCAGGTCTCATCTGCAAGAACAAACCCATGTACATCTCATAGCGCCGCCATCTGACCGCTGCTGTACCTCCCAGAGACCCTGGTGAGAAGGCTGCAGTTTAGAGAGGTTAATTAACATGTGAAGCACTGGACCACTGTGGAGAGAGGGAGGCAGGATCCAAACCTGAAGTCTGGTTCCAGAGCATTCACTCCCTGTTGACCACCACACTAGGAGGGAGCTGGTAAGCTTACAGGGGATGGACACAGTTCCAGACAAAGAAACCTTTCTAATAGGAAAACTCGGAACTGTTTGAGGAACTGAGAAAGCTCACTATGACTGGAGTAAGGCACATGAGGTGAAGAGAAGGGAGAACCGAAGCAGGGTCCCGAAGCCCTGAGGAACCCTGCCAGCCATGTGAAGGCATCTGCGCTTGATCTTCGCAGTTACATGATAGATAGCTGAGCATCTCCGTACCAGGCAGGTACATATGTCTGATGAACGTAACACAAGAGCTTACCAACACACAGAGAAATGTGGGTTTATGAAGATCATAAATCAAGAAAATTTATTTAGCTATAAATGAATTGGCAGTTTGTCATAAGTTAAAGCCAGGGAACTTGCTATATCCACAGGGCCAATATGTGGTTGAGTCATCAGGCAGAAATCAAAAGATCTGTGTTCCAGACCTGGCACTACCTTCCGGCAACTAGCTGTGACCTTGGCCAGTGGGCATCTGTCTCCCCTGCTGTGTAAGACACGTGGCAACGTGAGGAAATAAAATACCATTTCATCAATTATACTTTGTCTCAGAAACCCTGTCCATTAATTAACACATGATAGAACAGTTAACTATAACTTTCTGAAATGAAAACCATGAGAAAAAAATTGTTTATACATCCTGCAAGTCCTAAGGTCATCATCCCAAACCTCCAGCAGCTTTGAACCCACCATCACCATCACCACCATCATAGCTAAACAGATCTCGCTGTCTTTGCCAAAGAAGAGACATGATTCCATTGGAAGGGCTTCTGGCTTATCACCCTCATAGGGGCAGGGAATATTCCTAACCTTCTCAAAAACAGCCAAGTGCAAGATCCTCCAATCCCTGATCCCCCATTCTTCAACTGATGGGAGATGGCAGCTGACACCTGCAATCACAGTCACTTCCATCCCAAGTGTAAAATTCAAAACCACATATGTGGGAGTGTATAAGTAACATATCCTTAACAGGCAATACACTGGAAAATTATCTCTCCCCCTCGTTGTTTCCTATCCCCACGCCCACTAAGAAAGCACCTCATCTAAATCCATGAAAGTAGCAAGTTAAAGGGACAGCATCATGAAGAGAGAATCATGAATCCTATGGAGAAAGCAAGCCCAGTAGGTCTAGTTGACTCTAGTTGATTGGCCTTGGTGGTTACGTACTGGGCAGCAAACGCCAAGGTCAGCAGTTCCGAAGCAAAAGCTTCTCTGCTGGAAGAAAGATGGGGGCTTCCTACTCTCATGAAACGTTAGTCTCGGACACTCACAGGGGCAGTACTTCCTTCTTATGCGGTCACAGTACGTGTTGGCATCAACTCCATGACAGTGAGGATTTTATCAAGCGGAAAGCAAGAAATCCACCACGTAGAATCTATGGGAGGCACCAGCAGTTTGTAATCGGCTGCTGACTTAAAGACTGGAGGTCCAAATCCATGCAACAGTGCCCAGGAAGAAAAGTCTGTTGATCTGCTTGAGTAAAACATGATTACAGGAAAACAAAACGAAACCGAAAAAACGAACACTAAAGAGCAGTTCTACACTGCAACACATGGTTACCATCAACTAGAGTCAGCTCCACTACAATGGAGTGTGTGTGTGTGTGTGTGTGTGTGTGTTTCCTTCTGGCTTTATTTGGTTTTAAATTTTGGCTAATTTGTCACTGCACTTTTAGGAAATGGGGAAAATTTCACACAATAATGAAAGTTGGAGAAGATGCCAATAGAAGCCTCTTCCCAAACTAAGCAATTTTCTTTGAAAATCAATAACCACTGTGGGTTCTCATTACCATCCTGGCCATATTTTTAAACTCATGTATTCAAAACTGAAGTGCACAAATTCAAATGCAAAAAAAACAAGCTTCTGGTAGCCCTTTTTACTAGTAAACTTGGTTGGCTTTTGTTTTTCAAAATTGAGATGTTTCCCTTTCTCAATGACATTAAGTCAATTACAACTCATACTGACCTTGTAGGGCAGAGTAGAACTGTCCCGACCAGTTTCCAAACTATACATCTTTTTTTTCCTGACCTAAATCTATTTATTTTATTTCATTCATTTTTCAATTAAAAGATCGTCTTATTGGGGGCTCTAACAGCTCTTAAAACAATCCATACATCCATCATATCAAGCATATTTGTACATATGTTGCCATCATTAGATTCTAGACACTTACTTTCTATTGAGCCCTTAATATCAGCTCCTCTTTTTTCCTCCCCCCACCTCGTGACCCCTTGAAAAATTATAAATTATTATAATTTTCATATCTTATACAGACCACTGTCTCCCTTCCCCCAGGATTTCTGTTCATGCCCCTGGAGGAAGGGGGTGGGGGTGATTATGTATCGATCATTGTACTCGGTACCCCATTCCTCCCCTCCTCGCTCCACCTTCCCTTTACCCTTCTGGTATAGATATTCCTATTCCTGTTCCTGGATTCCTGAGCTCTCATCTCTTATCTGTTGTACCTGTGCACATGCTCTGGTCTAGCCAGCGTGAAAAGCAGTACTGGAGTCTGACTTCAGGCCTCTGTGCATGCCCTCCCTCAAAGCAAGAACACTTTGTTCTAACACACTAGCATTCTGTGATGCTCACCTTTCCAGCAAATCACTGAAGACAAAATGGGTACATAAGCAAATATGAAGATAGTGGATGGTGTCCAGCTATCAAAAGATATAGTTTCTGGGGTCTTAAAGGCTTGAAATTAAACAAGCGGCCATCCAGCAGAAAGGCAACAAGCCCACATGAAAGAAGCACACCAAACTGTGATCATGAGATGTCAAAGGGATCAGGTAACAGGCATCAAAAGACCCAAAACAAACAAGCATATTAGTATTCAAATGTCAGGTCACCTGTTTCTACAAAAAAAAAAAAAACATATTAGTCCCCCCAGAAGAATTTACTTTAGAGGACAGCACTGAAGCTGCAGCTCGGGGAGCAGGACATATCTGATCAGAGCACACAGGAGCAAATGAAGAGGGAAGAAGAGAGAGTGGAGCACATCCTGGACCACCAGGCCTGGAAGAAGATATCTCCCGCTCACAGGAGCTAATGAGACACGACGTCCCTAGTTGGGGAGCAACACTGACAACACTGGAGACACACTGTCAGGACTGGCCCGGTCTGACCCCACCACACCCAGGCAAAACACTAAGAGGGTAAGGCAGATCACCACGGGGAGCAGAGCGGGGGTGGGGGGGTATTCCCAAGGATAGACTTTTTGAGGACAGAGCATGGCACCCTATCAGACTCAACTGGAGGACACTCCTAGAGGTAAACAAACAGACCTTGAACTATTTACAAGTTTTTCTTTTCTTTTTATCTATTTATTTTTTTTTGTCATTGGTTTTTTTGTTATCGTCGTTGTTGCTTTTTTTTTTTTTTGCTTTGCCTTGTTTTTTTATGCATATTATTATCTCTGCAGGTCTATCTAGATAAGACAGGCCGGATGAACAGTCTGGAGGAGAAAACAACAGGACCGATGGTTCCGGGGGACATGGGAGAGCAGGAGGTAGGGGAAAGGAAGTGGTGTTGACCAACCCAGGGACAAGGGAACAAAAAGCAATCCAAAATTAGTGGCAAGGAGGGTGTGAGAGGCCTGACAGGGATCGATCAAGGGCAATGTAACTGAGAGAAATTACTGAAACCCAAATGAAGGCTGAGCATGATAGTGGGACAAGAGGAAAGTAAAAGGAAATAGAAGAAAGAACTAGGAGGCAAAGGGCACTTATAGAGGTCTAAATACAGGCATGTACATATGTAAATACATTTATATATGATGATGGGGAAATAGATCTATGTGCATATATGTGTAGGTTTAATATTAAGGCAGCAGATGAACACTGGGTCTCCACTCAAGTGCTTTCTCAATGCAAGAACACTTTGTTCTATTAAATTGGCTTTTCATGATGCACACCTGCCCCACATGATCGCTGAAGACAAAACAGGTGCATAAGCAAATGTGGTGAAGAAAGCTGACGGTGCTCGGCTATCAAAAGATATAGCATCTGGGGTCTTAAATGCTTGAAAGTAAATAAGCAGCTATCTAGCTTAGAAACAACAAAGCCTACATGGAAGAAGCACACCAGCCTGTGTGACCACGAGGTGTCAAAGGGATCGGGAATCAGGTATCAAAGAACAAAAAATCGTATCGTTGTAAATGAGGGGGAATGCAGATTGGAGGCCCCAAGCCCATCTGTAGGCTACTGAACATCCACTTATAGAAGGGTCGCAGGGAGGGGACGAGCCAGTCAGGGCACAGTGTAATAACGATGAAACATACAACCTTCCTCTAGTTCTTAAATGTTTCCTTGCCCACACTATTCTACCTTACAAATTCCAATTCTACCTTACAAATCCGGCTAGACCAGAGCACGTCAACTGGTATAGATAGGAACTGGAAACACAGGAAATCCAGGACAGATGATCCCTTCAGGACCAGTGATGGGAGTAGCAATACCAGAGGGTAGAGGGAAAGTGGGGTAGAAAAGGGGAACTGAATATAAGGATCTACACATAACCTCCTCCCTTGGGGACAGACAACAGGGAAGTGAGTGAAGGGAGATATCAGACAGCGTAAGATAAGACAAAATAATAATTTATAAATTATCAAGGGTTCATGAGGTAGAGGAGGAGTGCAAAAGTGGGGAGGGAGGGGAAAAATGAGGAGCTGATACCAAGGGCTTAAGTAGAAAGCATACGTTTTAAGAATGATGAAGACAACAAATGTACAAATGTGCCTGGCATATAATGGATATATGTATGGATTGTGATAAGAGTTGTATGAACCTCCAATAATAACATGGTTAAAAAAACCAAACGTATTATTGAGAACAAGGAGGGCCGGAGAAGAGACCCAAAACCCATCTGTAGACAATAGAACATCCCCTCAGAAAAAGTTCACAAGGAAGGGATGAGTCAATCAGGCCGCAGTAAAGCACTGATGAAACACACAATATTCCTGTTTCCTTGAGGCTTCCTCACCTCCCACTATCATGACCCCCATACGGTCTTTCACTGTGAGCTAGACCAGACTATACATCTTTATTTGACGGGAAAGCCTCATCCTTCTCCAGTGAAGGAGCTGGTGGTTTCAAACTGGAGACCTTGCGTTTGGCTAACCCACTAGAGCCCTGTACTCCTTTATTCGTGTGTCATTAATATTTTTACTTTATAGACTGTGTTAGCATATTAGTATGCAAGTATTTGGTCACCTGTTTCTACCAGAATAAAACAACAAAAAGTCCTTAAACCAAAAATATCTAGGGCTTCATCTTAAAACCAAACAATGAACCAAAAAGCCAACCCACTGCTATCAATGCTGACTCATAGCAACCCTAAAGGACAGGGTAGAACTGCCCCTGTGAATTTCCAAGACTGTAGCTCCTGATGGAGCAGAAAGCCCAGTCTTTCTCCAGCAGAGTGGCTGGGTTCTGAACTGCAGATCTTGTGGATTAAAGTCCAGTATGTAACCAAGGCTCACTAACCGAGCAATAGTTTAGCTTAATTAGTACCAAAATATGCCTGCTTTGAGCATTGTGCTTCTTTTTAGTTATAAGGGGTCTAATTGAAACAGCAACTTGAAAGATTATAGATAGGAACCTTAGTGAGCAGTGGTTTATGTTAATGAGGGAGCAGCAATTTCTAAAAAGGAAATGAGAACAATTACACACTTTGAAGATTATATGCAATATCACCAGCCAGTACATACAGAAACTGTTAAACTGGTGTAGGAAGGGATTCAAAAGGTTCATGGGAACATTCTATTATCTTCTCATTCCATTTTTCCATGACCTTTTTAAAAAAGGTTTATTGTTCATAATCCACACATCATACAATTCAATAGTTCAATCATATCAAGAATCCATGGTCTTTTAAGCCCCCCTTATATATTTTGCTGTACAAAATATATAGTACCAGAAAATAAATAAATCAAAATTTTGAGGGGAAAATATGAAGCCAGTTGAACACGGCATGACTTAAAATGAAAACAGCTACAAACATCTAATAATAATTGGAATGTGGAATGTACTCAGTATGAATCTGGAAACAAATGTATTATCACAAATGAGATGGAATCTTAGCAGTAGTGAGCTGGAATACACTGGAATCAGCCATGTGAAATCAGACAATCATAGTCTACGAAGTCAGGAATTGTCGATTCAATAGGAATGGTGTAGCAGTCACTATCAGAAAGATTATTTCCTGAAGTACTATGCTGTTAATGATAGAATATCCATACACCTACCTACTAGAAAGACAATCTAATACGAAAATTATTCAAATTTACTCACCAACCACAAGTGCCAAAGATGATTTTTACCAATTTCTTAAGTCTGAAATTGATCAAACATGGATAAATTCTGGTGATTGGAATGCAGAAGTTGGAAAGAAAGGGTAAGCAGTTAGAAAATACAGTCCTGGAAATAGGAATGACGACAGAGATCACATAGTAGGGTTTTGTAGAACCAATAACTTATTCATTGCAAATATCTTTTCTCAATAACAAAAATGCAACTATCTAAATGGACATCACCAGATGGAACGAGTAGTAATCAAATCCACTACATTCTGGGGAAGAGATGATGAAGAAGAGGGAAGCTCTGTCATCAGTCACTGAATGAAGTTCTAACATCAGTCAGAACAAGGTCAGGGACCAACTGTTCAACAGACCAACAGTTGTTCATCTCCCAGTTCAAGCTGAAGGTGAAAAAACAAACAAACTGAACACACACACGTTCACAAGGGCCAAAGTACTGCCTTGAATCTCTCCCACCAGAAGTTAGAGACAATTTCAAGAAGAGACTCAATAACAATAAACAACATTAAATCAACGCCAGAGGAGCTGTGGTATGCCAACAAGAACATCATACAAGGAGAGGGCAAAAGTCATTAAAAAGACAGAGGCGGGGTATAAAAAGTAATTGTCAGTGGCCATCTAGCTCAGAAGCAACAAAAGTCCACAAGAAGAAACACACCAGCCTGCATGATCACGAGGTGCTGAAGCGATCAGGTATCAGACATCAAAGAACAAAAAAATCATATAATTTGAATGAGGGGGAGTGTGGAGTGGGGACCCAAAGCCCATCTGTAGGCAAATGGACATCCCCTTATGGAAGGGTCACGGGGAGGAGATGAACCAGTCAGGGTGCAGTGTAGCAACCATGAAACATACAACTTTCCTCTAGTTTTTAAATGCTTCCTCCCCACCCAACTATGATGATCCCAATTCCACCTTACAAATCTGGCTAGACCAGAGGATATACACTGGTACAGATAGGAACTGGAAACACGGGGAATCCAGGGCGGATGATCCCTTCAGGATCAGTGGTCAGAGTGGCAATACCGGGAGAGTGGGATAGAAAGGGGGAACCAGTTACAAGGATCTCCATATAACCTCCTCCCTGGGGGACGGACAACAGACAAGTGGGTGAAGGGAGACGTCACACTGGGCAACATATGACAAAATAATAATTTATAAATTATCAAGAGTTCGTGAGGGAGGGGGGAGCAGGGAGGGAGGGGGAAAATGAGGAGCTGATGCTAAGGGCTTAAGTGGAGAGCAAATGTTTTGAGAATGATGAAGGCAAGGAATGTACAAATGTACTTTACACAATTGATGTATGGATTGTGATAAGAGTTGTATGAGCCCCCAATAAAATGATTAAAAAAGTAATTGTCTAGAATAGAATGATGACAGCATATGTACAAATATACCTGACACGATTTATGGATTATAATAAGAGTTGTAAGAGCCCCTAATAAAATGATCTTTTAATTTAAAAAAAAAGACAGAGGGGAAAAAAGACAAAACTGGGTGTCAGAAGAGACTCAAAAACTTGTGTTTGAATGTAAAGTAGCTAAAGCAAAAGGAAGAAAAGATGAAGTAACAAAGCTGAAGGGGAGATTTCAAAGGAAGACTTGCGAAAGCTACGTAAAATATACCCAATCTTCACTTACTGACATGATTACAAAGACCAGGTTGTTAATCAAAATCAGTATTGAGAGAGTCAGGGCTACACCACATCTTTGGCACTGGTGGTCTCCATCACTGGTCACTCGGTTCATTTGGTGCCCCAAGTGCACCTCAGGTGGTCCTCTTTCCATATGACATCAGAGTCTGCAAGAATATAGTGGTATTGGCAATCGGGTATGGCTCTCCACCCACAAGGGGCAGTAATGCCGTTGGTCCGTCATACTGTCTCCTATCCTGCCACCTACCCTGGGTCAGGATGCCACTCATTCTCAGTCAGCCCTGGTTCTGCTGCCCTGCACTACTCCCTTCCCTGGCCCCCACCTGCCTGATATCTTCCCTGGCCCCCACCTGCCTGGCCTCCAGCTCTCTCCTGCCTTTCCCGTGCCCACTCATGACTGCATCCTCCTGCTGTCACCCCACACACGCAGTGGCCAAACAAAGATGCTGGACAAAAAAGGTCAATGGTCATTCAGCTCCATGTTTCCCCTATTCTGATAAAGCAGAGCACAGAGCCTCTAGACTTGGGGGTGACACACCAGAAGCCCAATCCTCAAGGACACGGCTCTGAATCAGCAGGGTAGAGGGGGCACAACCAGCTGCTAGCTGCTTGCGGCTGGCTATTACTTTGGTCACCAGAAAAGGGGTGGAGTAGGATCGCTTACGTGGTCTGTACGTCTCCAAAGCCTCAAGGGAGCCTACTGAGACTCTCGGGGTGGCCATGGCTTCCTGTGAGGTCCAAACCATCAGAAGTGCTACTTGTCAAATTTTCCCTCAACGTTATAAATGTAAAATATTGGAGAATGAGGTCAACTCACTGCCTTCGAGTTGATTCCAACTTATATGAAAACCCAATAGGATCCACTGTCCCAGTGAAGACTAATTCTTTATGAGAATAGAAAGCTGCATCATTCTCCCATGGAGTAGCTGGTAGTTTTGAACTTCTGACCTTGTGGTTAGCAGCCCAACACATAACCCAAGGGAAGGCTTGGAGGTAGAAAACCAAAAGGGATGAAAGAGATGAGGAAAAAATTCAAGCCTCAAATTGTAATACTGAAGGATTCCATGAGCAAAATGTTAAACAACATAGGAAGCACTAACACGATGAAAGGAACCTACAGAATCATGGTACCAAAACTATTAGTAGTAGATGTTCAACCATTTCAGAAAGTAGAGTAAGATCAAGAACAGATGATAATGAAAACGTGAAGTCACAGGTATAACAATAGACGTGTTCTATGCCAAGAAATTTGGTAGACAGCTATCTTGCCAAATGACTGGAAGACATCTTCATTGGTACCCATTCAAAAGAAATGTGATTGAATGGAATGTAGATCACCAAGCATTATCACGTGCAAAAATCATGCTATGGCAAGAATTAACCACCAGGAAATTGCCTACTATGTTCTAGTGTTTAGCCACACTAATTCTGACAGGCGATTGGCCATCTTAACATAATTCTACAAAGAAACAGCTACTTTACATGCTAACGGGCAACTTTAAGCAAGGCGGCATACTTCCCTTGGCACACTAGCTATACTAGCGCCCCATGCAATAATTTACTCAAGAGAAAGCTCTTTCTTCCTCTACAGCCTTTCCTGTCTGAGATGAATGTCCCTCTCCCATGATCCTGCACTTGCTCTAAAAATCAGGAGTAACTGAATTAGCCTGGTTCTTCAAACACAAACTCCTCTTCTTGGAGTAGGTCTGGAATTTTAGAATAAAGCCACAGATGGTTCTTCACAGGTGTTTGTGAAATATATTGATGAGATAAGCACATCAACATTTTCTGTATTTTTATTTTGCTTTCGTTTGTTCATATTAGGGTGTATCTCAGAGGTATTATATCATTGACCTCTCTTGAAGTTGCATTATATGCTTTTCTGTTTTTCAGTACATGAAACTCAAGATTGATGAACTTATAGGGACAGCAAGTAGAATAAGGGTTGTTGTGTTTTTGTTTTTGGGGGGGGAGGGAGGTGTAGGGGGGTTGGTGAAAGGGAGACGCTGTCAAGGAGTCCGGGAAAATACAGAATGTTTGGAAACTGACACTGGTAGTAATTGTACAGTACTGCTTGACATGACTGAACTATGGAATGATATGTATCTTAACTCCCAATTAATAATAAATTTTAAAAGAACCTAAAAAGAGCATTAACCAATTGCCAGGAGGGCTATTGTGACTCATGGTAAGCCCAAATGTGTCACAGAACGAACTGTGTTCCACGGGGTTTTCATGGCTGTGAATCACCAGGCCTTTCTTTCAAGGTGCCTGTGGGTGGCTTCAAACCATCAACCTTTCCATTAGGATTCCAGTAATTCCTATGGGAAATTACATAGGGGGTGCAGGGGTGGGAGAAGGAGCCCCTAACATATGAAAAGGAATTTCTTTTTTTAAATCATTTTTTGGGGGCTCAAACAACTCCTACCACAATCCATATATACATCCATTGTGTAAAGCACATTTGTACATATATTGCCATCATCATTCTGAAAACATTTGCTTTCTACTTGAGCCCTTGGTATCAGCTCATTTTCCCCCTCTCTCCCCATTCCCCCGTCCCTCATGAACCCTTGATAACTTATAAATTATTATTATTTTATCATATCTTACACTGCCTGACATCTCCCTTCACCCACTTTTCTGTTGTCCATCCCCCAGGGAGGAGGTCATATGTAGATCCTTGTCATCCCCTTTCTCCCCTCCCTTCCCTCCAGCCTCCCAGAAAAGGAATTTCTATACCTGGCGTAAGTCCCTAGACAGGGCAAACCATCAATACAACCATTGGAGGTTCAAGTCCACCGAGGGGCGCTTCTGTAAAACACAACCACTGAAAACCCTATGGAACATCGTTGGGATACACCCAGGGGTGTCATCAGTCAGAATCAACTTTGGGAGCTGGTGGTACTGGTAGGCATCTAATTGTTTTGCCAAATATGGATTTTGTCATAGACTTGGAGGAAGGGTGTCCTAAAGGTCGGCGTTTGATGTCACTGGCATTTATCAGTTTGGGTGTTTTTCTTCCCTTGGAGAAAAGAGAATCTGGGATTGAAGGAACAAGTATTACAGATATGATCTGCTTTCTGGTATCAGATTCAGTAAATCTGAATTAACTTTGCTCCCAGCACCAAAATCGAGGCTAAGGTACCTGTGTTGAGCAAGCTGAGTCACCAATCTACTGCTCAAAATGGCCTTGGCTCTCCCTACAGCTTTGAGAGGAGCCTGCACCTTTAGTAAAGAAAAGGTGCTTGCAATTGCCCTATAATTTTGAGACCACTCAGAGATGAGACTGATACAGAGCAACAGTTGGAACAGCTGGTAGGAATCACAGATAATACGGAAATCTCTGAAGAACCACAGAGTCGCCATTAGTCAAATGCCCAGCAAGCGCCAAGCACTATGCAGCGCAACTTACACTTCCTAGCTTAGTCTTCAGAACAGCCTGGGAGCCAGGTTTGAATTCAAAACTGCAATTCCATAACAAAACCTGTATGTTGTCTGTTAATTCTCAAAGTACAGGTTGAGGATCACCTGCCCCCACTCTCTGGGGTCACTTATATTTTAAAAAATTATGTGGACTTCCGGCAAGATGGCAGGCTAGGCGCGCACACACACACACACACACACACACACACACACACACACACACACACACACACGAGACCTTCTACACCACAGATGCAAGAGTTCAAATGAAACAGACACTGCTGATACTCCTAAACCCTGAGCTTCACAGGAAAGGGCACGTGAACTGAATCCTGACTTAAAGAGAAGACAGTGAGCCAAGTGGCTAGAGAGGAGACAGGCAGATGGGTGAACTGTCGGCTGCCCTAATGCTGGTTGACTATAATCACCTCCAGTTACTCAAGACCAACATAAGCACTCACACTGGTGGCTGACCACAAGAAGAGTAAGATATTCCCTTGTTCCCCACACCGTCCTGATATGGCCAGCCCACAACCTAACATCCTTTTTTTAAAAATTAATAAATCTTTTTATTGGGGCTCATACAACTCTTATCACAATCCATACATACATCAATAAAGCAAAGCACCCTTATACACTCGTTGCACTCGTCATTCTCAAAATTCGCCTTCCACTTGGGTTCCTGGAATCAGCTCGGTTTCCTTTCCCCCACCCTCCCACTCCCTCCCCGCTCCCCACTTCCCCCGGTCCCTTAATAGTTTATAAATAATTATTTTATCTTATCTTACACTGCCCGGCGTCTCCCCTCACCCACCTTCCCATTGCCCATCTCCCAGAGAGGAGGTTACACATAGATCTCCAAGATCGGTTCTCCCTTTCTACACCCCCTTCCATCCTGGTGTCGCCACTCCCACCGCAGGTGTTGAGGGGTTCGTCTGTCCTAGATTCCCTGTGTTTCCAGAACCCTACTGCACCGCTGTACATCCTCTGGTATAACATCCTAATACATCCAGTGGCCAGTTACTCTGCCCTAGCATAGCCTCTGCTCTGAGTTCAGAACCTGTGTCCTTGTGGATCAGCTTCAGGTGTACAACCACCTCACCTGGAGGCGCATGAGTTCTGCCTCCTAAGACAGGCACAAAGCCCAGTGCTGGAGAAGTGGTCTGTCACTGGACACCCCGGTGACTAAAATCTTCCCTATCTACCTAGCCTGCTCCAGCTGACCTCCAGGCCAGAATGGCTGCCTTCTGAACACAAGCTGGTGGGGAGGGACCCCTTCCCCCGCAAGCTCTTTGGCTGGCAGGAGTGCAGACCCATTTGCAGGATCTTGCCCTCCACAGCTTTCTTTTGTCTAGGTCCTGTCCCTGCCCCACTGTTCTTTCATTGTTTGTATCTTTTGCTTCTCAGTGTTCCTTTTCTTTTCTTGTAGTTTTTCTTTATTTTCCCCCTCTAGCATTGCTTATTGTTTCTCCTCCTTTTTCTCATTTCTTTACCTCTTCTCTTGTTTTTATTTTCACTTTCTTTTTTTTTTAGTTATTCATTATTTTTCTTAGTTTGCCTACCTTCCTCTGCTTATTAAAATTGCCATTTTCTTTTTTGCTGCTGCTTCCCCCCCCACCCCCACCGGCCAGGTTTGTTTTTCCCCATGTTTTCCTTGTCCCACCTAACCAAACAACAACCATGCCCACATGGCACAGCCACACCTTTCTTTGCCTCCTGCAACCACACCTACGGGTGAGGGCCCCTATCCGCTCCTGTATTACCTGATCAGTGAGAGACAGTAGCCAACACTCGCCAAACTCGCCCTCAACTGTAATACACAAACAGCGCACAGCTAACCGCACACATGATCACATTCTCTACCACACCCACTGGGAAAAGGATGGTAAGTACCTAATATCACACCGAGATACAACCATCAATCAAATCCAAATATAAAACCACGACATCTCGGAGACTCAAACTTCAGTTCATATGAAGAAACTGGACAGAGTGGCTCAAATAAGTGACCGAAATGTACTCCTGAAAAAGAAATGCCTAATAAGGAATTCCAAAGAATGACATTCCAACAAATGGAGAGAAACACTGAGAAAGCTGAAGATGAAATCGAAAGAAACAAAAAATTTGTAGAATAATTTAAGCAAACACTCCAAGAACTTGTAAAATAAAGAAAAAAACGGAAACCAACAAAAAACATAGATAGAAATCCAGAGGATTAACATGACTATTTCAGAATTATCAAAGAAACAGAAATGAACCGAGAGGGTTGAATTAGTGAACTTGAAGACAAATCTCTCAATACCAGTCTGTTATAGAACAATCAGAAAAAGAACAAAGAAATTCAAAGCACGTCTAAATATTATGTGGAACACCATCAAGAGGAGCAACTTATTCATCATGAAAATTCCAGAACAGAAAGAAACTAAAAGTAACAAAAACAGAAAATTAATCGAAGAGTTATGAGGACAAATTCCCTAACATCATGGAAAATGAAATGATATATATTCATGAAACTGAACAAAATAGAAAAGGCCTCAAAAGAATACTACCAAGACATATCATAATCACTACAGGTTTGATCAGTGATCTGGATTATTAAATGTAAATATTATCTGAAATATAAGCCCTACCTATTATAATCTATTATAATTTTAAAACTGTTTAAATAGATAAAAATTAGTTTTAAAAAAATAAAACCTAAAAAAACTAAAAAATAAAACCTGTTTGCAAGACCCTTCACAATCAAGCCCAACAAATACGCTGCCTCATATGAATACTCTTATTTCAGAGAAACTGATCTATGCATTAACACGGAACACCTCTAAATTTAAAATATTCACCTTCTCTCACTGCCTCTCTAAATTTACCCATCAAATCCCATCTTCTTGGTAAAGTCTCCTCTACCAGCCCAGACTGAAGAGTCCCTGTAGTACCAATTTTCTTTTTACATTTAATATCTATGATCTCCACAGTAAAACGTGAACTCTCTACAGAAAATAAAAAAATACTAAGGCCCTGGTGGCATAGGCAGCAGTTTGAATTCACCAGTTTCTTCTTGGGAGAACTTTATAAACACCATAGACTCTACCACAAACTGAAATACTCCTAAGTCCACTGTCAAGTAGATTCCAACTCATAGAGACCTGATAGGGCACAGCGGAGCTTCTCCTTAGGCTTTCTGAGGCTGTGAACCTTTTCCCCCAAGAGGACGCTGGTGAGTTCGAGTCACTGATGTTGCAGTTAACAGCCAAACGCTAAACCCACCATCCTACCAGGGCTCCTGTAGCCTCCTCTTACGTAAAATAGCAAGCAATCTGTAGAGAGAGAATGTGGTATCATTTTAGCAGTAAATAATTGACTTGGACATGAATTCCAAATTCACTCATCAACCATTCTTCAACATCAAGCAAGCTTCCATTTTTCATCTATAAATTTTCATAAATTTATTTTCTATATAATAGTTAATAAAAATATCTGCCCTCAAAAGGTTATTGTGAGACATAAATGAAATGATGTACACAACGTACATGGTACAGAGTACTCTTTTCTACAAATATTGGATGAATCTCCCTTAAAATTCCCAAGCAATACCGATTTTAAACATTTCAGGGAAATCATTTATAAGCATATTCTATCATTAGGATTTTCAACCAATAAGCAAAATCTACAACCTGACAACATACCTTAAAGCCTAAATGGCTACTTGCATTACAAAAAAGGTGTCTTTTTTTCTAATTTTAGTTTCTTATCTACCATCTTATAATCAAAGGACTTATTTTGAGGAATTATTTTCTGAAGGATATTTGCTCCCAATCTCATTACCTCATCACACCCATTCCTCTTTCTTATCTTTATTTTCATTTCCAGTTCTTGATTAGTCAGGTGCATAATTTATCAGTTTATTTATACTGTGATTACCAGTGGTGCTGGGGCTTTGTTTTGTTCATTTGTTTTCACTTAACACTTCAAATATTTTATATTAATCCAGTCTCCAGGCATTTAATCATTTTAAAATATCTTATTATGAAAACACCAGTTTAGCTACTTTCCTACTATTAGACAACTATTAAAATCCCTTTTAAGTCTTTTCATCATTATAATTATTTAAATTACCTCTTTATGAACAGAGTTTTTTCTTTCAAACTACTAAGTCAAAAAGATATGAACTTTTTTTTAATTCTAGGGAACACTGCCAAATTGAACTGCAAAAGAGGTTAGCATCTGCCTAGATGTTAGAATGAACAAGTAAGTGGTGAACAATTACCAAGAGGAAACTGACATCCAACTTTCAACCCTACCTCATGGGTATTATTTCTATTTCTGTAGGGTTCCTGAAACCATCCTCACTAAAACCACCACTATCTGGTGCTGTTGGTGGGAACATAAACAAGAGAAACCTCCTCAGAGGCCAATTTGGGTCTTTAACCTAGAGATACTTGCAATGATTATGCATAAGAATCTTCACCAAGGTCAGTTTCTAACAATGAACCCTAAAATCAATCCAAATACCTATCAAAAGAAAACTTAAAATTAGCGTGCTTGGCTACCCAATGGAATTAACCTGGGGAGATTTTCACAAAAACTGCTGCGTGGGCCCTATTCATCAACGCAGTCAGGAGAGTCACCTGGATATTTAACTCTCACTCGGTGATTCTAATCTAATGGCCAGGCAGACAGGAGACCTTTGTTTTAAATAAGGTATTATGCATGTATTTACTCAAAGGAATATGAGGTAACTATCAGCAAAATGCATAGCATTTTGTACAGTGACACTACTTTGATTAGGGGAAAAAGAGAAAAATTTTCCTGTATTTGCATAGCATCTTTCAAGGACACAAGAGAAACTTGTAATATTAATTAGTGGTAATGTTTAGAAAGAGAGATTGTGGGTGCAAGGTTTAAAAAAAGGCTTATATTTCAGTGCATACTGCCATATACTAATTTATATTTCATTTATCAGTATTGAGTAGTTATTAACCTTAAAGAAAATCAAATCATAATGCCAGTTCCCAACAGTTTTTTGGAAACACAACAATGCATCACGGTCCACAGCTGGTAGGACCCAGCTACAGTGTTCACAGTGTCACCCATGAAGCCAGGCACAAACGGGAAGTGCCAAGTGGTCACCAAGAATCCACTCTCTCCCTATGCACAGTACCAGCAGTCCGTGTCAACTCCTTTGGCCCTAGCAACGATCTTATTCAATGTACCATTCTAAAGCACACAGTCCCAGCCTAACAGGCTCAGGGAAATGTTGACTCACAGCTCAGTTCCTCACACAGAACAGTAAACTGTCACTATGCCCGGGGCAGACTCTTCTTAAAGAAAACGCCAGATTCATAAACCCACGCCAAGTTAATTTTCAAATGGAAAAAATAATACAACGAATGTACAGATGATTCCATCTCTTTCTGGCATACTTACTAACTGTAACATGAAAAAACAGTTTCTGCAGGGTATAGCATTACCAAGTTTCAGTAATTAATTTAAGGGAATCAATTAGCTAATTTCACTGTGATTTATCACAGTAGTACCAAGACACACCAGAATTCAAGGGAATCTGGTAAGTGTGTGGTGCAAAGACCTCACTCACCAACACCAAGCTAATGATTTTAGAGCTTCATAGATTAGATGGTTTTCATTAAGATACTTCTGATCATTTTACAGCTGGATCTCACACATATTTAAACACGTATTTTGGTAGGATTTTTGGTTTGTTTTTGGAGGGGTAAAGGGGAACAGGTCTGTGACCCTATCAAGCGCTTACCCTGTATCACACTGACAGCACAAAATAACTCAGAGACTCATGTAAAGAAAGCAATGTCTCTGAGTTGTGGGAAACAAAGTATCTTTTAAAACGCCACCAAGCAGGCCACAAACCTCAAGAAAGGCAGTTACCTACTGAAAACATGAATATTTCTGGAGATTAGATTAAAGAATGCAAAAGAATCTTTAAGGATGACTGTTTTTCAAAACCCTTCCATTCACTCATGCATGGAGCAGTTATGTTTTAAATGTCAACTACCAGCCAGGAACTACACACTCAATGGTGGCAGCGCAATTTACAGGCCTCCCCTGCCCATGCTCTAACCACAACACATACCCCCGTTTATGTATTTGTTCACAGCTACTTTCCAATGAATTCTTTAAGAGGTAGCACCAAACCCAAAAGATATTACTATTTCTCAACCACATTCGTATTTTCTAGAAAACAGGAACTTAAATAAGTGAGTCTGGTTTTTTAAATTATAATGTACTAAGTTATGTTTTTTCTGTAATACCCAAAAGTTTCGATTGTAAGAAAGACAAAACGCGCTTTTTGCACACACCAGGGAGAGACCGTTGGCAGCCTGGCGTATTTATAACGTGTTAAAGCCAGAACTGATTAGGGCGGCGGTTTTCTTGTTTCTTCTTAACACATCCTATAACAACACCTGTTTTATCTCTTGAGAAATGTACAGGTTAACATCTAACTTGTGTTCAATTTGTGAAGAAATAAAGAGTTTCCATGGCAACCAGATAAAATGTTTAGAAGATTTTTCCTATGAAATGCAATATTAGTCCAATTCTATTATATTAAACTGATATGTGTACTTGTAAGCAAATTCTATTTCAGTGTGTTAAAGTATGAAACAAAATGTTAATCTGTTCTGTGAAAAGTTTCAGGAATAAGATAGTAACTTGTTTATTCTCTCTTACACACACACACACACACACACACACACACGCTTTCGTCACAAACAAATAAAATTGCCAATACCTATTTGACCACTAAATCTTGGCAATATTGAATTTAGTATTATAGGATCTTGAGTATCTAGATTAAGGAAGAGCATAAGATACTCTGCTCTATTAATCTATTTCTTATATTGTGTTATATCACCAAGTGAATGTGTGCAAATGTTTAATTTCAACTGATACATATTATACAATGTACCTACTGTACACCCAAACCACAAAACTATCAATTCCCCTAGAAAAAAATATTTTTGTAGAAAAATGTTTCCATCATAAACAAACCAGGTTGCTCACAATGCTACCTGATTAAATCATAAACTTCCCATATGCCATGGAAGCTAGACATGCAGGTTCTAGCGCTATTGCCCTCAGCCATCAGGACGTGAGTACCCACGCTCATCTTGGACGCGCTGCATAAAGAGGCTGCCATTCCCAATTAGGCTTCAGAGAGTAACCAAGAACCAGTAATCACTTACTTACTGAATGGTGTATTATACCAAATGCTTAAATGCTCCTTGTTTATGTTTTAAAAGTCTTGAGTGTGGTGATAAACTCATCTTAATAATGTAGAACACATATCTCACATATCTCTTGATAGCATTATGCCGGGCAAAAATCCTATGGTACGATTTCAACTACACTAAACAGGATTACAGGTACTACTAAGCAGACAAATGCTGTGGCTTTTAAAGTCATATATGAGTTTATAAAGTCCTATACAGAGTTAAGGAGAAAACAGGGAAAATTCTCTAAAGTTTTTATCTGGTTGCCATGGAAACTATTCCATAGGATTAAGGCAGGGGTTGCGGCCCGCCGGATGTTTTTGCCCCATTTGGATTTTTACTTCAAAATAAGATATGTGCAGTGTGCATAGGAATTGGTTCATAGTTTTTTTTAAAAACTATAGACCAACCCGCCAACGGGTCTGAGGGACAGTGGCCCCTGTTTAAAAAGTTTGAGGACCCCTGGCTTAAGGAGACTAGACGAACCCCATAATAATCCAGAATCCAGGCTCACATTCAAACCAAAATCTTAAATAACGCAAAAAGCATTCTGCTATACAACACTTATCTACAACAGTACAGTATTAGATGCCCTTAATATATTTTATTGCCCTTAATATATCTTATTTTGGAAAAAGCAGAAATTGCAAAGAAAAAGATGTGTGTACGCACGCAGATCGCACATGTGCGCACATATAACACAATATAGGAGAAGGCACGCTGTCCTTTTCAGAAATCCATTATAGAGACAGCTGGGCAGATTCTGGCTGAACACAAGTGAGATGACAGCCCCTTCCATCGTCATCCTACCCTCCCATTCGGGCACTCGATACAAAAGTGCCAGTGTGGCCAGGAGGAGTGAGTCACGGATGCTCCCTTTACACATGGGGCGGGGTTGAAGGGAATCACTAATGCACGCCCAGCTAACTGGAAAAGGCCGCCCTGGTTTCCTCCTTTACATAATAATCACTGTTCACAAAATTGAAATCAAGACTGCTTGCTAAGTGGGAACTCACCAACTATCTCAGCACTCTGAGCCACCAAAGAAAGAATTCTTTTACAGCCAAAATCATGATCTCATAATCCAGGCCTAACAAGTCATACTAGGCCAGGGGCTTGTACAAGCAGGATCACACATTTAAACTCCTTTTCATGCACATCAGAAAAACAGTGGATAGACAGCCCAGTACTGCACCCGTTCCCCAATCAGTCACCCACCAGGAGTCCGAGTTGGCGGCCATAGACTGTCCAAAGTACAAGGCTAATCTAGTACAACTTCCTTCGCAAAAATCAGAACAGCAAAGTACCTTCCTTCAGTTGATCTCACAAGTAAACCATGAAAAACACAACCCAAGAGCAACAATGACCTAATAATCCAAAGTGCTTTGTTTCTAGTTCTATATACTCTGCCCAATAAGAGACCACAGGCCTATTCCATCTTCTACTACTAAGTCAGAAGACAGTGTGGTAGCACGGCAAATCCACATTTCAAATCTCAGCATTATGGTACGTAGTTCTGTTCTTAAATAGCGAATTCAGGCATCTTAACTTATCCAAGTGCCCCCAATCCAAACATATGTCACATATAGTCTCTCTAAACATATCTTAAGTAAAGCCTAGTAAGCTTGCCCTGTGGGCACCTCCTATCAGCCTGCAATGCATGCCAATCTCCTCGCTGCCTTGGGCCCTTGAGAGACTCCAGGAGCTGTGAGTGCTCTGCTCGGGCAACATGAGGAAACCAGGAGCTACGTGCGGCGAGTGAAAAGTGTTAACATACATATTTGCCTACAATTATTAACATCACCAATGAACTTGGCTTCCTATGGTTTGTAATGAAATTAGTGAAAACCTTTGTAGTGCATTACAATCTACAAGCACACTACTTTTAATGACAGAAAGTGCTACTTATCTTAACAAAGTGGGGACATTTGATGAAGGGTGTTTATTCAATCCATATTTTCCACAAATGATATCCTCTCCATCCCCCATTGTGTAAAAATACTCTTTAAAAGCAACACAAGTTCATTACAGCAAAATCCAAAATTATCACACACAAAAATTTCACCTACCCACTCACAACCACTGTCGACATGTACAATTTAGTACAATAGTGCTAAAACTCTCTTCCACTCATGCACACTTATTTTTAAATGTAATTCACATAAACTTATATCTTGACTTTTTCCTGCTGAGAATACTCTTCCAATATCAATCTATAGCAGTATACATATTTCTGTAAGAGGTCCCAGGGTAGCACAGAGTTTGTATTTGGCTACTGATAGACAGTTTGTGGTTCAAACCCACGCCCAGTGGTACTGCAGAAGAAAGGGCTGGGGACCTTCTTCCTGAAAGATTATAGCCAAACACTCCATGGATCCATTCTCCTGTGTAACACTTGGGGTCACACCAATAGGTGGAATCAACTCCATAGCAACAGGCGTGGGTTTGAGTTTCTTTTAATTTCAATAATAATGCTTGGCTACTGCAGAATATCAACCACTGTAAGACTGTATCATTTGGTTTACCCAATCTCTCCCCCTGGTTAGATAAGATTTTATTTGTCATTAGAAAAGATTGTAGATAATTCTGAAAAGACACCACACACTTTGAATTTTTTTTCCAGTATTTTTAAAACACCCAGATGCAACCACTCAGGTTGGGGTTACTGCCTGCTGAGGGACGCTGGGGGCATAGTGAGTAACGTGTCCAGCTGCAGGCTCCAAGTTAAGCAGTTCAAAACCAACATCTCCACGGGGGCAGCAAGAGGAGGCTTTCTGCTCCCATCAAGAATTCCTGTTTCAGGAACCCAGAGGGAAATCCCACCCTGAAGAAATCAACTTGATGGCAGCGAGTGAGTCTTGAACCCTTCTCTGGAAACGTAGAGTCTCTTCCACCACTGAGAACATGGAGGTTAAAAAAACAAAGTTTCTTGTCCTATCTCAAGTAACTGATCTTACAGAAAGAAAACAGCCTTTGAAAAAATGGTTAGGTTTTAGTGGTCTTAATCTGCATCATATTTTACATCATGACATAAAAGGTTCTTGAATACTTCAAACTATTCTGTCTTGCCTTCTCACTGAAATCCTATTCCATCGGACTAGTGGAAACAATCCCAAAGGAATTAAAAGACCTTTTTAGTGTTATGTAGACTTGGTGCGTTAGGCAGGGCTAAATCAATAACGAGCAGGTTTGGAGGAGAGAGGAGAGACCCAAAGCCCATCTGTAGACACTTGGCTATCCCCCCAGAGAAAGGTTTTAAGGAAGGGAGGATTCAACCAAGGTGCAGTATAGCACCAAGGAAACACACATCATTCCTCTAGTTCCACAATGCTTCTCCACCCACTACCATGACCCAGTTCCTCCTTACAAATCTGCTAGATCAGAGAACACACACTGGTAAAAGTGAGAGCGCTCAACAAGTGGAATTCAAGACAGACAAACCCCTCAGGAACAGTATTGGGAATATGGGTATCATGAGGGTAGGGGGATGGACAGGAAGGGGATAGGGGGAGAAAGAGGGAACTCATCACAAGGCTGGCTACATAGCCACCGTCACCACCCTGCCCAAAGGAATGACAGACATGTGGGGGAATGGAGACAACGATATGAAATAATAATATATTATTAATCAAGGATTCACAAGATTGGGGGGTGGGGAGAAAAGGAAGCTTATACCAAGGGTTCAAGTAGAGGATGTTTTGGAAATATGATGGCAACATAGAACAAATATGTTTGATACAACTGATGTATGGAATGTTATAAGAGCTACAAGAGCCCCCAATAAAATGATTTTTTAAATCCTTATAATAACACCCTACAGTGGATGATATGTTTCAAGAGAAAGGAATATGAAATAATAAATTGGTAACAGAGTCTAAGCAGCAGGCCAGAAGATCTCAAGAAAGATGTTTTAGAAAGCAGTAAAAAAGAAATTCAAATGGCTTATTTCTACTTCAAAGGTCTTATGGACATTTTTTTTTTAATCTGTACTAGAACTATACTGTCCTCTTTTTCTAGAGTATTCTCAGAAAAAAATGCCATTATGTATATGCTTGGTTCTTGGGAGCTGGCAGTGGGAAGGCAATTTTGTGCAATTTCCTTGTGAGGGAAGAATCAGTCAGTCTGCCCCAGTCACATCAAGCACAAGAACAGTAAATTTTTCTTTTTATACTTAATTTTAAGATTGACCCTTCATGTACTAGTGTTTCAAGGATCAGTGTGTGACAGCTTCTATCTAGTGTGTTGTTTGCTGATGTCCCCTGTGGAGCAGACCCTATTCATTGTCCTTTAGATGTCAACTCCAGTCAGTGGAACCACCCATGGCTAGCTTAGCTTGGCACTTTGAAAGCGAGAAGCCCACGGAAATCAGCTGCTCTTTAATAACAATGCGCATCTTCAAAGGCCAGTGCTGCTGAGTACGTGCTGGACTCCTGACCACAAGGTTCGGCTGTTCAACCCCACCAGCAGCTGCACTGGACAAAGAGGCTATCAGCTCCCATAAAGACTCAAGACTTACAGCCTTGAAAACCCTGGACAGGTAGGGTCAGTATAAGTCACAATAAACTCAATGGAAGTAGATTTGTTTGGGTCTGTGGATTTGTTGTTGTTGTTGTTGTTGTTGTTGTTGTTGACTGCTTGCATTTATTCTCATCAGACAATGGGCCGTTTGGCCTTTGGTACTCAGGGAAGGGGATGGCATGGAAGGGGCGGGGAGGAAGCACTAGGGAGTTCATTTCACTGTCTCAAAACAAAACGTTTGATAACCCAGGGAATCTTTCACCTCCCTGTTGTACATACCGTTGGGGTGGAAACCAGACCATAGCTTTGCCAGAGATGTTAATAAAACAAGATAAACAAGCAGAAAAAAGCTTCAGGGTTGAAGAAGGCAGTGGACGCCCGGTGGCCAATAAAAAGGCCTCCGTTAACAAGATGACCTCAAGTCCAAGATAACCCAGCAGCTCAGTTCTACATTCAGCGAGAGTGGCTGGAAAAAGCCTTTCTTTTTGTTCTGAGTAATCAGTAGGTATACTTGTGTGTGCACTACTGAAAAGTGAAAGCAAAAAAAGGAAGGAAGAAAATGATCCAAAGTTGATTGTGGTAATGACTGCACAACCATTCTTAATCTGATTGAACTATTGAATTATAGGATGTGTTAATTATATATAGCTCAATAAAACTAATTTGAAAAAGAAAAAAAGTGAAAGCAAACTGAAAACCAGCAATTAGAGACTACACTAACATGTCAAGAGACCTCAATGCAGTGTTAAACATTCAACAGGATTTCAACTTCACAGTTTAAATTCTAAGTATTCCTGACTACTTCTCCTAAGCCAGTGGTTCTCAACCTTCCTAATGTCAGGACCCTTTAATACAGTTCCCTCATGTGGTGGTGACCCCTCCAACCATAAAATTAATTGGATTGCTACTTCGCAACTGTAGGTTTGCTACTGTGATGAATCGGGTGACCCCTGCGAAAGGGTTGCTGGACCCCAGAGGGGTCAGCCCCACAGGTTGAGAACCGCTGTGCTAGCATATCCAGGAAACAGTGCTACTCTGGTTTCCTAGCAGCTTCTTTCCACAGAGCTGTGAAAGGGCTTCTGGTAGAGAGGCTAACCAAAACACATTGAAGACTGAATTCTGACGGTGATGGTGCACCTTTTTAGATGGAATGCCACAAAGTATGAAGATCTGAACACGCCCCATGACACTGGACAACAGAAATCTAGTATGTGGAAACTGAGCAAAGTAATTTTAAAAGAAGCAAAACTGGGAGTACTCTACAGTGAAGAGAACTGCATGAAAGGTAAAAGAACTCGGAGAAATGAAGAAAATTCAAAATAACTAGTAAAGTCTCTCTTGGAAACAGAAAAGAGAGATGGTCAAGGCTTCCACAAACTTTGAACCAAAAGAAATCACATTGCCACCAAGGGGATGCCGACTCACAGAGACCCCAAAGGACTTGGGTGGAAATGCCCCATACGAATTTCCAAGACTACAACTCTATGAGTAGTAAGCCTTCTCTCTCTCTCTCTGAAAGAGCAGCTGGTGGTTTTGAACTGCTGACCTTGCAGTTAGCACCCCAAACTTTAAGACATATATAAAATATTAAAAAATTAGATCTTACTTTTATCCTGGATCTTTATCAATATATGTTATACAAGGGCCAGATGTCTGAATTGTCCGGGAGTCTTTCACTCTTGAGATCTACAATACATCCTCCTTTGAAACGCACAGCAGCAGACAAGTTCATGTGAGGAATACTTGATTTTTGTTTGTTTGTTTGTTTCATTTAAAGAGCTTGCCTTAACTTCTCCAAAAACACTCAACCAGAGTGGGCTTCCAAAGGCAGCTCATCTTCTACGTGAAGGAAGTCCTCAGTAGCACCCACCAGTTTTTCTTTGGTAAATCTGGGTAAAATTTTAAAAATCAAAACCAAACCCGATGAACCTAGACAATTCAACTCATGGCAGCCCTAAAGGACATAGTAGAGCTGTAATCTATGGGTTAGATATTAGGCATCTAACCCCAGTCGGTAGTTTAAACATCCCAGAGGCTCACAGGAAAAAAATGAGGCTAGGAAGACCCTACATAGGGTGGCTATGGGCCAGAATCACCTCGATGACATGAGCTTCAGGTTCATCTGTTTAGAAGTAGATTGCCCACTCTTCCTGCATGGCTAGTGGCATTTAAGCAATGTGCCACGAGGCTACTTCAGTGAAACACAAGGTCACTATTTAAGGACAAAACAGGGAAATGTCTCCAGAGGATTCTCGGAGTCCATAGCACTGAGGGTGGGAAGAGGAGGGAGCTGTGCTTGAGCATGTTGTGTATTTGTTCCCGTCCTCCTGGGTCTTTACTCCTTCACCTCTTTATTCCCCAAGGGTTTCTCTCCTCAGAGTGACCCCTCTGAGGGGAATTGTTATAAGGGGTCTTCACCAAATAGGTGTTTAACAGAGAACTCTAAATTCTCCAAACCTAAATTTCAATCAGGTTGAAAGCAGAAAAACAAATCAAACAGTCCTTCACACCGTGTTTTTTTTTTAATCATCTTATTGGGGGCTCGTACAACTCTTATCACAATCCATCCATCCATTGTGTCAAGCACTTTTGTACATTTGTTGCCCTCATCAATCTCAAAACATTTGCTTTCTACTTGAGCCCTTGGTATCAGCTCATTTTGCCCTCCCTCCCTGCTCCCCCCTTCTCCAATGAACTCTAGATAATTTATAAATTATTCTTATTATGTAAAGTCTTACACCGTCCGACATTGCCCTTTACCCACTTCTTGGCTGTCCATCCCCCAGGAAGGAGGTTATATGCAGATCCTTGTAATCGGTTCCCCCTTTCTACCCCACCCTCCCTCCACCATCCAGGTATCATCACTCTCACCACTGGTCCTGAGGGGTTCATCTGTCCTGGATTCCCTGTGTTTCCAGTGTGTACCAGTGTACATCCTCTGGTTTAGCCAGATTTGTAAGGTAGAATTGGGATCATGATAGTGGGGAGGAGGAAGCATTTAGGAACTAGAGTAAAATTGTAGGTTTCATCATTGCTACACTGCACCTTGATTGGCTCATCTCCTCCCCGTGACCCTTCAGTAAGGGGTTATCTGGTTGACTACTGATGGGCTTTGAGTCTCCACTCTGCACTCACCCACATTTACAATATGATTTTTTGTTCCTTGATGCTTGATACCTGACCCCCTTCGACAGCTCGTGGTTATACAGGCTGGTGTGTTTCTTCCATGTGGGTTTTGTTGTTTTTCTGGTAGATGGCCACTTGTTTATCTTCCAGCCTATGGGACCCCAGACTCTATCTTTTGACAGCCAGGCACCGTCAGCTTTCTTCACCCCATTTGGTTATGCACCCACGCCTTCACACATTTTGTCTTCATCATATAACAATGGAAAGTCAGAACTTTATACTGAAAATGGTCCCACACAGGGAAGTAAAAGGAAATAGAGGAAAGAACTAGGAGGCAAAGGTCATTTATAGAGGTCTAAATACCGGCATCTACATATGTAAATCTATTTATATATAACAATAAGGAAAACAGATCTATGTACATATATTTATATGTTAAGTATTAAGGTAGCAGACCTTACTTGGGCCTCTACTCAAGTATTCCTTCAATGCAAGAACACTTTGTTCTAATAAACCGGTATTCCATGATGTTCACCTTCCCCACACTATCGCTTAAGACAAAATGGGTGCATAAGTAAATGTGGTAAAGAAAGCCGACGGTGCCCAGCTATCAAAAGATATAGCATCTGGGGTCTTAAAGGCTTGAAGATAAACAAGCTGCCATCTAGCTGAGAAGCAACAAAGTCTACATGAGCACACCAGCCTGTGTGATCACGAGGTGTCAATGCAATTAGGTATCAGGCATCAAAGACCCAAAACAAAAAATCATATTGATGTGAATGAGGGGGAGTGCTGAGTGAGACCGAAAGCCCATCTGTAGACAATTGGACATCCCCTTACAGAAGGGTCACAAGGAAGAGACGAGTCGGTCAGGGTGCAGTATAGCATCAATGAAACATACAACTTTCTTCTAGTTCTTTAATGCTTCCTGCCCCTCACTATCATGAACCCAATTAAACCTTACAAATCGGCTAGATCAGAGCATGTACACTGGTACAGATAAGAGCTGTCAACTCAGGGAATCCAGGAAAGATAAACCCCTCGGGACCAATAATGAGAGGAGCAATGCCAGGAGAGGAAGGGGGGGAGAAAGAGGGAACCGATCACAATGATCTACATACATGTATCCCCCTCCCAGGGAACAGACAACAGAAAAGTGGGTGAAGGGAGACATCAGTCAGTGTAAGACATGAAAAAATAATAATAAATTATAAATTATCAAGGGTTCATAAGAGAGGAAAGGTGGGTGATGGAGGGGGTGGAACGAGAAGCTGATACCAAGAGCTCAAATAGAAAATGATTTTCAAGTTTTGAAAATGATTGAAATATATTTACAAATGTGTTTGACATGATGGATGTATGGAGTGTGTTAAGAACTGTACGAGCCCCCAATAAAATGATTTGAAAAAAGAAATAGTTCCCACAAAGGAGCAATCAATTTCCCTAATATGGTTAGACCCTAAAAATAGCCACCATTTTTTGTTTGTTTCCTTAAACTATATCCAATTAAGTTTGTGGGCGGAGGAAATAGTGGTAAGCAAATGTCAGGACGCGCAGGAAACAATGACAGTTTAACTCCACAATGTCCAGCAGCACTAAAATGGCTCTACATGTCCTTGCTCAGGGCTACCAAAATATCCACATCTGTGACACACATGCCCACTTTCTCTGCAGGCTTTGTTTCCTTGATGTAGCTAGGAGAAAAACAAAGAAATGATGTATCCTGTTTTGAAGTAATTCTACCATTCTACGAGGGAACACAGCATCACCAGTACTGGAAGCAGCAAAAGGCACGAAATTCCCTACTCAAATGTCAAGGATTCTGTTAGCACATGGGAAACTTTAGAATCTAAGTAGGGCAGCAATTTAAAAGTCTGACAAATCATCTTCCAAACAACATCTTTTACACACAACACAGAGGGGCACACACTCAGCAAAGGCAGGATTAGTGTTTCATTTGGACCTAACTACAGAGAGGAACTGTGTGTTTTAAATATATAAAAGTAAGTCAAATTCCACTTGAAACTTAAAGACGTTTATTGTACTGAGTCTAAACTTGTTTCACCTCATATGCATTCAATATCTGGGCCACTAAGAAGACCTAAAGATCCATGGGACCCTGGTGTACTGGGCTGCTAATTGGATGGTCAGCAGTTCAAAACCCATGGCAGATCCAAGGGAGACAGATGAGGCTTTCTATTCCTGTAAAGATTTACTCTCAGAAACCCCCAGGGGCAAGTTCTACTCTGTTGTATAAGATTGCTATGTGTCAGATAACGAATCTTAAGTTTTCAGGATTGACGCCTCAGAATTATGGCGATGGCAAAGGATATTGAATGTAACGTGGGCTGCCAGCCAAATAAATAAATCTGTCCTATCGTCAGAATGTTCCTTATTAGGTAGGCTGGCAGATAAGACTTTGTCTCCCATACTTTGAACATGTTATCAGGAGAGATGGGTTCCTGGAAAAAGGCATCCTGTGTGGAAAAGGAGGACAGTGGGGGAAAGGGGGGGAAATCTCAATGAGATGGATTGACACTGTGGTTCCAACAATGGGCTCAAACATACCAACAACTTTCGAGGCTAGCACAGGACCAGCAGTGTTTCATTCTGTTGGCCAGAGGATCCTAGAGATCCTTAAAGTCTGAATCTACTTGACAGTACCTAACAGCAACAGATTTGTCTATCAACGCGCCATTTTTGCAAGATTTTGGCCAAAAGGCAAAACAGCAAAGTGCCTGTCACTTTGAGAACAGATGTTAAATAAAAATCATATTCCCTGTTCCACGATTTTTTTAAGGTAAACAGTGAACTTCTAAACATAAATGTGTTGGAAATGTAACCTAGCATACAATAAAACAGCTTCTAAAATGTAGCCCCTCTAAGCAGAAAAGCTTACTGGGTTAGATAAGCTGTTTAAATTTTCTCTGACTTAAGTTTCTTCATTTTAAAATGGGAATTATAATAACTTACTCGCCAAGCTGTTAGAGAAAGGAGAAAAGCCAATATAAAAAACTTAAAATAGTAAATGTTCGAAAAATGCTAGTGATGGGCATCGAAGATGTGTATAGACGGACCCGAAGTTGGGACTTACTTAAATATAATAAATACATCAGTTTAGTTACTTCGAAATTCCAGCCATTTCATTTTACTCTTCTCTTCCGCACACCATATGGTATGAACCTTCCAAATGATGCCAAAACTGCATACTTTCATTCATCCGTTTGGGAGCTTGTCATATATGGCAAGAACGAAGGACGAAGCCTGTCTCGTGTCTGTTTGCTACTTCACAACTTCAAAATACTGTCACGGACCCCAGAGGTGACAGCGGCCCTCAAAATGACAGCGCTCAGCTTTGCAGCGCCCAGAGGTGCCCACTACACCAGCCATCTCCCCGCGATCTCCCGAGCCAAGCGCCCCACTGGGAGCCCCAAGAAGAGGGAAGTCGTTCTAAAGAGGAAGGGTCCGGAGTTGGGGAGCAAAACAGAGGCAGGATGGACCCTCAGGGCCACAGAGGTTGGAAGCCACATTCGGACCAGGCGCGTCCACGACCGCAAACACCAGGACCCGAGGCGGCGTCGGGCCGCGATGTCCCGGGCCACCCGCCCCCCTTCGAGAGCCTCCCCTTCCTTCCCTAGAGGACCGCGAAGCCGACTCGGCGCCACACTCGCCCCCGACGCCCCCTCACCTAAAGGCGGGTCCGTCTTTGGGGGCCCTGCCCTGGGCAGACGCCGACGCGGAGCTGGCGCCGCTGCCGCTGCCCCTTTTGTTAAAGAGCTTCTGGAGCAGGGTAGGGGCCATGATGCTGCCGCGGCCGTGACGTGGCGCTCCGGGGCCCGCGGCTCAGAGCGCCGCCAGGGACGACGGCGGCGGCGGCGCAGCCATCGCGGCGGCGGCACAGCCGCCTAGCCTTGCGGGTGCGCGGGGCCGCGGCGGCTAAGTAACTCTGCAAGGCGCCGGCCCGCCGCGGCAGGTCATATGACTAAACCCGCCCACCTCCGCCGCGCGCTGACAGTTATCTCCTGGGGGGCGGAGCCTGCAGCCCGCGGCGGCGGCGTGGTGGGCGGAGCGCGGAGGCCCCGCGATGGCCATTGGCCGGTAGTCTGCCCGCCCAGGGCCTACGTAACCTCGCGGGAGGCGCGGCCTGGATCCCGCGCTCCGGCGCGGTGCACCAGAGGGCGGGGCGGGGGCGGCGCTTAAAGGGGCCGCGATGTAGGGGCGAAGGTGGCGCCGAAGGGGCGCGGCTCCGCCGGCTCCCGGGTCCTGGAGACGGACTCGCTCGGCAGCTGCTGGCGATCTTTGTTCTTTTGAGACAAAGCCCCCTAGACTTGGGCTGATGCAGGTGCAAGAGCTCAGATGGAGAAGATGGGTGTTAGGGAAAAGCGGGTTTTTTTTGTTTTGTTTTTTTTTTTGAAAAGCGTTTTTAAAATGTGAAGTCGCTGATTCACAGGACGGATTTAAATGGCATAACATCCGGGATAGGTTGCTTCCAGAGTAGGTTGCTTCGAGGCTTTGTGTATTTTTTTAGTTTAAACTTTATGATTGATTCAGATCATCTGCTCCTTTTGACATCTTGGGCCACCATACCACGATGATTATATAAAAAGTTGCATGTGAATGTTGAGGCACTTTGTAAATATATATAGAATTCACAGTCTTTATAAATAGATATGCCATTCACCGCACAAACTTTTATCTGCATCTAATTCTAATGATTAAGCATCTGCAATTCTAATGATTACATATATTTCTCAATCAAGGTTCAGAAGTACCTGGTTATCAGTGACAGAATTATTTCATTTAGGGGAAGGGAGAAATAATTATATTTGAGTTCACTTTTCTCCTCAGCTTCACGCTAAACCCTGTAGGAACTTAGCCTTCAATCAGCCTGTGGTAGGGAGTGATGGACTTTACCAGTTTCAAAGCAGCTTTTGAACCTCTACTTTATAGCATTAGGCTTACAGTTTTTCTGATAATGGCTAGTGAGAACTAAAATCAATACTTCTGGATAATCCTTAGTGAGAACCGAACAGTGAGTACATACTCTGACTTGATCAGTACTCTTGAAGAAATAAAAACTCTTTCCATAAGTAGAAGAAATAAAAAATATCTATTTTAATTTGCATTACCATATTTAGTTTGTACATTTGGGGCCTTGGTAGGCAACTAGCTATTTGTGTACTGAACTTTTGCAAAGATAAGAAAATTGTGGGAGAGACTAAAACTCAGTTATTTATTTTATTGAAATTGTGCTATTAAAATAATAATTTATAAATTATCAAGGGTTCATGAGGGAGGGGGAAAAATGAGTTGATGCCAGGGGCTTACGTGGAGAGCAAATATTTTGAGAATGGTGAGGGTAACGAATGTACAAATGTGCTTTACACAATTGATGTTTGTATGGATTGTGATAAGAGTTGTATGAGCCCCCAATAAAATGATTTTTTTTAATCTGGATAAGAAAAACCAGGGCGGGGGGGAAAGGGCGATTTCAGTAGTCATACTACTAAGTAGTCATCCTTCACAATTGAATATCTAAAACTCGAACCAAACTCACTGCCATTGAATCAATTCCAAATCATGGCACACACAGAACTCTAATTTCTAACTGTGATGGTAAGATTTTTATGTCAACTTGATGGTAGCTATATGGATGTAGGAGTAGACACTAACCTATCAATCAAGTGATGTTTCCTTGTAGATATGGTCTTTTTATAAGAGAGGCACTTATGGGACCTGTCTTTCTTGCCCTTTACCTTCATCTTTGCTTGGAATCTGTGTCTGCCTCCTGGGATGACCAGGCTCCCACTGATGTAGGATCCATGAAACTATGAACAGACTGGTCTATGTGATCTGCCTGCTTTCTGCTGCATCCGTGTCATAGACCTGCAACTCTCTGAGTCTGAAGAGAACTCTGGCTAGCCTCTGAGTTAAATTGAGCTGGATATAAAATGACTTGTTGAGATGAAGTTATTTTTAATATGTACGAGTGTCACTGGGTTTTTTTCCCCCTCTAACTAAACTAGCTTGCTACATCTTAATAAAATGTATCAGCTATATGCAGCTGTCAATGGCAGGGGTGGGGGTAGGGTGGGGGGATAAGCACTAGCCAGAATGCTTGGAGGTGACAGAATAACATTGTCTTGTTTGTTAGTGCTGCTGTAACAGAGCATAACCCACATGCTAATGCTGTTCTGCTATACCAGAAATGCCACGAGCAGGTGGTCCAAATCCAGAGTGCAGTTCTGGGCCCCGGGAGTGGTACCACTTTGTTTCAGCCTCGAATAACTGGCCGTCCTGGGATGTCCCTGGTCCTGTAGAGGCAGTGGGTTCCGTTGTCATGAGATAGCATCTGTCTTCCCCCGTTTACCCTAATTTGGTTCCGAGTCTAGTATACTCCTTATAACGCTGACGGCTTCGGTTTAGGACACACCGTACAATGACACAGCCTTATTAGCATAAAAAGAAAGCCCTCTTCTCAATTGGCATGGCAGCCGCAGACAGAGGGCTAGGATTTATAATGCATACTTGGGGGGAACACGAGTCATATCAGACACAATCTCCTGACACATAAGATGGGAAAGGAGACATTGCGAAAAGCTAACACTAAGAACGAGTCATACTGGTGTGTGCCACTGAGTCAATTCGGGTTTCCTAGACTAAATGGTCTGGCAACAGGCTGCTACTCTCTTGCGAAGAGTAACGAGTGAGCTCAAGCTGCCAGCTATTGGATTAGTAGCCAAGCAATTAACCATTGTGCAACCACACTACTTCCTGGTGATAGTCCTTCCCAATCAATTATACTGTCATAAAAGTTGTGTTAAGAGTGTACGGTTTGCTTCTACAATTAGACGATAGACGATATTAGTTATCACCCACATAATATCCGTTACCCACTTCCTCCTAAAATAATGCAATTCTTCCTAGACTGCGGTGTGCCTCCTTGTACACTGACTTCCCTCTCCAATGCCTAGGGTGCGTCTGAATGATCTAAGACTCATCCCTTTCCTGTCCGGAGCAGGCATGTGAGGCCACTCCAACCAAGGAGGGGGCCAAAAACCTGCTGGGGAAGAAGGAATGATTCTGGGAAAGTTTCCTCATTCTTAAAGGCCCATCTCTTTTTGGGTGCTGTATGTCTAGAGGTAATGCTGCGGCTATCTTGCTGCTTACTAGCCTGGGGAGATACCAGGACTAGGGAATGGCAGAGGAGAGAGAGGAACGCAAGCTTAGTCCTAGGAGACATTACTGGGCCACAAATTTCTCCACCTCCCCAGTAGACGCTTTCTATTAGATGAGATAATATTTGTTATCCAAAGTCAAAAAGCACTCTGTAAGAAAAGTTCATGTTTTCTGTCATGTTTTTGCTTGGTATTCAGGAAAAATAAACTCCTTTCTGTCTCTCAGTAAATGGATTTTATATATTTATATATTCATTTCCTGAAACAAGCAAAAAAGACTAAGGGAAAATATTTTTATAAATTAGAAAAGTTTAAACATGGAAAATGCAAATTTTATTCTATATTTTCCTTCACTTAAAGGATTATTAGAAGATTTATCCTAAATGGGCAGTGGCCTTTGAATGCAACTAAGTGTTCAGCAATCAACAGGTATGAACTAGGAATCATGTATCATCTTGTAAGTATTGATTCTAGACTTTAGATACGTTTGGAAAGAGTAATAAAATGTAAGCGAATGAAAGCCATGAAATATTTTGTAAATAGGTGTACCATCTCTTTAAAAAAATAGGTATGCCATCTCAAAAAATAAATCTGAAATTTTAAATTGGATATACGGCACTGATGTGATAAGAATTAATCCACTCTGTACACTGGTACAGGTAAGAGCTCACAGCACAGGGAATCCAGGACAGATAAGCTCCATAGGACCAAAAATGAGAGGAGCGAAAACAGGAGAGGAAGGGGACGGAGGGAACAGAAAGGGGGAACCGATAACAGTATCTACATATGACCCCCTCCTTGGAGGACAGACAACAGAAAAGTTGTTGAAGGGAGACAACGGTCAAAATAAGACTTAAAAATAATAATAATTTATAAATTATCAAAAGTTCATGAGGGAAGGGGGAGGAAATGAGCTGATACCAAAGGCTTAAGTAGAAAGAAAATGTTTTGAAAATGATGATGGCAACATATGTACAAATGTGCTTGACAATGGATGAATGGATGCATTGTGATAAGCACTGTAAGAGCCCCCAATAATTTTTTTAATTAATCCATTGTTAATGGATTCTTCTGGAATTTGCAATAGGACTAAAGCCAGCTGATAATTCTAACTATGACAATCAATGACTTGCATGGTACTGAAATCAAGCAATATTTTTCTGTCTTTGTAGTAACTGGCTAATATAATTTGCTACTTTTTTCTTTTTAAAATTGTCATCCTTCGATATTTTTAAAAAATTAATTTTATTGGGGCTCATACAACTCTTATCACAATCCATACACACATCAATTGTGTAAAGCACGTTTGTACATTCATTGACCTCATCATTCTCAAAACATTTGCTCTCCACCAAAGCCCCTGGCATCAGCTCCTCATTTTTTCTCCTCCCTCTCTGCTCCTCCCTCCCTCAAGAACCCTTGATAACTTATAAATTATTATTTTATCATATCTTGCACTGTCTGACGTCCCCCAGGGAGGAGATCACATGTAGATCCTTGTAATCAATTCCCCTTTCCAACCCACCCTCCCTCTACCCTCCCAGTATCGCCACTCACACCACTAGTCCTGAAGGGATCATCCGCCCTGGATTCCCTGTGTTTCCAGTTCCTATCTGTACCAGTGTACATCCTCTGGTCTAGCCATATGTGTAAAGTAGAATTGGGATCATGATAGTGAGGGAGGAGGAAGCATTTAGGAAGTAGAGGAAAGTTGTATATTTCATTGTTGCTACATCGCACCCTGCCTGGCTCATCTCCTCCCCGAGACCCTTCTGTAAGGGGATGTCCAGTGGCCTACAAATGGGCTTTGGGTCTCCATTCCGCACTCCCCTCCGCATTCACTAAGATAAGATTTTTTTGTTCTGATGATGCCTGATACCTGATCCTTTCGACACCTTGTGATCACATAGGCTGGTGTGATTCTTCCATGTTGGCTTTGTTGCTTCTGAGCTAGATGACCGCTGTTTGGCTTCATCTTTTGGTGTTTTAGATCTTATAGTTTTACCCAACCTTGTTGATTACTGCCTCCATTTCCTCTGTAGTTTCCTTCTTTCACTGCACTTTAAAATGTGACAATTATTCAGGATTTCATTTCTCATAATCTTTCTTCTCTCCTTTTCTCATCCACATTCTCCCTCCTTCTGAGTGACTCCATTAGAAACTGCTTATCTATATGTTGATGACATCTGAACTTTTACCTCTGACCCTGATCCCCACCTAAACCAGATTTTTATAACCAGCTTCTCTATGTATCCAACTGAATATCATACAATCATCTCAGCCAGAACTTGTGATCCTGGCTCCTACCAAAACTTGCTTCTCTTCCCATCAGCTCCATCTCTGTAAATGGCATTTCTCTCTACTCCTTCGTTTATATCAGAAACGTGGAAGGATTCTTGACATTTCTCATTCTTTCAACATCTAAGTATTTCTCATATCCATTTCTCTCGCTATCCATTGCCAATATCCTCGTCCAAGTCATCCTCATCTCTGGCCTTCTGCAGTAGTCAATGTTGGTTCCCATCCTGTCCTCTCTCCAAGTGATTCTGCCCTCAGCTGCCATAGAGAGCGCTTATGAATAAACAGCATTTCACACCATTTCCTTGGTTAAAACTTTAGTGACTTCCCATTTCACTTGATAAATAAAATTCAAAGTTCTTTGTATGGCTTACACAATACTATTCTCCAGGCTGGAGGAGAAAACAATGGGACCAACAGTTCCAGGGGGACATGGGAGAAGGCAAAGTGGGGGGAAAGGTAGTGGTGTTAACAAACCCAGGGACAAGGGAACAAGAAGTGATTCAAATCGGTGGTGAGGAGGGTGTGGGAGGCCTGGTAGGGCATGATCAAGGATAATGTAACCAAGAGGAATTGCTGAAACCCTGGTGGGGACGGAGCATGACAGTGGGACAGGAGGAAAGTCAAAGGAAATAGAGGAAAGAGCTGGAAGGCAAAGGGCATTTATAGAGTTCTAAAGACATGTACACATGCAAATAAATTTATATATGAGGATGGGGAAATAGATCTATGTGCATATATTTATAGGTTTAGTACTAAGGTAGCAGAATGACATTGGGCCTCCACTCAAGTACGCCCTCAATGCAAGAATACTTTCTTCTATTAAATTGGCATTCTATGATGCTCACCGTCTCGACACAACCGCTGAAGACAAAGCGGGTGAATAAGCAAATGTGGTGAAGAAAGCTGATGGTGCCCGGCTATCAAAAGATATAGTGCCTGAGGTCTTAAAGGCTTGGAGGTAAACAAGCGGCCATCTAGCTCAGAAGCAACAAAGCCCACATGGACGAAGCACACCAGCCTGTGCCATCACGAGGTGTGGAAGGGATCAGGTATCAGGCATCATCAGAACAAAAAGAAAACTTACCATAGTGAATGAGGAGGGTAGTTCGGAGTAGAGACCCAAAGCCCATTTGTAGGCCACTTGACATCCCCTTACAGAGGGGTCTGGGGAGGAGATGAGCCAGGCTGGGTGCAATGTAGCAACAATGAAATATACAACTTTCCTCTAATTCCTAAATGCTTCCTCCCAGCAAAATATCATGATACCAATTCTACCTTGCAAGCCTGGCTAGACCAGAGGATGTACACTGGTGCATATAGGAACTGGAAACAGGGAATTCAGTGTGGATGATCCCTTCAGGACCAGTGGTGTGAGTGGTGATACTGGGAGGGTAGAGAAAGGGTGGGTTGGAAAGGGGGAACCAATTATAAGGATCTACATATAACCTCCTCCCTGGGAGACGGACAACAGAAAAGTGGGTGGAGGGAGACATCGGACAGGTCAAAATATGACAAAATAATAATTTATTAATTATCAAGGGCTCATGAGGGAAGGAGGCGGGGGGAGTGAGGGGCACAAATGAGGATCTGATGCCAGGGGCTTAAGTGGAGAGCAAATGTTTGGAGAATAGTGAGGACAATGAAAAAGTGTTTTACACAATCGATGTATATATAGATTGTGATAAGAGTTGTATGAGCCCCTAATAAAATGATTTTTAAAATACTGTTCTCTGAAGCGGAAAAGCAATCAGTAGAGAAGTCCATGTTTTCGGCCCTGAGGGTTTAAGTCCTTGCACTTCCCTCTCCAGACTTATCTGACCTCACCCACCACTTGCTGTCCACCAGCCCCACGGGTGTGCTTCCATTTTTTCTACCACGCTTGCTTTCCCAGGAATGCACCCTCGCTTGCCCCTGTGATTGTCTGGTTACCTCCTATTTATCTTTCACTTCTCCACTTGATGTCACTCATTCACACAGTGACGGCTTGATTTCTTCAATGTGCATTCTTTTTTTAAACCATTTTATTGGGGGCCCGTACAATTCCTATCACAATCCATACATACATCTGTTGTGTCAAGCACATTTGCACATATGTTGCCATCATCATTCTCAAAACATTTGCTTTCAACTTGAGCAATTTATCGATATCAGCAATTCATTCTTCCCCCTCCCTCCCCACTCCCAGCTCCCTCATGAACCCTTGATAATTTATAAGTTATTATTATTTTGTCATATCTTTTTTATAAGATCACTTTTTAAAAAATCATTTTATTGGGGCCTCATACAATTCTTATCACAATCCATACGTACATCCATTGTGTCAAGCACATTTACACATTTGTTGCCATCATCATTCTCAAAACATTTGCTTTCTACTTGAGCCCTTAACATCAGCTCCTCATTTCCACCCTCCCTTCACCCCTCTCCCTCATGAACCCTCAATAATGTATGTTATTATTATTTTGCAATATCTTTTTTATATAGGATATCTCATGTCTCTATTTTTAAATCATTTTATTGGGTACTCGCACAATTCTTTTTTTTTAATTAAAAAGATTTTTTAAAGAAAGAAAAATCTGTAAATAGATCAAGGTCTGATTTTTTTGCCTCTAGGTGTGTCCTCTAGTCAAGTCCCATGGGGTGCTATGCTCTGGCCCCAGAGTCTATCCTTTGCACTCCCTCGGCAGCTCCCTGATCTGCTCCCCCCACTGTCCTGCCTCAAGCCTTTAGTGTTTTTCTTCTATGTAGCGGGGTCAGACTGGGCCAAACCCAACACTGAGTCTCCAGTGTTATCCCTGTTAGAGCCATGGGTCAGTGAGGGATGCCTTGTCTCATAGTGGGATCAGCCATATGGTACACTCTGTGCATTGGCTGTTCGGAGCGGGGATATCATCCTCCAGGCCTGGTGGGCCAGGATGTGCTCCATTCTTTCTTCCTCCCCATTCATTTACTCCCGTTTGCTCTGATCAGACATGTCCTTCACCCCTAGCTGCAGCTTCAGTGCCATCCTCTAAATTCTTCTGAGGGGAGGGGCAGTTGCAGCTTCAGTGCCATCCTCTAAATTCTTCTGAGGGGAGGGGCAGTTGTCCACGTAGCTGGTATGGGAGACAAGCCCTCAGGCCCTTCCACTGGTGAAGGCTCCCCACTCCATGCTGGGACACTGCATTCGCATGCATCCTGGAACACTGGATTTAAATCTGGTCCCTCTTTCCCTGTGGAGATGCAAACAAAACCCTCCCCTTGGGTGGGTCAGTGCCCCATTCCCTTGCCACGCATCTCTTTTTTTTTCCTTTCCTCCCCGCCCCCCTTTTTAATTGGCTACCATATGTACCCCTGAATTTGATCTGGCCCATGCCATACTACCTGGACCTCACCCCTGGAGTGTTTGTATACAGTAGCTTTTTCCCTGTGCCCCTTTGCATGTTTCTTTTCTTTTTTTTTATAAACTTACCTCAGTGGACTCATATTGTACTTGTCCTTTTGTGCTTGGCTTACTTCACTTAGCATAATTTCCTCAGTTCTTCCCATGCAGTGACATGCTTCATGCATTTATCATTGCTTGTTAGCGATGCATAGTACTCCATTGTACATATGTACCACAGTCTTGTAATGCATTCATCTGTTGAAGGAAATATGGGTTGTTTCCAACTCCTTGCAATTATGAACTATAAATCTGGGTTGTTTCCAACTCCTTGTGATTGTGAACTGTGCCGCAATGAACATTGGAGCACAAATGTCTGGCCCTGGTTTGTTTCTTGCCTCTTTGGGTATATGCCCAGTAGGAAGATTGCTGGGTTATATGGTAGCTCAATTTCCATCTGTTTTAGAAATCGCCAAATTGATTTCCATAGTAGGTATACATGCCTACAAGTCTACCAGGAATGGATGAGAGTTCCTATCTCCTCACAGCCCCTCCAACACTTGTTGCTTTCTGATTTTTTTTTGAATTGGGTTATCTTTGAGGCTGTTAGGTGGTATCTCATTGTTGTTTCGCAGATGATACGATTCTATACGTCGAAGAGGCCCTAAACTCCACAAGTGGAGTGTTGGAAGCAATAGAGGAATATGGCAGAGGGGCAGGATACCAGATCAACAAACAGAAGTCTATCAGACTGCTCTACACATCAGACAAGATCACAGAAGAGACAGTTATAAAAATAGTACCCTTTACAATAGCCAAGCACAAATTGAAATATCTAGGGATATACTGCACGAAACCAAGAGTGACCTCAACAAATGGAAGAATCCCATGCTCATGGATTGGCAGACTGAATATAGTAAAGATGTCAGTTCTGCCCAAGGCACTATATAAGTTCAATGCTATCCCGATATGAATACCACCACCCTTCTCCAAAGAATTGGAAAAACTGCTTACCAACTTCATATAGAGGGGGAAGAAGCCCCAGAATTAGCACAGAACTCCTCAAGAAGAAGGACAAAGTGGGAAGGCTTGCTCTACCTGACTTTAGCACATACTATACAGCCACAGTATTCAAAACAGTGTGGTACTGGTATAATGACAGATATTCAGACCAATGGAAAAGAGCTGAAAACCCAGAAATAAAAACATCAGCATACAGGCAACAGATTTTTGATAAGGACCCCCAAAATATCAAATGGGTAGTAGATTCCCTCTTCAATAAATGATGCTGGAAAAATGGATATGTACCTGAAGAAAAAGTAAGCAAGACCCTTACCTCATTCTATGCACAAGAATAAGCTCAAGGTAGATCACAGACCTTGAGATAAAACCCCAAACAATTAGGGTCATTAATGAGGGAATTGGGACAAACCTGAGAACCTTGGCACAGAGAATACATAGACTAACAGAAATAGGGAAGATACAAATACGTAGGAATCACAAATAGACAAGTGGGATATGCCGAAGATCAGTCACCTGTGTACATCGAAAGAATTCACCAAGAGAGTAATAAGAGAGCCCACTGACTTGGAAAACATCTTTAGCAATGACACATCAGACAAAGGCCTTATTGCTAAAATCTACAATACTTTGAAAACTTACAATAAGAGAAAAACCAACTGCCCCCTGATGAGGTGGGCAAAGGACCTGAGAAGAAGTTTGACAGAGTCTGAAATCAGAATGGCCAATAAACATATGAGAAAATGTTCCCGATCTTTAGCCATAAGAGAAATCAATGTGCATTCTTACTCAAGACTGCATGCACTAATGTTTCTGTTATAACACCCCTTTTTATTTTTTAAAGTACGTATCATAATTTATAATTAACCATAAATAAAATATGTAATATCTCTGCCCCTCATTAGATTGCATGCCCCTTTAGTCAGGGGCAAAGGCTATCTTAGAGACTAATGTGCCCAGCACATAATGTCTTTTCAATTATACAACGGGGTACCCTCCAAAACAACAACAAATGGAATATAGCTCCGTTGGTTGGAGCTTTCATAGTACACATATTTTCCCCGATAGGTGAGCATCGAGCAACTCGCTCTGAGTTAGGGCGCCCACTTGCTTCACCTGGGAAGTTTCTCTCTGGTCACAGTGAATTTTTTCATAAAAGCCATTTGGCTCAAACCTCGTTTTTTGTGATGGTCAATTTAAGAGAATAGTGTGCACCTATGAAATTTTGTTCCCTGTTCAGGAAAATGCCATAGAAACTTGTGATGCTGAAAACAGATTATAAGGACAGCGTTATCAGAAAACTCGTGTATGAATGGTTTTCTTGTTTCCAAAAAGATGAAATGTCGATTGACGACAAACCTTGTCTGGAAGCCTGTCAACTTCCCAAACAGACAAAAATGTCAATGTGTAGTGCATTTGGAGTTCGTTCCACTGGGTCAGACTGTTAATCCAGCTTTCTATTTAGAGGTTCTGCAACGAGAAAGTGTGCAACAGGAAAGGCCTGATTTGTGGCAGATGGGGGACTGGTTTTGCCACCACGACAGTCTACCTGCTCATGAACCCATCTTTGTTGCCAATTTTTGGCAAAAACACAGCATGCCTCTCTTGCCCCTCACACCTTACTCAATGGACCTTGCTCATTTCTGTGAATGAAGAGGGACATGAAAGGACAGCGATTTGAGATGTAGTAGAGGTGAAGAAAAAAAAAAAGGTAGGTGCTGTCAACCATCCAAACAGATGAGTTTGAAAAATATTTCCGAGAAAGGAGCTGCAGATTTAACAAATGTACTACGTGTCATTGAGAATACTTTTAAGGTGATATGGTTGTTTTATTAAACAAATTAAATACATAGCTTTGGGGGGGAAATTCTGGAGTTTTTTGTGGGGGGAGGGGTATGCCCTTGTATGTTTGTTGACTGAATGAATAAATGATTTAAGATGTGAATGAAGTTCACAGCTCCCACTGCATGGAAGCTGTACACCTTCACAAAAGAATTATTTGGAGTAATTCCTAGAAGGTGTTCTGAAATTTTTTTCACTTATTTACTTTGGGAGGAATAGATGCCCAGTTATCAGTCTCACCTAGTGTGCTAGGCTGGATTCACTAGAGAAATACATTCAAGGACACTTATATATGTATAAGAAAGGACTTTATATCAAAGGGTAATTGCATACTAAGAAAACTTCCCAGCCCAGTTCAGATCAAATGCATAAGTCCGATATTAGCTGTGTTAGTCTGGGTACATTAGAGAAAGAAATCCACAGAAACTCATATGTATAAGAGAGAGTTTTATATAAGGGGTCAGTGTACATCAAGAAAGCATCCCAACCCAGTGCTGCCACGCCCATATGTCTGACACTGATCTGCAAAGTCCTCAATCTCACAAAACACAAGCGATGAGACTGACTGCAGGAGGAAAGCAGAATCAGTGAATGTGTAAGCATCTCAGCACTGGCAGGGGTCTCCACACAGCTGCTCCAACACCCAGGCTGCATTGGGGTAGGTCCATGTGGCTTCGCCTCAGGGATGTCTTGCAGGAAGTGAGCCTTGTCAGCTGAAGCAGGAAACTGGCTATGGCAGCTGCACCCTGGTTTGACCATCTGAAAGCAAGAGACCCAAGAACTAGAAAGGCAAGGCTTACCGAGCCATTTATCTCTCTACCCTTCAATTGATCCCACATGGCTAGGTTGGCACAATAAACCTTAACTATCTCATTAGCCTATAAATCTGATATTAATCCAAAAATCCCTCTTCAGACTCATACAGCACATGCAATGATGCAAAATACAAGAAGCTCACAGGCCAGTGGCTGCAAAGTCTTGTGGGTCCAGTGGCAGTGGGAGCGTCTCCAAGGCTCTTGAAGGTCTCAGTGTGGCTCAATATGGCTTGTCCACAGGAAGGTGAAGGCAGAAATAGAAAGTTGCATGCCTCCAGCGAGCCATTTATCTCGGTGGCACCTCCAAATGAGGTCATCAAGCTGCGACCTGGTTGACAGGCTAAACTCCACCCCTTCACTTCTATATCTTAAAGTTGACATGATATTATGTAACTCCCACACCTAGGAAATTGATCGTACACAGACTTATTTTCTAGATTGACTGGCTTATCATGAATCCCTTTTTCCTCAGTGTCTCCGAAGTGTTCTCAGGGAATTCTACCCCAGCTGTAACATTTAATAACACTCTCTACTTTTCTCCTGTCTCCACCTACATAAAGCCCCATATTGTATCACTTAGGATGCTTTTTTTCTACAAATAGCAGAAGCTCCAACAAAATTGTCTTAAGAAACACATTGCATACAATAAATAGTCCAAAGGTAGGACACGGCCCCAGCAGGGCACATCAGAATTCTAATCCACTTCTCTGGAATTCTGCTGCCTCTGGGTTGCAATCTTCCTTAGACTGGTAGGATGACCATACAGTTCCGGATTGTGTGCAGACAAAAGATGGGATTGGCCTCGTCCTTTGTGTCTCATTTTCTTGGAATCCCTGCAACTTCCCTTCACTGACAAGTGAAATACTGTGTCACTATGACTGCCTTTGATTAATGAGATCCTCCCTGGAGGAGGGGTAGTCTGGAATAAAACTGAGGCTCCAAAAAGGGAAAAGGGGAGTAAATTACTTTTAGAAAATTAACTGAAACTGCCACACAGACAATAATTTAAAAAACTCAAAGTACAGACAGCTGTATCTTCTTTAAACTGAGTGTTTTCAAAAAACACATTGCACATTACTAGGAATTCCTTCTTGGACTGGGATGGGATGGAGGAACTACAGGTATCTCTAGGTCTTGCATGAATTTGGTGCTATAAAATGGTCTTCGTACATATTTTTTAAAAGAAAATAAATGTGAGAATACTAACATGATTTAATCCCTTTTTAGTGTATAAATTGTCCACCAAACACTTTGTTCTCCCAGGCTATAATCTTTTGCAGCATAGTCATTTTTGAAGTCATGACTTAGAAGTATTTGCCTACTTAATAAGGCCCGTAAAAAGCCCTGGTGGTGGAGTGGATTAAGCATTGGGCTACTAATTGAAAGGTCAATTGTTCAAACCCATTCGCTGACCAGAGGGAAAAGGATGATACTGTGCTCCCTAACAATTAAAAGTCTGGGAAAATCTACAGAGCCAGTGTTATAGGGCCTGAGAGATATTTTTTACTTTCTGGTCCGACAACTACCTAGGTCAGTAGTTCAACCACCACCATAGTCTGTTGTTCTTAGATCATTGGGTTTGCACGAGTTCATCTAGTTTGAATAGTCATTTATTCACTCAATTTGTCACCCAATCTTCCAATGATAGCTGCAGTCTGGCCAGTGATCCTCCGGTGTTTGTTGCATAAAAGTTGCTTTTGGAGTTCTGCTTACAAATTGTGATTTGCCCGTGTGCACTTCACGCCATCACCACACACACACACACACACACACACACACACACACACACACACACTCAGCTTCTCCAACCTCTACCAAAAGGGCAACATGGGAATAAAAGGCCTTACCCCAGTAGGAAAGAACCCCTTATGGCACAGTGGGAAAAGTTTTGGTTGTTAAGAGTTGTATGAGTCCTCAATAAAATGAGTTTTAAAAACCCCAAAACCTAAAACTGAAAAAAAAGAAAAGAAAAGTTGTGGTTGTTCAGAAAAAAAGGTCGTGGTTTGAACCTACCAGCTGCTCTCTGGAAGAAAGAGAGGACAGTCAGCTTCCACAGGGATGAGCGCCTTGGAAACCACCTGTAGAAGCAGCTCTACTCTGTGCTCCAGGCTCGCTATGACTTGAAATAGACTTGGTAGCAACGGGTTTAGATTTTTAACCTGATCACAAAGACAAAGGGCAGAGAGCGGCAGAAGAGATGAGATGTCAACATGTGTGGGACATGGAAAATGCGCAAAGGCGAAGTCAAAGAAGAAGCGAACCAAGACGTCAAACCTAAATGTTGAGAGGAGAGTCCAGTCACCTCACAAACTCTCTAAAAGCCTCACATGTATGAGGCACCAGATAACACTGAAATATGACAGGTGGTGGAAGTATATGGACCCCCAAGTGCCTTTCCTAATTATCCTACCCAGGTGGACAGCTCCTCCCCAAAGAGTCAGAGGATCGGGATTCAGTGAATGCTCAAATTCCAGGGAAAGGGAATGCCAGCAGAGAAAAGTCCTCCAGATACTAGCAGTTGGAGCGATCATTGAAAACCTGGTTCAACTACTAGAGTTTTGTGAGTTTTACTTCTGAATTTCATAAATAATACCCGACACAGAGAACTTCTAATCAAGTATCTAGGGCCCATTCTTAACTATAAAGGGGATCCAAGAATCACTAGACAAATGAATACCTCCAAGATGGTAATGAAGCACACTCAGAAGCAACAGGCATCTTGAGCAAAAGAGACAAAGCCAGGAGAAAACAATTTCAAACAAATTATAACTGATTAATATCATCAAAGATAAGAGATAGTGTTGCTCTGTTTGTTGTTAGGTGCCAACTAGTCCGTTCTGGACTTTAGCAACGGTATGCCCAACAGAAGGAAACACTGCCCAGTCCTGCACCATCCTCTCAATGCTTGAGCCTGCTGTTGCAGCCACTGTGTCAATCCATCTCCTGGAGGACCTTCCTCATTTTTACTGTTCTTCTACTTTGCCACACATCCCTACATCACCAGTCCTCTTGGGTCTGGTTTCTCCTGACAGCATGTCCAATTACACACGACATGTCTCATTATTTTACCTCTAAGGAGCACTCTGGCTGTCCTTCTTCCAAGACAGACTTGTTTGTTCTTTGGGCAAGACATGGTACTTTCAATATCTTTTGATAGCACCACAATTCAAATGCACCGATTCGTCTCTGGTTTACTTACCTAATGTCCAACGTTCATGTGCATATAAAGTGATTGAAAATACCATGGCTTGGGTCAGGTTCACCTTAGTCCTCAACGTACATTCCTTGCTTTTCAGCACTCGAATGGGGTCTTGCGTGGTAGATTTACCCAATGAAACCCATCTTTTGATCTCTTGACAGATGCTTCCAAGTGCATTGATTGTGGATTCAAGTAAGACAAAGTTTCCCCCATTTCTCATGACATTAACTATAGATCCAGTTGTGAGGATTTTGGTCTCCTTTATGTTGAGTTGTAATCCATAATGAAGGCTTGGACTTCAATCCTTGAGCTTCCTCAGCAAGTGCTCCAGGCCTCCTCACTTTCAGCAATCAAAAGCCTTCCTGCAATCCTGTTGCCACATTTTTTTCATATAAGCCAGCTTCTCTGATTATTTACTCAACATACAGATGGAATAAGTATGGTCAGAGAATACAGCCTGATGCATGCTTTTCCTGATTTTAAGCCTTGCAATATTCTCTTGTTCTGATTTCACAACTACCTCTTGATTCATGGACAAGTCCTGCATGAGCACCTACATATGTTCTGGAATACCCATTCTTCTCAAAGTTATCCAAAGTTTGTGATCATCCTCATAGTCAAATGCCTTGGCATAGTCAACAGAACACAAGTAGACATCTTTCTGGTATTCTCTGTTTTCAGCCAAGATCCATCTGACATCAACAATGGTATCATTTGTTCCACGTCCTCTTTTGAATCTGGCTTGAACCTCTGGAAGTTCCCTGTCATATGTACTATTGCAACTGTTGTTGATGATCTTCAGCAAAGTTTTACTTGTATGTGATATCCATTACATTGTTCTATAGTTTCGGTATCTGTTGGGTCCCCTTTCTTTGGAATGGGTACAAATTTGAATCTCTTCTAATCAGCTGCCCAAGTAGTTGTCTTTCAAATTTCCTGAAATTAGATGAGTAAGTGCTTCCAGGGCTTATCAGCTTGTTAAAATATTTCAAGTGGTATTCCATCAATTCCTGAAGCCTTGTTTTTGGCTAGTAATTTCAGTGCAGTTTGAACTTTTTCCCTTCAGTACCATTGGTTCTTGCTCGTATGCTGCTTTTTAAAATGGAGGACTGTCAACCAGTTCTTCTTGGTGCAGTGACTCAGTGTATTCTTTCCATCTTCTTTTGATGTTTCCTGAATCATTCAATATTGTGCCAATCGCATCTTTCAATTTTGTAGCTCAAGGCTTGATTTTTTTTTTCTGTTTTCTTTCAGTTTAAGATATGCTGAGCATGTTATTCCTTTTGGGTTTTCTAACCCTAGGTTTTTGCACATTTCATTATAATATTTGATTTTGTCTTCTTGCGCTGTCCTTTGAAATTTTATATTCAGCTCTTTGAAGTCATCATTTCTTCCATTTGCCTTAGCAACACTATGATTAATAGCAAGTTTCAGACTTGCTCACTTCTATCTTTTCTTTCTTTTTAATGACCTTTTGCTTTCTTCATGTATGATGCTCTTGATGTCCTCCTACAGCTCATCAGGTCTTCTGTCATTGGTGTTTAATGTGTCTATTCGGTTCTTCAGTTGTTCTTGACATTCAGACGGGATAGACTCAAGGTTATATTTTGTGGAAAGGCTTTAGTTTGGTTCAACTTCATATATGAACAATTGATGGTCTCTTCTACAGTCAGCTCCTGACTGTATTCTATCTGGAGAAGCTTCTGTGTTATTGAAACAAAGGTATCTGCTATGAACAACTCATTGTTCTTGCAAAATTCTACCATGTGATCTCCAGCTCAGTGGAAATATCCACCAAGTACATATTTTCCAACTACTATTCCTTCCTCTTTCTTTCCAACCTTTACATTCTAATCACCAATAAATATCAATTCTGGTAACAAGAAAAGGATGTAGATTAGCATCTGACTTATTATAAATTACCCTTGATGTTGGAAAACAATGGAACACTCCTTTAAAAATTCAGAAAGTAGATTTTTACCAAGTGAAGGCGTAAATCAAGTAAGGTAAAACACAAGCATTTAGGTTAAAAACATTATATCTTCGTTGCGTTCTTTCTTCAGAAGCTGGAGAGTCAATTCAATCAAACACAACCAGAATCTGAGAGGAATTACTGAGAGGTGAACAATGGGTAAACGTGATAGTGGGACAAGAAGAAAGAAGAAGGAAAAAAGTATATATATAGGTATGTGTGTATATAGCTAGATATATAAAAATAGATGTATTTGCTTATATATGTATGCATATGCAAATGCAACAAGGAAGCAGATGGACCTTGGGCCCCAACTTAAATCTTACCTCAGTACAAGAACAGTTTGCTCTAATGATGTGACCTTTATGATACTCACCTTCCTAACACGATTGCTGAAGACAAAATGGGTGCATAAGCAAATGTGTTCAAGAAAGCTGATGGTGTCTGGCTATTAAAAGATATAGCATCTAGGGTCTTAAAGGCTTATAGTTAAACAAGCAGCCATCTAGCAGAGAAGCAATAAATCACACATGGAAGAAGCACATCAGCATGTGTGATCATGAGGTGTTGGCAGGGAAAAAAAACAAGCAACCAAATCAATGTGAATGGGGTGCTAGAGTGGACACCAAAAACTCACCTATAAGATAACTGGACAGAAGGGTCACATGGAAGGTATGAAAACTCCAGGATGTGGTATAGCACTGATAAAACACGTAACTATTCTCTAGTTCTTTAATAGTTCTTCTTCTTACTATTAGGGTTTTTATTTGTTTTATGTCATTAATCATGTTAGACATATATGTTATTTTGTATAATTAACATCATTCCATATATGAAAGCCAAGATACATAACCCTTCAGAAACAGTTACAGGAGTAATGGTTCCCTGAGGGTACAAGAAGAGGAAGAGGAAGGGTGGGGACGGGGAACTGAGCACTGATGACTGATCCCACTATAGGAGAGCGAACAACAGAATTATATGTGACTGGATATATTAGAAAGTGTAAGATATGGCAAAAAAGAGAGAAATAAACAAGAGTACTTTGGGAGTAGAGTTGGAGAGGGAGGGGATAAAGGGGAACTGACATCAAGGAGTTCAGCTTGCCCCCACATTCCCCCTACCCTCCTGGTATCACTATCTCCATTGATGGGTTTATCTGACCTGGATTCCATGTGTCTTGAGCTCTTATCTGTACCAGTGTACATGTTCCTATGACCTGTCTTTGAGGGGATGTCCTATTGCCTATAGATGGGTTTGGGGTCTCTTCTCAGATACCCCCCCCTTGTTCTCAACAATATGTTTTTTTGTTGTTGTTGTTGTTTTGGGTCATGAGGTGCTTGTTACCTAATCCCGTCGACACCTCATGATCTCCCAGGCTGGTGTAAGCTTGTTGCTTCTCTGCTAGCTACTCTGTTGGCTGCTTGCTTTAACTTCAAGGCTTTAAGCTTCCAGATGCTATATCTATTGACAGCAGCCATCAGTTGTTTTCACTACATTTGCATGCGCCCATTTTGTCTTCAGCGATCAGTCAGGAGGGTGAGCATCACAGAATGCCAGGTTGTTAGAACAAAGTGTTCTTGCATTGAGGGAGGGCTGAGTAGAGGCTCAAAGTCCACTTCCTCAATGTATTGCCATATAAATATATGTACATAGGCCAATACCTCTATTTTTGTTAATGTATTTACATAAGTGCACACCTATGTTTACACCTCTATCCATAGCTTTGCTTCCTAGATCTTTCCTTTGTTTTATTTTACCTTCCTCCTGCCCCACCATCATTTTTGCCCTTCTTCTGCCTCTTAGTAATTCCTCTCAGTTAGATTGCTGTTGCTCCAGCACCACCAGGATCGCTACGTCCTCCTCGTTGTTGCTTTTAATTCCCTAGTTGTTCCCTGTCTATGGTGTTGTTTGCTCACTATTCCTGTCCATCCCCCCCTGCTCCCTTCCCCCCACCCAGGTTCCTCTGGAACCTTCGGTCCCTTTGCTTTCTCCTCGGGCTTGCTTCCTATGACTATCTTGTATTGGTAGGCAAAACATCAATAAAAGAAACAAAACCAAAAGAAAGCAAAAGATTGAATAAAAAGAGAAAAAAAGCAACACAAATCAGAACAACAACAAAAAAAGGAAGAAAAACTAGCAACCCTCCAAAAAACATACTTAATTCCAGGTCTGTCTGTTGACCTTTATGACTGTCTCCCCACTGGTCCTGGGGGATTCCGGGAACTGCCCATCCTAGCGGGGGTGGTCAGACTGGACACACTCCCCACAGTGTGTCCCCAGTATTGTCCTCTGTCATGGTATGCTCCAGTGAGGGGACATCATGCCTTGAGCTGTTGTTGGCCTACAGTCCTCTCTTTGCTTTGCGGCTCCGTGCAAGGACACCATCCTCAGGACTGGGTGTGACAGCATGGGGTCTAGGCCCTCGCTCTCTCTTTTTCCTTCTTGGTTTGCTTCTGTATGGAAGTGGCAGGCCAGCCCCTCTCCCCAACCTGTAGGTTGTGTGTAGCTCTGTAGCATATGAAAGGGCTGTAAATCGTTATGACAATAGAAAGCCCTAAATTTCACTGAAGTGCAACTGGTTTGCTCGACCTGCTGACCTTCAGTTAGAAGCTCAATGCTTACTTGACAGCGCCACCAGGGCTCCTTAGCAATCTATTAGTGTCAGATACATAAAGTCAGAGTCCAATTAGGAAGGTTAATGGAAGTATTTTTACAATCCAGAATATTTTTCAACATTTTAATAATACTATGATGCAAAGCAGTCTTCCCTAAACTTGTTTAGCTTTTCAAACTTTAAAAATTGTTTTTGTCTTTATAAAACACTAAAGTGCATGAGATTTGCATGGAAATAGATAGCTAAACCTGATTTTAGATTAATTGGCATTAAGCAATTAAATTTTGACTCAAATTTATTTTTTAAACCACATACACTATGATATAAGAATATTTGTTTTTATTTTAGTAGGAATAAAATATTGAACATTTTTACAGAAGATGCACCAAATAGACCAGCAAAGGACCTTGGATATCAAGTTTATATTTATTAAATGAATAATAACATATAGCACAATTGTTAATTAACAATTTACTCATCAGAAGTTCCTCATTCAAATACCAAGTCATCTTTGAAGTGATTCAATGACATTATGAGGTATGACACACCATTTATTAAAAATTATAGCAAACCTATTTATAGCACTTACTGTATCCAGGCCTTGTCATAAGCAATTTCCTTGTATTTCTCATTTATGCTTGAAAACAAATATAAGAGAGAAGTAGTATTATGAGGATTGACTTTTCAGATTTGAAAAACAGGTGGACAAAGAAGTACCTTGCTGACTATGCACAGCTGTCAAGCAGAAGAGAACTGGTTTGGATTCTTCAGCTTGGTTCCAGGGTCTGTCCCTTTAATTGCTATACGACTCATATTCCTACAGGCAAGTTATCGCAAAAGAAAAATTATCAGAATCATTATATGTTCATTTCTAATATGTAACAATTTTGAAAGGTGCTTTAAAAAGAAACTTACCACTCTCAAGCCCCCCTCCCCTGGACACACAGAATAGCGATCAACCATCATCTTGTGGAATCCTACCGTTTCAGGGAACACCTTTTTTCAAAGACTGGCCTAAATGATAGTTTAGCTTTCCATATCCATTTTCCTCTTCAGCATTGGGTCCTTTTCTCAGTCCCTTTCCCATTTAATCGCCTCCTTTGAACTACTTCGCTTTCAGGGTTTCATAAGGAGACTCATCCATGCAACATTTTGGCTATCCAAAGAGCCGACATAGTAAGCCAGCATTCCCCTTTCTACTGCCTCAATTAAATGCCTCTTCTTGGAGCTATACTTCTTCTTTTTGTTTTGTCTTAATCACTTCATTAGGGGCTCATACAACTCTTATCACAATCCATACATACATCAATTGTGTAACGCACATTTGTACATTCATTACCCTCATCATTCTCAAAACATTTGCTCTCCACCTAAGCCCCTGGCATCAACTCCTCATTTTTCCCTCCCTCCCCACTCTCCCCTACCTAATGAACCCTTGATAATTTGTAAATTATTATTCTGTCATATCTTGCACTGTCTGACATCTCCCTTTACCCACTTTTCTGTTGTCCGTCCCCCAGGGAGGAGGTCACATGTAGATCCTTGTAATCAGTTCCCCCTTTCTAACCCACCCTCCCAGTATCACCACTCACACCACTGATCCTGAAGGAGTCATCCGCCCTGGATTCCCTGTGTTTCCAGTTCCTATCTGTACCTGTGTCCATCCTCTTTGAGCTATACTTCTTAAGTAATCATTAACTTTTAATTTTATTATGTTTTACACTTTCTGCCTGCTCCTCTCTGCCTTTGGGCAAATGTCGTGCTGTTGATCCTCTATAATTGATTGTTCTGAGGAACACAAACTTTTTAGGTTTTATTATTAATGGACCTGCCTATCGTTCTACTGAAAGATGGTCTCCAGGAATGGCTTCCATTCCAGGACAGAAGGGTGTCTTGGGCCCATAGCGCTGAGGTTGTGTTTGTTAACCATCTGAATGGCCTTTCTGGGGAAGTGTCGGTTCATATTCTTTGCTTATTTTTAAAGTAGATTATTTGTCTTTTTGTTGTGAGGTGTTGCAGGTTTTTTGTCAATTTTGGAGCCAAGATCCTTGTCAGATATGTCGTAGCCAACACTTTCCCCTCCGTCTGTAAGTTCTTTTTGTACTCTTTTGCAGAAGTTTTTTGATGAGCAGAAACATAATTTTTGGGAGGTCCCATTTATCTAGCTCATCTTCTGCTGTTTAATTAAGTAACTTTCAGTCAAAGTGTAAATACAATCTATCCAAAATGTACTTTTGATTTTTTGAAAGAGTAAAAAGTTTGTTAAATAAGAAATACATCCAATAGTATGTAAGTATTCTGACTTTCAATCTTCTCCAGATAATTTCTAAAATTTTCTAGAAAAAAATTTCATACTTCTTTTTTAAAAGCAAAAAAAAAAAATACGCGGAGAGAAAATGTTTTGAGAATGAAGAGGGCAATGAATGTACAAATGTGCTTTACACAATTGATGTATGTATGGACTGTGATAAAAGTTGCACTTGCATTTTATTATTTACAATCCTTGGATCACACAAGCTGGTGTGCTTCTTCCATGTGGTCTTAGTTGATCCCTCACATAGATGTCTGCTTACTTGAAGATAAGCCTTTAAGATCCCAGATACTGTTTTGTCTGATAGCCAGGCACATCTAATTTCTTCACCACACTTTGCGTTAGCACCTAATTCTTCAGTGATCTCTTATGAGTGTGAGCATCAAGCAAATTCATGTCATAGAAATACTTCTTTCTGATATCAGGGCTAGAATTCAGTCAGATACCAAAATCCTTTCATAAATCTATAATTTCTACATGCCTGTGATTCACCCTACTGTCAGTATTGTCATTTTATGTTAGAGAACATTATCAATCATCCCTCTAGAGCATAATTTAATGTCATTAATTTAGCCAATGGTATAAAATTTTAAATATTGTTGCAAAAACAAGTTATACCAGTATAGGTCAGCTCTGAACCACAATACATGAATTGTTGACTTTAACAAGTTAAACTCTTAAGTGACTTGATACTATTTATATAAACAATGGAGGTTGGTGATGTCTTTCCTCTCTTTTTATGACCTTGTGCTTTCTTCATGCGCGATGTTCGTCATGTCATCACACAGTCCATCAGGTCGTCTGTCATTAGAGTTCAGTGCAGCAAGTCTAGTCTTGAAGATGTTCTCCAATTTCAGGTGGGATCTCGTGGACTCGTTTTCATTTTCCTCAGCTTCAACTTGAACTTACATATGAGCAATTGATAGTCTGTTCCACAGTCAGCTCGTGGCCTGGTTTCAACTCCTAATATTGAGCTTCTCTATCATCTCTAACCCCCAAATCTGCCAATTTGATTTCTAGAGAAGTCTACATGTATGTGTTGTTGTTGCTGTTTTAACAGTTTTATTGGCACTTTGTCCACATATCATACAATTCAATAGTTCCACCATATCAAGAAGAGTTGGACAATTTTACCACAATCAATTTTGGAGTATTTTCTTTCCCCCCATACTCATTGTTATTCATGTAATTTTCACCACCACCCACGTTGTGTGGTTGTCTTTTGTGTTGTTGAAGAGGTATTTGTAATGAAGTCATTGGTCTGGCAACATTTTATCATGTGATCTCAGGCTTTGTTGAATCACGGAGGATATATTTGTTTCCAAGTTTTGCATTCCTGACACTAATAATTATTGATGCATCTTGATTGCAATTTGATCAAATTCAGACTAAAGACATTGGTGGACTCCTTCAATTTCTTAATCACTAGTTTTTGTGGTTGATGAAAATTTTGAATTATAGTTGTATTGATTAGATTTCCTCAAATGAAAATATATATAAACCTATCACAGACAGGCAACATTGTACTTCAAGACAGATCTTGAGATGTTTTTGACAATGAATAAAGTGGCATTTTGGGTTATTATTTCATTCTCAGCATAGTAAACCACATGATTGTCTGATTAAAAATGGCCAATTCCAGTCCACGTCAGCTCACTAATGCCTGAATGTAGATTTTTACCATTCCATTTCATTTTCTACAACTTACACCTTTCCTAAACTTATTCTTGCACATTCCAACTTCTGTTTATTCATTGATTTCTGGATCTGTTTCCTCTCGTTTTTACTTGAGCTTCCTCTGAAAATGAATATTCCAAAGCTTTACTCCACAAGCTTTACTCCCTCCTTGTCTTTATCGTGGACCACTAGTTGAGAGGTAGTTTTTCCTCGGTCATATTTTCAGTGTCTCTGACAATGTTCTGCTGCTTTGCATAAGGCTTTTGGTATCTCACAGTGTTTTGATTCTGTCTATAAGATTTGCAGTGCTGAATTCTTCAGACGTGGACACAGAATTCATTCTTTGTGGTCTCTTCTTAGTCTGGAAGCTCTGCAGAGACACCAGAGACATGGATTCCAGCATCACAGCAACACACAAGCCACCACAGTAGGACAAACTGACAGACGAATGGTGTCTACGCGTTTCTAAAAACCAATGATGGAAGTCTGAAGTGCTTCATGACATGGATGGGCCTGGAGAACATTATGTTGGGGTAAGTTAGTCAAGCACAAAAGAACAAATATTGTAAGAGACAACTACTTTCAGGATAAACACCAAGACGAGACTGGTATATCTAAGGAAACAGACTTTGGAAGTTTCCAAGGGAGTGAGGTTCTGCAAGGTAAAGAAATGAACCAAGGATCTAGAAGGTTGACAAGGATAGGCGTGTGAGTAAAGAAGGGCAGACGTCCACACGAGGGCAAAGAGACTTCTGTGTAAAGGATGGGTGGTACAGTATGCGGATGCTGGGGTTAGTGGGTGGTTAGAACTGTTGAATTCAGAGTTGATGGTCTGAAATATAAAACCTCAACCTAACACATAATAAAAAAGAAACAGAAAACAAATAGCAAAAGACACACCGAGTTCCACTGTCAATAATTAGACTGCTGCCCAATATTAAAAGCCCTTTATTAAAAGTTAGCTTTTACTTCCGATTGCTTCTAGTCTCCTGGGTATTTTCATTTCATTTTGCTTTTTATCATTCAGCTATCATACTCTTTAATTATTGGATATTTAGAATGTATTTTTATATTTGTTAGGAAAAGTTACTCATTTACTCTAGTATCTTTTTTAAAACACACACACACACGTTTGACTCAGAGTTACCTTTCCCAATAGTTTTTATGGTAAACTTGTCAAATTAAAAAAATTGGGGGTAGAATATTTATTAAAATAGTCTCAATTTTAAATGAATTTGACTATATTTGACATTTTCCCAATACATCTAGGAATAGATTCACCCATTTATTCAAGTCTTATCTGGTTTCTCACAATAAAATTTTACAGCTTTGCTTTTATGAATGTCACATATTTCTTTTGAATTTTACATAACATATTTTGGCTACTTTAAATACATCTTTTCATAGGAGCTGGAGGCACAGGGAATCCAGGGTGGATGATACCTTCAGGACCAGGGGTGCGAGGGGTCATACTGGGAGGGCAGAGGGTGAGTGGGTTGGAAAGAGGGAACCGATTACAAGGATCTACATGTGACCACCTCCCTGGGGGACGGACAACAGAAAAGGGGGTGAAGGGAGACGTCAGACAGGGCAAGATATGACAAAATAATAATTTATAAATTATCAAGGGCTCATGAGGGGGAGTGAACAGGGAGGGAGGGAAAAAAAGAGGACTTGATTCAAAGGGCTTAAGTGGAGAGCAAATGCTTTGAAAATGATGAAGGCAAAGCATGTACAGATGTGCTTTATACAATTGATATGTATGGATTGTGATAAGAGTTGTATGAGTCCCTAATAAAATATTTTTTTAAAAAGATAAGGGATGGAAAAATAAATACATACATCTTTTCTTTCGGCCTGCTTCTTTCCTCCCTATGGTCTTCCTTCTTGCTTTTTCTTGTGACCTCCCAGCGAGATTACAAATTCTTACAATGTGGGAAATTAAATGTCCTTACTACCTCATGAGTGCTTAGGCCAAAGCTACAGAAAGAATGATTGCTCAGAAAGACATAACTATTGAATAAATTAACTAATGAAGACTTTATTCATAAACGGGTAATGAAACAGGAAGAATATGAGGGACATTCCAGAAAAAAAGTCCCAGAGAATTGTAATTTTTCAAAAACTGGATGATAAATTGTAACATGTTTATCCCTATGGCAGATTTGACAAATAGTTTGGTTTTTTTTAAGTGACAGCAATAACTTGGATATTAAACGAACTCTCCCAGCATGGCTTCACTCAGAGCACATCCAAAGGAGACAGATACATGCTCCTAAGTTCCTCAGACAGTGAGAAAAATGGCAACACTTTCTACCTGTAAGACTTTTTGGAACACTCTGTCCATTGAAAAACACAGGGGCACATTTGAAGTATCTTTTTAAAAGAACATGTGCCTCTGAAATATCCCTGACTCAATTGTTCTTTTAACCAATAAATGTGTCTAACCCAGACCCTATCTTGTTTGAGCAATGGTGAAGGAGTTTTTGAATAGGACTCTTTTATACATGTTGTCTGTTACGTCATCCTTAGATTCTGCCTGTTGCCTCCAAGCATGTGGTCATTAAAGACTGCACTGGTGAGGGGGCACTGGCAGAAAACAGACCTCCTCTTCTGGAGGGAGGCAGAAAATGGAAGACGACTTCATGCTGTTGTGAGGTTTCTGCGGTAAGGATGACTCATAGCAACCCCCTGTTACAGAGAGACTGCCCCCCGTTGGTTTCCGACCGTGCAATCTCTGTGGAGCAGCTCACGAGGTCTTTTCTCCCTCGTAAAAGTTGAGCAGGTCAAACACCTGACTTCTTAGCTAGCAGCTGAGTACGTAACCATTGCTCTGCCAGAGTGCCTTGAAGACAGTACAGGCGGTACGAGTCCGGCCTGGGAGAGATCTTTTTTGATGTGAGATGCTTGCCCCAAACATCAGAAGAACTCGATAGTGCCTGGCTGCCCCTGCTGCCGGTTCTGAAAGGAATTACAGTAGGAAGCCTAGGATCGAGTGGGAGGAAAATGTGGAAGAGAATGGAAATCCTCAAGATGACCAGACTTACTGGTACAGTATAACAGAAAAAGAAATGGAAATCCTAAGACACTCCGCAAGCCTGGACTCTTAGCCAAACAATATACAGCCCTGGCATGTGAACAATATACACTCTTTAGAACAATCAAGCGTACAAGATCATAGGGCAGCATCTGCCCAGGGATAAATCTCAGAAAGCAGTAAGAGAGAAAGAAGGGGGAAAAGAGAGAAAGAAGGCAAAAGGGAAGAAGGAAGGAAGGAAAGAAGGAAGGAAGGAAGGAAGGAAGGAAGGAAGGAAGGAAGGAAGGAAGGAAGGAAAGGAAGGAAGGAAGGAAGGAAAGAGTAAACACAGGGGAAAGGTAGGAAGAGTGGAGTCGATTGCTATCAATGCCTCAAAACAAAACATGGTTGAGTGGAAAATCAATGTGCTCTGTAAAAATTCACCAAAATTATAATAAAATAAAACAGCAAATAGTGAATAAGGAGCAAGGGAAAAAAGGACTGTGACCTTAAAGAAGCAGATAAGGAAATCTGTCTTCCAAGACACCCCGGGTTGGGTTCGAACCATCAGATTTTCAATGAGCGGTAAACTGCTTATCCGTTTGCTCCACCCAGGGACTCTCTGTGTGCTAGTTCCACTGATGATCTTATCTAGTTCTCAGGCTTCTTGATAGCTCATATTTGGAAGGTGCCTAATCAGTCTGGTTCTCTGCTAAGCATTCTGAATTCATAGAGCCATATCAGTTTGAATGCCTGCAGTGTGGTGACTTACTTAACATGGCTCTTGTAACCCTAGTCGTGTAATTCTCACCAAATGATTTTTCCCTGGGAGATCTGAGTAAGAGAAAATGAGGGAAGATACTGATAGAATTATAGAATTCGATAGTGAGAGATTGTTAACAGAATTGATTGTGAGTGTGAAAAATCTAGCCAGAAGATTGGTCAGATTTGCCATCCTGCTGGGATGAGCCATTCTTAGAGGTGAGGGGTGGGGGACTGTATTACCAACAGAACGAAGAGCTGGGAGTGGAGCATACAGCACCCCCCCCCCCTCCACCCCCTGTGCATTGACCTGCCTCAATCCAGGGACGGAAGACTGGCTCCACAGAATCAACAGTGGCAACTTCAGAATCAATAGTATGAGACAGAGTGGTGAATATTCTGGCCTACACAGGCAATAAAACTCAGTGTCTTCAGGCAACAGACTCACTGAATAAGGTTCAACCAGGCACTTAATTGGGAGAGCTAAACTCGCTTACCCTCAAAGCTAAAGCCAAGTGCCTTTGAGCTGAGGCTTATGGCAGAGTGGCATGCCCTTTGGTCATTTATTGGCAGTCTTGAAAGGCTTTGTAACACTATCTGAATGGGGCATAGGCCAGGCCAAGAAGCCAGGGGGCTAGGAGAGAGGTGTGCTTGGCTGTGTGTAGACATGGTTGAGAAGAGGTTTGTCCTAACTGAAGAAGAGTATCCTGAACATTTTATATCCTTAATTGTAACCTATTAACTTCCCCAACAAACTCTGTGGTTATGAGTATTGTATATAAGTTCGATGTAGCCAGTGAAATGATTTATCAAACCCATCAGAGCTATGGATCATGCTGCGGGAGAGACAGTTGATGGCAGAATTGTTCAGAGGGCTGGAAGGTGGAGACACGTCTGACCTCTGCCTTATAGAAATCAATCAAGGGCTAATAGCAATAGATACTTTCCTCTTCCTCCCTTGTGGATTAAAGGAGGTCCAACGCCATCCCCATCCCATTCCTATAATCTCCGACACGTATCTCAAATCGATCATATCCATAATCTAACACCCAGTCCCCTTCTAAACATGCTCTTTTCTCAGTCCTCTTTGAGGGCAGCTCCGTGTTTTCCACTATGTAGCCCCAAAATCTGAGAGTCATTTTAGACGGTGTCTCTCCATCCCCTATCTAGTCTATCAGCAAAATATATTCACAAGCCTTGTAATATGTCATAACTCTATTCCTATCAATTATCCTGATTCATTCCTCCATCGTCTCCTGCCTCGATCATCACTATCGCCTCCTAACTGCTTTCTTCCCCCACTCATTTGCTATTATTATAGCAGCCAGAGCGATGGTTTAAAAACGTGCTTTCCCCGAAATGTCCCAGGGATGCCTCCTATTTCCTTAGAGTCAACGTTACAGTGCTTAAAGTGATTTCTAAGATCCCACAGGGCCTGCCCTGCCAATATGTCCCTGGCATATCTCCTAATAGTGTCCCTCCTAACTTACTCTTCGTCAGTCATATTGGAGTCTCACTGTTTGCAGAACCTGCATACATTCTCCTGCGTACAACACAGCATTCAGCATTTAATTTTCTGCACGGATTGTTCTTCCCTTGGTGTTAGCTAACCATCACCTCCTTCATGCTTTGTTTTTATCAGTCCTTTGCAGATCACCCTATTTGCGATTAGGTTCTCCCAGAAGTGAACTTGATGGGCAAAGGGTACGAGTATTTGGATTTTGATACATATTGTCAAATTACTCTTCATAGTCTGGCCAGCAGAGGGTATTGTTTACGTTGGAATTTTTAGTGATGATGGTGTATGCTAGTTTCAATCTGCACCTCTAGTTTTATTTGAACATCAGATTAAGAGTCATTTGTATTTTCGTGTTTGAAAACTATCAGTTCAGGTCTCTTGTCCATTGTTCTATTCCGATTGTTGGTCATTTTCCTACTTATTTATTTATTTGTAGAAAGTCTTTAGACATTGGGGAAATTAAAACTTTGTGATACGAGTTGTAACAAAATTCTCCCGGTTTGGCAACTTTCTGATTTGAGTTGAAATAAAATTCTCCCAGTTTGTCATCTGTCTTTGTCTTTATTATGGTAAGCTTTTTTCTCTGCGGGCTTATCTAAAAATCAAAGTCGAATTATCTATATTTTTGGAATCCATATTCTCATTTATTCCAAGTATCATGGCGCATGTTAAGAGGTCCCTCCCAATCTTTGTTTTTCACATTTCAATCTTTTTCTATCCGTCTGGAATTCGTTTGAGTTCAAGGTATGCGTTGTAATTCCAACTTCATTTTTCCTCCCGGATAGCGCCCATTTGTCCCAACACTATTTATTAGACGCTTCATCTTGTCTCCATTGACACGCAAAGGCAGGATTTAATGAGTATGCTCTGATGTTAAAGCAAACAGTGTTTTCTCTTTGTGAAATCTTCTAGGAAGTGGCAGAGACCTCAAACATGCCACTGCAGGCTGCAAACAAGTCAGACCTGTATCTCTCTAAATGACCACACCCACTATCCGCACGTATAACGCCTCCAAATTGTAGCTTGAGGTGTTGTGAGCACATGATTTCTTTTAGAGTTAGTTCTTCCACCCCATGCGCACTCTCCCCGATTGTGTTCAAAGGTGGGCAGGAGTACTCAGATGCCTTGCAGTTGTTTGTTTTAAGATTTATTTACTCTGCCAAAAAAAAAAATGAAGACAACTAAACTTTGCAGTTTCCAAATCACTTTGTGCTATGGTGACGAAAACTGCTATTGCAGTCATTTTCGAGATTTCCAATGTGCTTCTATTCTGACACCAGCATTCTAGGCTCAGCGAAGCATAGCCTAAATTAGTAGAAAGTCATCCATCTGTGCTCTACTAACTGGGCCACTGGGTGTGAATTATGAGGACTGACAATTTGGGGGCTGGAATGGAACTTTTAGAAACTAGGAAACCAGAAGCCAGTTAAAGGTAGTTCATATTGCAGCTATCTACTAAGATGGCTTTTTCACACCAGGACACACATCTATGGCTCAGTGATGACGATGCGAATACTGATGACATTGAACTACTGCAAAAACTCTGCTGTGCTGTTTACAATTCCTTTCGCTCTTGAAGCATAAAACTAGAAGTGCAATCTAAGCTTTAAAGCAATTTGGCTGCATTCCTTAATGGAATGACAGCGTGGCATAACAATTAGTAGCTTCATATAGGAGGCAGCAAGGGAGATTGTGTTAGACAGGGTTCTCTAGAGAGACAAAGCCAGATTGATAGTAATTTATATATATATATAAAAAGATAGATATATAACACAAGAAATGAACCGTTAAATTATATACAGATAGATAACATAAGAAATTAACAGTTAAATTATAAAGCAGTGAGACACTAGCAGTCCTTTAAGTCTTGCGAGCCGCCAGTTCCTTTTCTGTAGAGAGAGCTGGGCTATATATACCCAGGCAGAAAACAGCAAGGCAGGTCACCAACTGTCACCAACTGTTGGTCCCCAGCTCCAGAGATGAACATTCCAATTGTGTGGGCTTAAAGGGACTTTTCCTTACAATGAGAGTCCACAGGCTAGGCGTCCCACAGGTAAGTGTGTCCTTTAAATTGAGGCACAGACCTAGCAAGGCGAGGCTCACTGAGCCATTTCTCTCTCCACCCTTCAATTAATCCTACTTGTATTTATCGGCCGGGCTGGTACAATAAACGATCGCAGAGTTTAATCTTGGTTTTTCCACTGAATTTGAGCAAATTACCTAATCTCAGTAAGCCTTAATTTCTTTCTTTGCAAACTGGTATTAATAATAGTACCGACTGGCAGGGATGAATGCAAACATCCATTTAAAACACTTACTATTTCCCTCTTATCTGATTGGCAAAGATTAGAAAGTTGAGTAATATATTGTTGGTGAAAATATGGTAAAGGTTATGAGTGTTACCACATACTCGTGTTACCTAAAAGCAAGCAAGCAAACACACAAAAACAGATACTTTGGAGTTGGTTCTTGGCCACTCCATGTCCATGTTTGTCGGTGTAGAATTATGCTCCAGAAGGTTTTCATGACAGTGATGCTTCGGGAGCAGATAGTCAGGCTTGGCTTTCCTGGTGCGTCTGAATGGGTTGGGACCATCAATCCTCCGTCATTAGCCCAGCCCTTAAATATTTGCACCACCCAGGCACTCCGGCATTACTGGGGGGTGTAGGGGTACAAATGGGTACAACCCCCATACAAAACTTTTTGCCAGTGTTGATTTAGGCTTAAAAACACACCATCTATACCCTTTGGACAACATCCCTCTTGTGGTTATGATTTGTTTTGGGAGGCCAATATAAGAAAAGATCTTTGGGTGTATAGTCTACATTTTTTGGTAGAGAGTATCAAGACTGCCACCTATTAGGTTGTATAACATTCATCTTATAAAGTACCAAGGACCTAGCTAGCTATAGCAGACACATTAATAGATTATTTCAAAGCAGAATAGGAGCTGTTAACATGAAAACAGGAAAGAAAGGAGATGGAGTTAAGAAACATAGAGGAAGAATGGACAGATTATGACATAAAACATAACTGAGTACCTCTTGCATTCTGGATGCTTTCTCCCTGTGTTTCTGCCCCTCGTGTCTTTAAAGGAAATAGAGAAAGTAAGAGGAAAAAGTCATTGAGAGTTGAGAGATATAGACGAGAGTCCACTTTTAGACACATCAACTTTGGTAGGATGTAACATAGGAAAGAAGACTCAAAAACTTCTCTCTTAGTGATGAGGGTGAGGAATGTACAAATGTACACATATTTTCCCCAATAGGCGAGCATCGAGCAACTCGCTCTGAGTTGGTGTGCCCGCTGGCTTCACCTGGGAAGTTTCTCTCTGTTGACAGTGAATTTTTTCTTTTTAATCATTTTATTAGGGGCTCATACAACTCTTATCACAATCCATACGTACATCAATTGTGTAAAGCACATTTGTACATCCATCATTCTCAAATCAATTGCTCTTCACTTAAGTCCCTGGCATCAGGTCCTCATTTTGTCCCCTGCCTCCCGGCTCCCTCCTCCCTCATGAACCCTTGATAATTTATAAATTATTATTTTGTCATATCTTGTACTCTCTGACCTCTCCCCTCACCCACTTTTGTGTTGTCCGTCCCCCAGGGAGGAGGTCACATGCAGATCCTTGTACTCGGTTCCCTCTTACCAATCCACTTTCACTCTACCCTCCCAGTATCACCACTCACACCCCTGGTCCTGGAGGGATCATCCACCCTGGATTCCCTGTGTTTCCAGTTCCCATCTGTACCAGTGTACATCCTCTGGTCTAGCCAGACTTTCAAGGTAGAATTCGGATCATGATAGTCGGGGGGTGTGGGGGGAGGAAGCATTTAGGAACTAGAGGAAAGTTTTCTTTTTCATCGTTGCTATATCGCACCTTGACTGGCTGTCTCCTCCCCTAGCCTCCTCTGCAAGGGACTCTCCAGTGGCCGACAAATGGGCTTTGTGTCTCCACTCTGCACTCCCTGCCTCATTTACAATGGTAAGGTTTTTTTTGTTCTGATGATGCCTGATACCTGATCCCTTCCACGCCTTGTGATCGCACAGGCTGGTGTGCTTCTTCTCAAGGTGCTATATCAATGGAGGTCGCCCTCTTGAGGCTGCTTTTCTGTTTTTCGGTCTATGAAACCCAGGTTGATGAATCTATAGGAACAGGAAGTAGAAGAAAGGGTTGGAGGGGGCGGGGTGTACAGTTGTGGGAGGGGGGGTGTAAAAGGGAGACAATCTTTATGTGTTCCATTATATTTTTGATGACTTCTAATTTTCCTAATTAGAACTAACTATACTCCACGCATACCATATTCTGATGATTAAGAAATACAGCTATTTCTTGTCATTTTGAGTTATGCGTCGTCGAAGGTGAAGGTCCACAAAGCTGTACCCCATGCATTTATTATAGTCGACTCTACTCTGAGAAGGCAGCAATTCTTCAGTCATCCTTTGAGTGCCTTCAACTCGAGGGCTCGCCTTTTGGCCCTGTATCAGTTATCCTCCCATTACCACTCATCATGCTCTCGGGGGCTGATCCATCCACAATGGACAGCCTATCTCCACTTCCCAGAGGGCTCTTAATCTAGATGCTCCATAGAAACCTGTTCACCGTCGATGACCCTGCTGGAATTTGAAATACTAGTAGGCTCCAGCATCACAGCGACACACAAGCTGCCACCGTATGGCAGAAAGTTGAAAACTGCATTGATGAGAAACAGGCCAGGAAAGTCATGCTGAGGGTCCCCCATCACCACTCCCCATCATAGCAATCCACTTGCTCATTTTTCCAGGGGACCAAGGGCTGTTTTATGAGAATTTTGTCCAGTGACTTTACCCCAGTCACTCTACAGTCCTGATCTTGACACTCCTGACTCTTTTTGTCCCCAAACTCAAAGGACATTAAAAAAGATGTCAAAATGCGGCTGTTCTTACTTGGTCTAAATGAAAGAATGCAGAATTGTTCAGGGGAGGGTACAAAGATGGAAGCATTACCTTCAGAATTGACTCAGGTAGAGAACATGTCAAGAAACAACAGATTTATATTTTGGTATTTTGTTTAATAATTTGATGTATGCTTACAGGAGAGGGCTTCTAAGCCTTCCTGGGAAAAGTTCATTATCTCTTAATTCCAATTTTTCTATGAATGTAGAAAACAGATTTATTTATTTCGTTTTCTATGACCTTGAAACTTCCTTACATGTTTTACAAATGGTACAAAATTCTCATCAATTTTGCTTGATACAATTGATATATGGATTGTTATAAGAGCTGTAAGAACCCCCAATAAAATTAAATAAATAAGCCAGCCAAAAAAGATAGTCCTTTGAATCAATAAATTAAGATTTATGAGTACCCAAAATATCTAAGACATTTTATAATTCATTCAGGCAATTGAACAATAAATTTTTGTAATTTATACAAGGAGATTAAATCTATTAAAACCAATTTTTAAAAATTTTAATCAAATACTTTTATTGGGGGTTCTTACATCTCTTATCACAATCCATATAATCATCCATATGTCAAGCACATTTGTACATTTGTTGCCATATCATTTTCAACATATTTCCTTTCTACTTGAGCCCTTGGTATCGGCTCCTCATTTTTAGTCCTCCCTCCTCGCTCACCCTCCCTCATGAACCCTTGATAAATTATAGATTATTATTTTCATA